>NC_056736.1:360257829-360400329 GCF_019279795.1 Protopterus annectens
GAGCACTCAACTGTCAGTTCCAAATGTAACGATATCGACAACACACTTTGGAACTATTAAAGCAAATGATTTCAACCTTTCCTGACTGCGCCAATTTGAAAGAGTTAGCAGATTTACTGCACACTATTAAAGCAAATGGTTTCAACCTTTCCTGACTGTGCCATTTCGAAAGAGTTAGCAGATTTACTGCACTTTACTTGTCAAGTTGCCAAGCACTCATTACAGTGTGGATATGATGCCCTAGAAGCCTCAAGCAGGGCAGCAGTGTCAGGATCTGTCATTAGGAGACCTGCATGGTTGAAGTAACAACCTCTCCCCTAATCTTGTTCAGTCTAAATTAATTGATGCACCTTTGGATAAGGGCCGCTTGTTTGAAGTAAAAGCAGAAGAGGTGCTTAAAAAGATGGAAGACAAAGCAAAATCTATGCAGACAGTAAAGGATTTCTTTCAGGTACAACCTCCTAGGTTAAGCAGGAATTTTCCCTCTAAGCATTGGTCCTTTCCTGCACCAAGCAGACAGAGGCAAAGCAAGCCCTGCAGGGACAGACCTTCCAGACCCCTATCCCAGGGACAGCAGAGAACCAAACAGTGGACCACTTCCGCCCCAAAGGCAGGGAGTTGTAAGCCATCCCTCTATGGCAGAAACTCTCAATGACTCTCTCCCCCTCTGCCCTCCTGTTACTCACCAAAAGCTAGGAGGAAGGCTCTCCCTCTGCAAAGAAAATTGACTCTCTGTTACAAAGGACCAATGGGTCTTAAAGATAATTTTTCAGGGATACAAATTCTCTTTCAACGAACTCCCATTTCCAAGAGGGAACCCAGACTTGCCTCCAAATCAGTAGGCAGAGGCATTGAAACAAGTTCAGACTCTCATATCACAAGGGGCAGTAGAACCTGTCCCCTCAGATCAAACAGGCAAAGGCTTTTATTCCAGACTATTCCTTGTACCAAGATAAGGAAATCAATAGAGACCTATTCTCGACTTGTCCGCACTGAACACATACCTCATTGTTCCAAAATTCAAAATGCTGACCCTCCAGCAACTTCTTCCCATGTTGGGCAAGGAGTCTTGGCTGGTGACTCTAGATCTCAAGGAGGCATACCTGCACGTCCCTATACGACCAGATTGCAGAAGACACCTCAGATTTCTTGCAGGATCAGAGCATTATCAATTCTCAGCATTGCCCTTTGGCTTATCTACTGCGCCCAGAGTATTCACGAAATGCCTGGCATCAGTAATTGCTCATTGCAGGCTTCAGGGAATTCAAATTTACCCGTACCTGGACGACTGCCTAATACAAGCGGACAACAAGACAAAATTAACAAAAGATTTGGCCAATGTCATACAGCTGTTGCAAGCCTTGGGATACACAGTCAACATTCAAAAGTCAAGACTAGTACCATCCCAAAGGATAATATTTTTGGGTGCAGAACTGGATACAACAACTCAGATGGCTTTTCTCACAGAGGAAAAACAAAAGCAAATACCAGTCTATTTCATGGCATTAACAACACAAACTCAGCTTACTGCAAGGAAAGTCCTGCAAGCCCTGGGTTACATGGCATCCTGCATAATATTGATCCCACATGCCAGGTTGCATATGAGGAAGTTGCAATGGTACCTAAGGAATGGATGGTCTCAATACAAGCACAGTCTAGAAGCCCAGATTCCAATTATCCCATGCCTGAAAAAAGAATTCCTGTGGTGGGCTCAGGCCTGTCAGATAAACAGAGGATTGCCTTTCCACAAACCACATCCAAGCCAAACCATCACCACGGACGCCTCAGACCTAGGCTGGGGGGCGCACATGGAAGACAAGTGCATACAAGGCCTATGGTCCCAAAACCAGCTGAATCTACACATAAATCTAAAGGAGATGCTGGCAGTGAAACATGCAATCCAGGCATTCAGACCATTCCTCCAACAAGGTCACCTGCTGATAAGGACGGACAATACCACAGTGATGTGGTACATCAACAAACAGGGAGGTACACACTCATACCCTCTATGCCGGATGGCAATGGACCTGTGGAATTTGGCTCTGGATCTCAACATTCAACTGCAGGCCAGATTTGTACCAGGAAAAGAAAATTCACTAGCAGACACCTTAAGCAGAACTACCACGGATGCTCATGAATGGATGCTGCATCCAGATATCTTCAAAACCATAACAAAGAAATGAGGAATGCCAGAGATAGACCTGTTCGCCTCCCCACACAATCGCCAATTGAAGAAATTCTGCTCAAGAGTATACCACCCACTTGCCTGGAGGGTGGACTCCCTTTCCTTCAGCTGGAAAAACCTGACAGCATATGCATTTCCACCTCTTCCTTTGATGTACAAAGTCCTACTGAAGATCAGAGAGGAACAGCCAAAGGTAATCCTGATAGCTCCAGACTGGCCAAGACAACATTGGTACCCGCTACTGAGAAGCATGTCTCGGGCACACTCATGGCCTCTACCTCTATGTCCATTACTTCTAACTCAGAACAACTACAAGACCCTGCATCCAAACTTGAAAACACTGCAGCTAACTGCTTGGAATATTGCATAAAACAAAATCAACCAGATTTGTCTCAGAGGGTTAAGGACATTATCCTGGAGGCTCAAGACCCTCCACAAGGAAAACATATTCAGCCAAATGGAAAAGATTCCTCATTTGGAGGCGGCAAAGGGAGAAAATGTCTCATTGGCAAACATAGCACACATCCTGGAATACTTAGCAGAACTGTTCCACAATGGCCTATCCTACTCCTCCATTAAGATTCATGCATCAGCAATTTCAGCAGAGTACAACATGGATCCGCCGGTCTTCTCTCATCCTCTACTCAGGCAGTTCTTGAGAGGAATCAAAAACGTAAAGCCTCCAAGGAAACCACCTCTACCTGCATGGGATCTCAACTTTGTGCTGGAAAAATTAACACTTCCCCCTTTTGAACCAGCAGCAACAGCAGGCTTACAGTACTTATCTTGGAAAACTGCATTCCTGCTAGCAATCACTTCAGCAAGAAGGGTATCTGAGTTACAGGCATTAATGGCAGTCCAGCCTTTCCTTATCTTCCATCAGGACAGAGTGTCTCTGAGAACTAATCCTACTTTTATGCTAAAGGTGGTCTCCAGGGTATCATTGAACCAAGCTATTCATTTACCTACATTCTTCCCCAACCCACAGAACAGGGGAGAAAGACTACTACACACCTTGGATGTGCACAGACAATTGCACTACTATCTGGACAGAACTAAGGTCAGCAGAAAAACAGACCAGCTTCTGGTAGCATATGCAACAGGAGTGCAAGGAAAAGCAATTTCAAAACAGACAATCTCAAAATGGATAGGAAATTGCATTAGATTCTGCTACTCTTTTCATGGAAAGACAACTCCTGAAAATATCAGGCCTCACTCCACAAGAGCTACAGCCACCACTACAGCTTTCCTACGAGGAGTGGCTACCAAAGACATTTTAGAAGCTGCTACTTGGAGCTCCATGCATACATTTGCCAAGCATTATAATCTTCCTTTATACTCCAGATCCCGAGCAGGTTTTGCAACTGCTGTTTTGCAAGGGATCTTAACTACACCATCATTATCTTAGTGCCTCCTCCCCCAGTTTGGCTATGGTATTCTACCCATATGTTAGGACTGCAGATGCATCCTTGAAGGACATAGTACAGTTTTGTACCTACCATAAATGTAGATGTCCGATAGGTATGCATCTGCAGTCAGGATTACCCACCCTCCTTCCCCTCTGTGGTATTCCTAGGGTAATTTCCCCTCTTTTAGCTAGCTGGGGGAATCTATTATGGTGTATTTGCTTGTATGTATATATATGTATATATATTTTGCTCTCTACTGTTTGGAATTATCTGCATTTATCCAAATTTAGCCTTCTTAGAGGGCACCTGGCATCTGGGGCAAGAAACACTGAGGAAAATGGCGTCGGCTGATGCCTTTATACCCCAGCAGCTGTGACGTCGGGTGAAGTGCGACATCAGCCGAGGCCAGACCCAGACTTTGGAATCCGGCAGACCGAAGGGCTGCCTGAGGCAGGACAACCCATATGTTAGGACTGCAGATGCATACCTATCGGACATCTACATTTATGGTAGGTACAAAACTGTACTTTCCTTACAGGCAGTGGGCTCAGGCATACCCACCAAGAGATATGTCTGGATGCACTTATGCGACTGTGGAGCTTTTCAATTTTTCTTTCATCAGTGCTCCCTTTGCTGGATCTTCCTTGTTCAGCTGTACAGTAAAAGTAAAAGAAACACACACTCAGTGAGCAAGATGGAAGGACTTTGTCTGCCATGAGAATGTTTTTCTACCCCGCAGAGATCATTTTCCAGGAATCAGTGTGGAGGTGAAAAAGATGTGGTTCCAAAAGTCAGAAGGTCCTTTCCAGGACTCACGAGGAGAAACTTGCCTCAGAAGAAGGTAGTTCCAATGGAAGGCACGACCCTCATGGCAGAGCAGGCCTGCAGAACCAAGGGTTTCAAGATATACTTTTTCAGATAAACCCTTCCAGCGATCCTGAAGGGTTGCCCAACTGCTCTTCTTTGGAAGCAGTCAGAAGGCTCCTGTCTCTGCATCAATCACAAACAACACTTGGGTACAAAAAATTATAACCAGAGGCTGTTTCCTTCCTTATTTGCAAATCCCACCAATCAAACAGAAAAGGCTCCCTGACGTTCCACCTAGTCAGCACGAGTTAGTGGCCTTAGAAATTCAAAAGCTGCTAGGCAAGAGTCCTCCAAGATGTCCCACCAGACCAGAGAGGATTCAGAACTTACTCTAGGTTCTTTTTCATACCAGAGAAAACAGGGGACCTGAGACCCATTCTGCACCTCGGCAATCTGTCAGATTGTAAAGAACTCCATGTTCTGGATGGTCATGGTTCAGTCCATCAATCTCCAGGCTGCGTTCTATCACATCAGAATGAACAGATGCTCCCAAAGTATTTGAGCTTTTGGCTGGGAGCCAGTTATTACCAGTGTAGAGCATTACCCTGTGGTCTCACCACAGCCTGCAGGGTGTTCAAGTGTATGGCAGTGGTAGCAGCTCACCCAAGATTACTCTGATTCAGAGTGTTTCTTTGCCTAGATGACTGGCACAACCAGATATGTTGTCCAGAAGGCCAGGAACTACTTACTCCAGTTATGTCAGACTTTAAGAATGACAGTCAATTTGTCCCATCTACAGCCTGGTCAAGTCATGGAGTTTATAGGAGCTTGCCTGGACACCACCTGTCAGTTGGCCTTTTTTCCATCAGAGTACAATCCATAAGACTGTAGGTGAGACAGATTCTCTCTCGCCCTTCTCCCCCACCAAAACTTTTTCTTCAGGCTTTGGGATCAATGGTGGTGACTATTACCTTGGTCCTGAATGCTCAGTTCCATGTGTATAGTCTTCAGTGGGCTCTAGCACAAAATGGTCAGTTCCTCTACAGGATCTCTCCCCTCCGATAAAACTTTCTCAGGTTTGCAAGATTTCCCTGCTTTGGTGGATACATTCAAACAAAGTTTGTCAAGGATGCCCCTTTGTGCTTTCACCCCTGGTAGCCACTGTGACCATGGATGCCTCCCATTTGGAGTGGGGGGGGGCATTACTTGGGACAGATGTTGCAAGGCACGTGGTCTCCAGAAGAGACTAGTCTGCATATCGATGTCCTGGAGATGAGGGTGGTGGTCGTAGCATTGCAGGCCTTTCAGGACTGCCTTCCTTCAGGGATGATTACTATCCAAACGGACATGTCTGTAGTTTTGGTACATCAGCAAACAGGGAGGAACCCGATCCTGTCCCGTTTGTCTAGAGGCAGTGAAAGTGTGGCAGTGGGAGATTTCCCCCCAACCTCTTTCTTATGACAATGCACATCCTGGGGAAATCCAGTATGCTAGCAGACAAACTTAGCAGCTCCACTGTTCATGAGGCGTCAGTCAGTCAGTGGTAGAGAGGATGTTCCATCAATTGGATCAACCTTACTGTTTGCCTCTCCCCACAAGTGCAGCAGGTTCTTTGCCCTGACCTTCCCCCTTGCGAAGGAGCCACAGAGCGATGCTGTAGTCCACGTTTGGCCCTCGGTCTACTTTGTTTATCCCCCCATATCTCTAATCCCCAAATTTCTTCAGAAAGTACTTTGGTTGAAAAGCAAAGTTATCCTCATTGCCCCTTTTTGGGGTTGTCAAATGTGGTTTCCCTTCCTGTGGTCTCATCTTGTGTGTCCACCCTGGATTTTGGATCCCAGTCCATATCTAATCTCTCATCCCTCTGGAATGACACATCCGGATTTTGTAGGTCTCAAGCTGACTTGCATGGTTTCTCTAATTCCATTAATAGTTAGGCAACCCAGGCTATCCTCCCCTGTCCATCAGATACTGCTGTCTTCCCATAAAGGCTCCACTAGGAAAATTTACAAGTGTAAATGGAAAAGGATTTTCTTATTGGCCCATCAGAGAGACTTGGACCCTTTTACTACACCTGTTTCTGTTGTCCTAGAGTTCCTTGCTGAAGTTTTTCAAGAAGGGGCTAGTCTTTCCACTATCAAAGTTCAGTTAGCAGCCATTTCAAATTATCATACTGGTGATAATACATTAAAGACCCTCCTCCTCTCTTGGCTCTTAAGCTGTTACTGCAGGATTGACTAGGACCCCCTTTGAGCCTTCGGCCAAGTCTGATCTCAGGCTTCTTTCTTGGATAACATTTTTTCTAGTGGCCATTACTTCAGCAAGGTGAGTTACTGAACTCCAAGCATTGTCCTCAAAATCCCATTGCGTGTTTTTTCACAAAGATAGTTACAATGTGTACTAATCCTTCCTTTCTGCCCAAATTAGCCTCAGAAATGAACATCAATCAAGTTTTCAACTTGCCTGTTTTCTTTCCAAGTTTTTATTACAAAGGTAAATATGTGCTCCATATTTTAGATGAGCATAGACGGCTCTTGTTTTTCATCTCCACAGGCAAAGGATATTAGAAAGTCAGATCAGTTTATCTCCTTTGCCTCCAACAGGTTGGGAAAAAACAGTTTCCAGAGTTACCTTAGCAAAGTGGTTAGCAGTCTGCACATTTTGTCTACAGTCAACGAGGCCTATCTTTGCCCTGATCTCCGAAAGATCACTCCACTAGATCCATGGCCACTTCATCTGCATTTTGGTCCAGAGTTTTTATTGATGTTTGTGCTGCACCCACGTGGTCCAGTGCTCATACCTTTATTGCTCATTACAAGTTGAATTTGATCACCAGAAGCAGAGCTGTCTTTGGTTCTGTGGTACTTCTAAATATCCTTTCATGAGGGCCACCCCAGGTTCTCATAACAGTGAACTGTGTCCCATCAGTTGCGAAATGTATGGAAATGACATCAGATATAAAAATTTTGTACTCACCATAACTATGCATTTGTGTTGTCCATTTTCATTCTTCCTCAACTTCCCCTTTCCCCCCTGACCTTTCTTCTGGGAGTGACCTAATAGTGACATTGGAACCACTGTTCCTGTTTGAGCCTCTGCCTTTCCTTTTATATGGGAGTATGGTTAGTCTTTCTGTTCTATGAGGCAGAAAACTCGATTTGAGGTATTACAGGGCTTTGAGGCATTATGGGTCAAGGGAGGAGTTTGAGAGTCTAAATAAATGCATCAGAGCCAGAAATGAGATGCATCAGCTGAGGAGTAATGAAAATGAACAACACAGATGCATAGTCATGGTGAGTACATAACTTTTATTTTTGAAAACAAGTGTTTCTTCACATGTTCAGATATTCCTTTACTTCTGCAGATGTATGTGTCTAGATTTGATACTATGTAATTAATGAAATGGTACTTTCCAGCTAGTCCATAAACAACACATATGCTGTGAATGTATTTTCAGCCAACATGAGGCCTTTAATCAGATTGACTTTTGGATGGTGTACTACAACACAACTCTCTTTAGCTTGCACTAACGTATTTAGAACTGTATACCCTCATGTATGACCTTTGTAAGAACATGCCTAATGTAACTCCAGAGTAAATACAGCAGCATCAGAAGAAGGAAAGGTACAGCTACATATTTTGTTTAAATGGTTAGAAACTGTTGGAGGTTTATAAAAAGATGAATGGAAAGGCAAATTATTCTAAACTGTATGTTAGAACTTCACTTTCATATTAAAAAATCAGAAAAAGCTTATTGACAGTTAATGAAAGAAAAATGTGCAAAGAAAGAAGCTTTAGAAGGAAAGCAAGCAAACATGAAATCATTGACGAATAAAAAGTAAATGAGTGGGGTATTTTGGTTGAGGAAGGTATAAATAAAGCTGGTAAAAGTAAGTAAGTCTTCATTTAAGCTGAGTAACATCACCATTGGATTGTAGCAGAGTCTTTGAAGTCACCTTACAAAAATTAGAAGTATGTGTGCTCTTATCAATATTATTTATTGCTTTCAGACATTTTTGGAATACCTATTGTTGCTCAGTTCAGTCACCCTTCAAAAAAAAAAAAAAAAAAAACTGAGAAAAGCACTCAACAGGAAAAGTAGTGAGAGTCCAAGGACCACAGCATCATTCATCTTCAGCCCAACAGAATATATAGCCAGATTGTCCCTGTGAGGTGCTTTTCCAGCCTCAAAGTCTGACATCTACCATTGTTTGGGCCTGAGGCATTGCCTTTCTAAAAGCTACCAAGCTGTTGGGTATTCTTCATGTCCTTTAAATTTATACCCTTGGCTAGCCCATGTGTCATTTCCTAGGTGTCTGATATCCAGTTTCAGATTACTTTGGGGAATAGGATATCCTGACTGTCAGAATAGAAGTTATCCAAATTCATGTTAAAGAAGAACTAGACTCATGGTTGCAAGTGTTATGTCCAGAGGAAGATCATTCCAGAATGTTGAGGATCTAGACATCAGAGCGCTGTACAGTTGCCATTTTGTAGGCCTTGACAGCATCAGTGATGCAAACTTCAAGCTCCTCATAAGCCATAACCCCCACTGAGACTTCCTTCCAAAATATCAGAAATGGGCTAAGAATCTAATATTCTTCCAAACACTTCATGCTTGCCCAAAACAGCCATTCGCCTTGAGAGTTATACCACCTGTAAAGAGAAGGAGGTAACCTTTTCAGGAGATGCTGCGACTCATTTGAATTGGAGGGAGAGCATAATGTCTATTACAGATCTTGCATTCTTTTTTGGGTTATGGTTAGGGAGATGTGGACATCATGTCTCTAGAGCTCCTCCAGAGGGTACCTCATTTGGAGAGATCTTATGTTTAATGAGGGAGCACTTCAAAATAAAAAGTAGGGATGACCCAGACACCCAATAAAGATCAACTTTTTTGCCTTCGACACTCCAAACCTCTTGTTCTCCTCCAGTTGGTGAAGCAGTTTCTGAGGCTGCAACTGAAGGCATAGACTGCAGGACCTTTAAATGGTGTTATAATTAATAACTTGAATTTTCTGTTATGACCATGCAGACAACCATTTCTGCACAAGTCAGAGCTCACTTTCAGCAGTCTTTTTGGAAGACTCTGCTTCTTGCATTTGTAAGTCCACAACTTGGTCCTCCATTGACACTCTTTCAGAATGTTCCTTGGGAGTGATAAAGATTTGCTTGCTGCCACAATGGTTCAGAGTATGCCAGGAAGTTATTTTTCTTTCCTCTAAATATTTTGGTCTTGGACTCTTCCCATACTTGACAAATAACTGAAAAAGACATTTTTGTTTCAGGTTTGTTTGTTGATGGCAGTTGCATTGTTGAAGCACAAGTCTGAGAGACCATGCTATGTTGGTGTTTGATTGCTGGGCCTAATTCTCTTGAGGAGGAGGATGCAGGAGTCCGGGCTGATGTTGATTATTTACATGAAGGTGTTACAAGCCTATCTACTGTCATCCAGAAAAACTGTATGCTTCCCACTGTCGCTATTTTATGTGTAAGTTGAATTGGCTCATTGCATAACCCATATTAGGGATAACTTTTCTGCATTTTACTTGAAAACTGTTCATATATCCGTGTGTAGCTGGTATAACACAGCAGTGACTGGCATCTGGAAGTGGACATTCTGGGTGTCCTTGCTTCATTTTGATTAATAGTGTATCAAGAGTTTTTTTCAGAATGCCTTTGGCTTACAAAGTCTAGTTGGTCTTTGCAGATTTTTGCTGCTGGAGGCAAAGGGCACTAACACAAACATGGCAATATTAGCTGATTTGGAGCTGCGGCCAGGTCTGTATCAAGGCTTTGCTGCTACTTTTGAACCTCTTTTCTTGCGAGATATTCCAGCAGATAGATATCTTCTATGTGGGAAGAAGTTCATCTGGGAAGGGAGGTATCCTATACCTCTCAGTCTGGTTAACTTGTAGGTGATTTTGACCTATTTCAGACATATGATTTGCTTAAATCTTGGTTATTGTATAGTTTTGGTTGATTTTTGTGGCACATAGTGACATGGCATCTTCACTTTCTTGTGTAGAACTCTTTGCCACTTTGAGACTTCAGCTTTATGGCTAACAGGCTTGTCCATAAGTTTATCAGAGCATGCTGATTCATCATCTCTTGTTTGTCTCTTGAAAGGTGGTTTTGGTGGTGGTCATCGTGTCAGGCCTGTAGGATCTCTAAGATGCAGGCCATTAGTTGTAGGTAGCCCTATTTGGTCTTCACACAAGATGTCCCTTAGGATTTAACCACGTTTCCTTTGTTAAATTGTTTCAAAATTGTCTTTAAAACTGTACAGTCACCCTGTTTATTGCACAGACGGACTTTATGAAGATTATTAGGGCACAAAGAACTCGAGTTATTTGCTAAAGCAGTCTATGTATTTAAATGTCATGCACCAGCTGAGGATCCATAGCACATCTATGGAATGCTGGAGCAAGACCAGAGCTGCTCTTCATAGGGACTGCTGTTGAGAAAGCTGTCTGGGAAAGTTGGAAGTAACCTCACATCCATGATCTACTATTATGACTTTTGTTGTACAGAGAAGTTTTGAAAAGAATGCTTGTTTAGAATCATATTTTAAGATTCTGTTATATCTCTCTCTCTGTGGTGTTGGTAGTTCATATGTTTCTTCAGATATTTAAAGATGGGTAACTCTAAGAAATTTTCATTTTTGCAGAACAGCCTCCTCTTCAGTAGTACATCTTCAACTTAAAGTAGCCATAGCATAGTGAAGATAATTTCACACACACATTTTAAGAAAAGATGAATTTAAACCAAAAGGTGAAATGTTTATAATGGGCTTGAGTGCATGCAGTGTCTGTTGAAAAAAAGTGGGAGTGCAGAACTATATTAATATTTGTATACCTTTTTGCTGGTTGAAGTATATGCTCATTGCTGAGAGTCTGTACATTGAAAGACACTATAATCTGTCAAGATTGTTAGACTGGCTGTTCTATGGACCCTGCAACTTGCAAGTAGCTGAGAAGCATTGGGAAGTTGGACCACAAAGAGTTGCTGACAATTAAGAAGTTTTGATTACTAGATCACCTCTGCTCATATTCAGGAAAGTAGAATCAAGTAAACCAAATATTGTAAATAAAGAAAAGAAGGATAAAAGCAGCTTTAATTACTGAAGTAGCTACAATGAGTACTCTGTGTCCTGTGCACTGAGAGTCATAAAGTCATAAATTAGCAAGACATGCAAACTTAAGCTAGAACAATGAGTAATAAATCCATTTAGATAGGAGCAACAGTCTGATAAAATTTTCAAGCATACTTCTACCAGCACAGGTAGCTCTATATGAACTGCAGGGGGGGGGGGGTTATTCTGGGTACATTCCTGGTTCTGAGTGAGAAGAGCAGTCTTTGCAAACATCAGATAGGGTCATAGGTAGGTACTGGGATATCTGCCCGAGGGCATTTATAAGCCTAGCCAGAATGTCGGCTTTCGCCTCCCCATTGATTAATTAACTGAGCCTCTGTCAAGCAGAGCTAATGAAGTGATCCCAGGGGTGTATTTTCTGTTACCCATCCAGTCGTCAAGGCTTCTCTTGAAGAGTGTTAGTGAAGGGCTCTGCCTAATGTAGTTAGGAATTTTGTTCCAAAGCATGGGGAGTCTCTGTGACAGGAATCTATCCCTCCAGCATGTTCTGTTTATTGTTGTGGTGAGGTTTAGCGCACTAGAGCGCCTGGCTCGCAATTACTTTGATATCTTTAGGTGGAGCATGTCCATCAATTCTGAGTTGGACATGGCTTTGTAAGTCAGGCAGAGATCACCTCTGAGTAAGCGATATGTCACTGAGTACAACCAGAGTTTTTTCAGTCGGGCTGCATAGGACATATGTTTGAGACCAGTAATCCTCTTGGTGAGGTGATTTTGTGGTCTTTCCAGCTGTGTCTTGTGAGGTACATCCCAAATGGGGTATTGTACTCTATGATGGTCTGATGAGTGACGAGTAGAGGGGCACTATAACCTCTTTATTTCTAGATGCAAACCCCTTAGTAATTCGATGGGCCACATAGAAGGATTTCCTAACTACTTTGGCAATATGATTGTCAAAGGAGAGATTACGGTCTACCTGGGTCCCCAGATCTCTTATTACATCTTCTGTATTAAGGGGGCTGCCGCATATGTGGTAATTTGTGGGTGTTTTGTTTTTCCCAAACGGGATGACTATGCATTTTTTGGCATTTAGCTTGAGGCCATGACTTTGACACCAGATGTCTGTCTCAGTAAGGCCTTTTTGAAGGATGTCCGTATGAAGCAGTATTGATTTCATGAACTTTACTTGTACCCAAATTTAATGCATCAAGATGTTAGAAACTTTAAACATTTTGAGAAATTAAAAAAAAGCTGTTAGAATCCATAAATTATTGATTGAGATTTAAATACAAGGAACAGAAAGGTAGTAATTTTCTTCGTTCATATTAGGAATTCTTTATTTGCATCTTTTATGGTAATAAGTGGCTTGTCTGCAAGACAAGTTGTGTTCTTGAGTTTTAGTAAGCTGCTTTCTGTTATACCAGTTTTTCCCACTTGATGTCACTGCAGTACAAGTACAGTGATTTCCACTGCATAACTAAATCTGCAGGTATCTGGAGGTGGTAAAGTACATCTTCAGACAACAGAGAGAAAAAGTGAGGAAGGGGGTCACTTCAGAAAGAACTAGGACGTGAGGTTTCATTCTCTGTAGTAGTAGATTTCAGTTCATTTAGATGTGTCAGGCAAGTGTCAAAAATGTTAAAGGCCTGATCGTTGGAACACTACTAGGCAAGCTGTCATGAGGACCACAAGATGCCTAGCCCTACACACCTTTAATCAGACACACTTAAAAGTTTGTGCCTTCATTTTCAAGCACTTAGTGATTACCTCCAAAATCATTCGGGGCTGTACGTGACAATCTTTGTGTATTTTTTTATCCATGCATGAAATCATCAAGACTTGCTTTAAAGGTAGTCAAAGCAGTACTTTGTTTGACATGTTCTGTCGACTTATTCCACTGGTTGGGAATACGATAGGTTAGCAACCTCTCTCTCCAATAAGTCCTGTTTATTTTTTGGTGTAGACGTAGGTCCCTAGTGCCAAGTAAATGTATAGCTACTGGTTTTACAAAGAAAGAGGAGATTAAATGAGATTTGATTTTTCATGACCTGTGTCTTGCTTTTCAAGCCATCTTGCAGCAACCTGTTGGCAGCTGATTGTAGCTGTGCTTATCTATCAGGATTGTTAAAAGGTTTAATGCCTTTGATTTTCTTGATAAGGTATCTTTGGGCCTTCCAGCTGAACAAGATGCTTCAATTTATAGAGGGGTATGATGAAGGGGTGGGTATTCGGTGATGGGTTTGATAAAGGGAGGAATACAGCAACAGAATGACTCTAGATTTTGAAGACATTCCCTTGAAAATTAACTAGGCCAACTAGAATGTTTTCTTGACTATGGTAGAAGCATGATGACAGAGAGAGAGAATTGTTTACTTAAGTGCTCAGGTCTCTTATGCCTCTGCCTGCCTGAAGAGTACGGTTTAAAACATATGGGTTGGTTGAGAACAGCTTTTTTACTAAATGCTACTCCACAGCATATTTTGTTTTAATTCATTTAACTTGAGACTACTTTCAGTACACCATGTATGTGCATGTTATAGCCCTTGCTGGAGGTGTCTTGTATTTGGTGGCTGAGCAGATAAGTGTCCAGCTTGCAGTCATCTGCAAACCTGTTCAACCATTCTTCTGGGATGTTTGATTGGATGTCTGTAAAACTAAATGCCAAACAGGAGAGATCCCCGTACTGACCCTGTGGTATGCACTACTTAGAATTTTAGATTCAATAAAGGGTACCAGCAACTTTCACAACCTGGGATCTCTCATATAACCAATTTGTAATCTACTTTTTAACAATTCCAGCATGGGTTATAATGTCAGAAGCCTTGGCCAGAATGAGATGAGCATTGTGCACTGAGTAACCACTGTTCCTGTTTGAGCCTTTGTAACCTTTTCAAAGAAGCTTGCTAGGCTCATGAGAGAGGACCTGTCCTCCACAAAACCGAACTGAATGGAGTCTAGATCCAGTAAGTTGTCTGTATCAATGTAAATGAGTTCTGCTATGATGCGTTTCATGGCTTTGCATACAAGACTAAGGCTAGTGAGCCTATAATTACCTGGATCTGTAGACTGCACTTTCTGTAGATGAGTCACTGTGGCTGTTCTACAGCCTTTGGGCACAAATCCTGTGGATAGGCTGAGGTTGAAAAGTTTAAGTACAGGTTCATATAGTCCATACTTGGCACTGATGAGAACACAATCTGGTATGTTGTCTGGTCCCATGAAATTATTACTTTTAGTCTTTAACAGGGATTTAAGACTTGTTCCAAGGTGATTTTGGGGAAAGTAAATGTTCAGGGATAATGGAGAAACAGTATGGTTCAGTGGGATAAAGCTATCAATAAATGTGCCAATATATTGGTTATATCCTTGTGACTGGGATATGTGATATAATTATAGATGAGCTGCATTGTTGGATATTCTTTAATTTCCTGACTTAACTTAAAAAAGATTTGTAGATGTCTTTCCATTTCACTGTTGCATTATTCATAACATTAGGTATCCCGTTAGGGGTGACCCGACATCTGGCCAGTATACCAAAGCCTTAGGTTACTTTAAGGTCCGCCATATGTCACACATATGGTTCTTGCAGAGAGTAAGACATAAGTGATGTCCGGGCCTACCATCCTCAGAACTTCTTTGCTGCCAGTCCAAACATCATCTCTTGATTGCCTGTGTTCCATTGCTGGCTCACAGAGTCATTGCAGATAAGTGCCCCGTTTGGGCTCCTTTTTACGTATCTTTTCTTTTTGTTGCTTGTGGGGTTTCATGTCATCCAAAAAGGGTAAATGCCAGTGTGGGAGACAGATTCCCTATAAAGATTGCCAAGAACAGTGTCTGTTTTGGCTTGGCACTGTGCACGACCATATATCCTGTTCCATCTGTCAAGCTTTTGTACCTAAAAACCTGCGTAGTAGACTCTCTTCTTTGGTGTTGTATCTTGAGAATCATTGTCTTAAGCTTCTTACAAAAGATATAATGGAGGGAACCTTTCGCTCTGAAGGACAGCCATCAGTGAAAAAGGCCAAGATGCCTAGGCCAGAATCTTCTGCTGTTCATCCTCTGCCAGATGTCTCTTCTGAGGCGAGTGAATGCCTGGAGGTTTGCCTGGGTTTATCATTTGATTTCTCTTCTGTGACTAGGTTGGAGGTCGGTGGGGATCTGACTTTAAGCATGTTCAAGGAGGCCTTGCAGACATCAGCTTCGAACGTTCAAGGGGAACCACAACTGATT
Source organism: Protopterus annectens (assembly GCF_019279795.1). Taxonomy (NCBI): domain Eukaryota; kingdom Metazoa; phylum Chordata; order Ceratodontiformes; family Protopteridae; genus Protopterus; species Protopterus annectens. Next base: position 360,273,557 of record NC_056736.1, read on the forward strand.
ATCTGCAAGGGGTGTTTCTCTGATATTAGTCAGTGAAGTCCCTTCTACAGTCATTGAATGCCATCTGGGTTCAGTGCCTTCCAAATTTTATAAGGCAGACGTCCCATTGAAGAAAAAGCAAATGACTAAACACATTACTCCTGTTCCAAAGGACCCTTAAAGTGAGTGGCAGTCTTTTACTCGAGGTTTGTTTAGTGCTTTGATCGCTTTAAAACCTCCTCAGGGAGTTTTGAACAGATTTCTTTTGGGGACACAATCTCAAGGATGATGGAGTTGCTTAAATGGGATTGTGGTCAGGTTTTCTGTTTAATATGCAAGTCCATAGGCTTGAATACACAGTAGTGGGTATCAGGGGCAGAGAAAGCGCCTCACTGAGTACCGGCGAACTGGAGACTGGCTTAGGAGAAGCATTGTCAGCAGGTTTGGACCTCAGCAGCCTGTCTCTGTCTTGATCTTTGCATTTTTTTGGAATCCCGGTAGAGGGATGGCTAACAGACGACATTTCTGGATAATTAAACCGAGAACCAAAAAATTTAGAGGCGAAAATATACCGATTAAATAAAGCACAAAACCTTCAGCAAGGTACGTCGTGGTCAGGGCCTAGGCAAGGAATGCAGTACGAAAGAAAAGAAAATCTTTACGGAGGTATTTGCTTTCCACAACTAATGCAGTTATTAACTTTTACTGATATCGGGAAGGAGCAAGAAAAAGTTTCCCTAATGGGGTACTTAGCTTTAGTTGAAGACTTCGGTTCTGAAACTCAAAAATGAAAATTGCAGGAGTCGGCCAACCGGCACTTGCGAACTGCTTCTGCTTCAGGCACCGCACGGCAAGAAAGACTGATGTAATGACTTCAGCTGCATGTTTACACCCCTGACTACCTGACGTCATGGAAGAAGGGACAGCAACCAACGCAGGACCCAAGACTTTGTTAATCAGGCCGACTGAGGGCTACCTGCAAGCAGATAACCCAAATGTAATGATTGGAAGAGTGAATACACTCGAACATCTACATTTATGGTAAGTGTACACAACTGTACTTTCTGGTTGTCTTATTGGATGCATTATCTAATGCTTCTAAAACACCAGACTCTCAGCCCCCTGCCCCCAAGAAACCTAATAGATACTATAGGGTACCTGAGGATTGTAAACTTTTGTACAGAAGTCCTTCTGCTGACTCCTCTATGGTGTCTGTAGCCTCTGACATGCCCTCTCAATTGCATCCTTCTCCCAAGTTACTGCCCTTTGATAAAGGTAGCAGAACCATGGAAAGGCTAGGCAAGAAGGTTTATATTTCTGCCAGCTTGGCTTTTAGGACTGTTCATTATCAGACTTGTATGTCCATGTATTTTTTTGGCTCTCTTAGCCCAGAATTGTCAAGCTATTGTGGACCTTCCAGACTGTGAGGGTAGGATTTCTGCCTTTTCCCTGTTAGGGACTTCCTCCCAAGTGACGTGTCATTCCATCAAGTGCAGATGTCCTTCAAGGATGCATCTGCAGTCCTTACAAATGGGTTGTCCTGTCGTCAGGCAGCCCTTCGGTCGGCCGGATTCCAAAGTCTGGGTCTGGTCTCGGCTGGTGTCGCACTTCACCCGACGTCATAGCTGCAGTTCTTCGGGTATAAAGGCATCAGCCGACGCCATTTTCCTCAGTCTTTCTTGCCGTGGCGCCAAGCAGAAGCTGTTCGCAAGTGCCGGTCGGTCAGATCCAGAGATTACTACTACCGAATACTACTTGAAGACTTCTAAAAGCCAAGTACCCGTTGGGGACTCTTTCTTGCCTCAGCCGATGTCAGAAAAAGTAAATAACTGTTTAACTTGTGGGAAACAAATACCTCATAAAGATTTCCACTCTTACTGCTTACCTTGTTTAGGCCCAGACCACGACGTAGCAGCTTGTCTAGCCTGTGCTTCTTTCAACCGACGGACGCTTAGACTTCGGTCAGAGTTTGCTGAACAGTTTTTCGGCTCAGATTTTGCGTACATAATGCCGTCGGATCCTCCGACTTCACAAGTTAAGAAACGCAAAGAAAAGGACCGACACTCACGGTCCGCGGTTTCGGCCGAAACCACGGTTAAGCAAACCGCGAGTGTCTCGGTTTCGGCCGAAACCGAGCAAACGGTTCTATCTTCAGCCGAATCCATGACTACTACCGAGGCCCCTTCTACCCTGGTTGAATCGGCCTCTGAAGTTCTACCTGCTACTGTGGTTTCACAAGAATTATCGGACACCATCCCTTTGGATGTTTCTACCCCTGCACGTGGTGCTGCTAGGCCGCCTGCAGCCATGTCTATTAAGGCCTTTGCCAGGGCTAAAGCAGCCAAAACTTCTAAGTCTGTGCCTGTTAAGCCCCCCTCTCACAGGCCCAGTTCCAGTTCCCAAATGCTTACTCTGGCAGAGGATCTCATCTCTTTAATAAGGGGATCCCAATCTCACCCAGACAGGTCCTCTCAACCTCCAGAAAAGAGACCTAGAGCAGAGCCCCCTGAGCCAGTGTCCTCAGATGATTCTTCTGATGATACAGACAATACAGACCATCCAGAGGCTCCCTTTTTCTACTTATGAAGATTCTGATGCTGAGGAATAGATTCCTTCTGCCTCTCCACCAGAGGAATTTTCCTTTGGGGAAACTTTACATGCCATGAGAGAGCAATTCCAATGGCAGGGACAAGATTTCTCAGATTCAAGGAAAAGGCTTAGGACCTTTTTGCATTTACCACAACATAGGCCTTTAGCTATTCCTCCAGTTCTTCCTGTTGTGGATGATGCATTTAATGATGCTTGCACTGCTCCTGATACTTTACCTCCAGCCCCTGCTAAGCCCGATAGGTTCTACAGGGTCCCGGACACTCATCACCATTTATACAAGGCTCCTTTTGCAGATCCCGAGACTATCTCCCAGGGGCCTAAGGCAGTAGCCGACCTCAGTTAAAAATCCTCTCCCTTCTGAAAGGGAATCCAGGTCCTTAGAGATGGGGCAAAAAAGTATACACCTCTGCTACTCTCTCAGCTAGGGCATTGAACTGTCAGTTTCATATGATCCAATACCAGGAGTTTATGCTTGATCAGTTAACTAAGAAACTGTCCTCTGATGATTCTTTAGATAAGAAATATGTTCTAGAAATGGTGCATAACATTCAGCAGGTTAGTAACCATTCCTTAAAATGTGGCTATGATGCACTGGAGGCTTCCTTTAGATCAGCCATGACTGGCACAGTTATAAGAAGGCATGCATGGTTGAAAGAACAGGTCTTGCCGGATCATGTTAAAGCAAAACTATTAGATGCTCCTATGGATAAGGTCAGTTTATTTGGTTCTCCTGCTCATCAGGTACTGAAGAAAATGGACGAGAAGGCAAAATCTGTACAAACAGTGAAAGATTTCTTACAGGTTCAGCCTCCAAGGTTTAGCAGGAACTGGCCTTCCAAAAATTGGTCCTTTCCAGACTCCTCTAAAACTCAGAGAGGCAGGAATAGGCGTTCAAGAGGCAGAAATCAATCCAGAGGAGGTGCCTACAGGGGACGCCAATGGCAAGGTAACAACCAACGAGGCACAGACACAACTACTACCACTGCAACAGGACAATCACAGTGACTTGGCTCTGGCACCGCCTACCAGGGAACAAATAGCAGCACCCTTAGGTGGAAAGTTAGCCTTATTTTCAAAAACTGGCACTATATCACAAGAGACAAGTGGATTTTGCAAACTATAGACCAAGGCTACAGGTTTCATTTCCACACTTTACCAGGAAAAAGAGGAATGCCAAACCTACCACCAAATCAAAAGACAGAAGCTCTAAAACAAATAGCTCAATTAGCAAAGATGAGAGCTGTGGAAAGAGTACCATCTATGGAACAAGGCAAGGGATTTTACTCCAGACTATTCCTGGTACCAAGAAAAGAAAAATTGGAGGCCTATTCTCGACCTGTCCGCTTTAAACACATTCATCATTGTTCCAAAATTCAAAATGCTGACCCTACAGCAACTTCTTCCCATGCTGGGCAAGGAGTATTGGCTGGTAACTCTAGATCTCAAGGAGGCATACCTGCACGTCCCCATACGACCAAATTGCAGAAGATACCTCAGATTTCTTGCAGGATCAGAGCATTATCAATTCTCAGCATTGCCCTTTGGCTTATCTACTGCGCCCAGAGTGTTCACGAAATGCCTGGCATCAGTAATCGCTCACTGCAGGCTTCAGGGAATCCAAATATATCCATACCTGGGCGACTGCCTGATACAAGCGGACAACAAAAACAAGCTAACAGAAGACTTACAAAGAGTCATTTGCTTACTACAAACCCTGGGATACACAGTCAATATAAAAAAGTCAAGACTGATACCATCCCAAAGAATAACCTTCTTAGGTGCAGAATTGGTACAGTAAAACAGATGGCATTCCTAACTGCAGAAAACAAGAACAACTTCCTCTACTTTGGCATTAACAAAGCAGAACAAACTAACAGCAAGGAAAGTACTGCAGGCCTTGGGCTTCATGGCATCCTGCATTATCCTGGTCCCCCATGCCAGACTGCATATGAGAAAGCTACAGTGGTACCTAAAGAATTTATGGTCTCAACACAGGCACAGCTTAGAAACCAAAATACCACTAATTCCATGCCTGAAACAAGAGTTCCTATGGTGGGCTCAGGCATGCCAGTCAAACCCAGGTTTGCCCTTCCACAGCATTCAACCAAGCCAAACCATCACAACGGACGCCTCAGACCTCGGTTGGGGGGCCCACATGCTGGACAAGTGCATACAAGGCTTATGGACTCCAGATCAGCTGCACCTGCACATAAATCAAAAAGAAATGCTGGCAGTAAAACTAGCAATCCAGAATTTCAGACCATTCCTCCAAGAAGGCCAGTTGATGATAAGGACAGACAACACCACAGTCATGTGGTACATCAACAAACAGGGAGGCACTCATTCATACCCTCTATGCCGGATGGCACTGGACCTATGGAATATGGCTCTGAGTTACAACATTCAGTTACAAGCAATTTTTGTACCGGGAAAAGAAAACACCCTAGCAGACATATTAAGCAGAACTACCTCGGATGCTCACGAATGGATGCTACACCCGGACATCTTCAAGGTCATCACAAAGAAATGGGGAATGCCACAAATAGACCTATTCGCATCCCCACTCAATCACCAGCTCAAGAAATTCTGCACAAGGACGTACCACCCACTTGCTTGGAAGGTGGACTCTCTATCCTTCAGTTGGAAAGACCTGACAGCATATGCATTCCCACCTCTTCCTTTGATTCACAAGGTGCTATTGAAAATCAAAGAGGAACGTCCAAGGATCATCCTGATAGCTCCAGATTGGCCAAGGCAACATTGGTACCCATTACTGAGGAGCATGTCTCGGGGGAAAATGTGGACACTACCCCTGATTCCTTTGATGTTAACTCAGAGCGACTACAACATCCTGCATCCAAACCTGAAAACTCTGCAACTGACTGCCTGGAACATATTACATAAGAGCAACTAACCCAGATTTATCCCAAAGGGTTAAAGACATTATCCTTGAGGCCCGCAGACCCTCAACAAGAAGGAACTATGCAGGAAAATGGAAAAGGTTTCTCATTTGGAGTACCGAGAGGGGCAAAGATGTGTCAAAGGTAGACATTGCCAACATCCTGGAGTATTTGGCAGAGCTTTACCATACAGGCCTGTCCTATTCCTCCATCAAGATACATGCATCAGCTATTTCTGCAGAATACAGCTTGATCCCCTGTCTTTTCGCATCCTCTACTCAGGCAGTTTCTGAGAGGAATTAAGAATGTAAAACCTCCTAGGAAACCACCATTACCAGCATGGGACTTGAACTTTGTGCTAGAAAAATTGACACTCCCTCCTTTCGAACCAGCAGCAACAGCAGATCTTCAGCACCTATCCTGGAAAACTGCTTTCCTGCTGGCAGTTACCTCAGCAAGAAGGGTTTCTGAGCTACAGGCTTTAATGGCAGTACAACCCTTCCTAATCTTCCATCAAGATAGAGTGTCCATGAGAACTAATCCTACATTTATGCCTAAGGTGGTATCCAGAGTGTCTTTAAACCAGGCAATCCACCTACCTACCTTCTTCCCCAATCCACAGAACAGGGGGGAAAGACTGCTGCATACTTTGGATGTACATAGACAGTTGCTACTACCTGGACAGAACCAAGGGCAATAGAAAAACTGACCAGCTTCTGGTAGCATATGCAACAGGAAGGGAAGGAAAAGCAATTTCAAACAGACAATCTCCAAGTGGATAGGAAATTGCATTAGATTCTGTTACTCCTACCATGGAAAACAAATTCCACAGAACATAAGGCCTCATTCTACAAGGGCTACAGCCACTACCACAGCTTTCTTATGAGGAGTGGCTACCAAGGACATTATAGAGGCTGCTACTTGGACCTCCGTGCATACATTTGCCAAGCATTATAACTTACCTTTATACTCTAGATCCCGAGCAGGGTTTGCCACTGCTGTTTTGCAAGGGATCCTAACTACACCATAATTTCTTCTTCCTCCTCCCTAGTTTGGCTATGGTATTCTACCCATTTGTAAGGACTGGAGATGCATCCTTGAAGGACATAGTACAGTTTTGTACCTAGCATAAATGTAGATGTCGAACAGGATTGCATCTGCAGTCAGGATTACCCACCCTCCTTCCCTCTGTGGTATTCCTAGGGTATTTGCCCACCTAATAGCTAGCTGGGGGGGGATCTCTTATGGTGTATTTGTTTGTATATATGTACATACATGATTATTTTTGTGTTTGCCTTCTACTATTTGGAAACATTGGCATTTATCCAAAATTTAGCTATCCAAGAGGGCAACTGGCATCTGGGGCAAGAAACACTGAGGAAAATGGCGTCGGCTGATGCCTTTATACCCGAAGAACTTGCAGCTATGACGTCGGGTGAAGTGCGACACCAGCCGAGGCCAGACCCAGACTTTGGAATCCGGCCGACCGAAGGGCTGCCTGACGACAGGACAACCCATTTGTAAGGACTGCAGATGCAATCCTGTTCGGACATCTACATTTATGGTAGGTACAAAACTGTACTTTATGGTGCAGCAGATGCTTCTTCTAGGGCTGCTGCTTTTGGGTCAGTAATGAGGTATTTTTGGCTTCAGCTTCAACCTTTGTCAGATGGCATTAAGGCTAAGTTGATGGATGCTGCTCTTGAAAATAAACACTTGTTTGGTGAAGCTGCTTTAAGTCCCTTCAGGAGAAGGGTAAGGCTTTATAGGAACTTAAACATATGTTTGTTTCCTCCAGAGAAATTACCCCAGTAAGTCAGCTTTTATTCGCAGACAATCTTGCACTCCTCCTAAGAGTAAAAAGGGTAATGATGGCTCCTCCTGCTAAAGCTGCTCAAATGTCTGTGCCTCAGAAGTTGTCTTTTCCAGGTAAACAAGGTGATGTTTGACTATCCTGTTCTTCCCAACCACTTTCATCTTTCTCTTCACCTTTCTGTCTCTCTTCCTGTTTGGCTACAGATTACTCATGATTCCTGGGTCCTGCCCATTATTCACCAGGGGTTTTTCATGGTCTGGAAGTCTCTTCCCCCTTTTATGGGCATTCCTCAGTCACAACCATCTTTCTTTCCAGAGGTACTTGTCTTGATTCCTGCGTTGGATTATGTCTCTTCTTCCATGACGTCAGGTGTATAAAACATGTAGCCGACGCCCATCAGTCTTTCTTGCTGCGCGGTGCCTGAAGCAGAAGCAGTTTGCAAGTGCCGGTCGGCCGACTCCTGAAATTTTCGTTTTCGAGTTTCAGAACCGAAGTCTTCAAAAAAGCTAAGTACCCCATTGGGGATCCTTTTTCTTGCTCTTAACTGATGCCAGTAAAAATTAATAATTGTATTACCTGTGGAAAGCAAATACCTCATTAAGATTTTCATTCGTACTGCATTCCTTTCTTAGGCCCAGACCACGACGTCCCTCACTCTCGGTTTTGTGCTTTATTCAACCCCGGACTATTCGTCATTGGTTTATTTTTGCAGTAAATTATTTTGGTACTCTGTTTAATTATCCAGAAATTGCTTCAGTAAGCCATCCGACTACCGACATTCCGGAAAAACATTAAGATAAAGACAGAGACGGACCGCATAGGTCCAAAGCTGCCGACGACGCTTCCGTTAAGCTAGTCGCCAGTTTGCCGGTACTCAGTGAGGCGCTTTCGCAGCCCCTGATACCTGCTACTTCAGATTTGCAGGCCTCTACTGAGACACATTCGAAGTCCAGTATGCCGCAAGATGCTTCTTCGACTGTGGAACCTGCAGATGTCTCTACCTTGATTGGATCTGGAGCCACTGTGCAGGCACCGGCTTCTGAGGGTGTATTCAGGCCTACTAACTTGCATTTCAAACCGACGCCATCTTCTTCTTCAAGGCTGACACCTCGATCCACTCCTAGAAAACTGACATCCAAACCACATGGTCAGGCCCATATGCCTAAATAAACAAATGATAAGAATCCCTGAAGACCTTATTACTTTAATTAGAGGAAGCCAGCCTTCACCCTCTAAGAGACCTAAACTGATTTTCCCTCTGATTCTTCTGATCAGGATTCTGAAATTTCTGTTTCTTCTGATTACCAAGATTTGTCCTTATCTACCTATGAGGATTTTGATGCAGAGGATTCCATTCCCTCTGCTTCCCTTCCAGAATATTTTTTTTTGTTGAAACTGTTAGGGAGCATTTCCACTGGGAAAGCCAGGATTTCTCTTACTCCTCCCTCAACACAGGCCTTTAGCTATCCCTCCTGTCCTGGGCATTGTAGGTTATGCCTTCTTGGAGTCTAGCCTGGCTCCAGACACTTTACCTCCATCTCCCAGGAAGCCTGACTGGTATTAGAGAGTACCTGACTCTCACAAGTTCCTCTTCAAGAATCCTGCTACGGACCCAGAGACTATTTCCTAAGGACCTAAAGGCATTAAGGCTACTACTGCCAAAAACCCTACCCCCTCTGATAGAGATTCCAGAGCCTTGGACAGATGGGGTAAGAAGGTATGCCATTAGGACCTTTAAACTGCCAATTTCATATGTTAAAACTTTTGTACAGAAGTCCTTCTGCTGACTCCTCCATGGTGTCTGTAGCCTCTGACAAGCCCCCTCAATTGCATCCTTCTCCCAAGTTACTGCCCTCTGATAAAGATAGCAGAACCATGGAAAGGCTAGGCAAGAAGGTTTATACTTCTGCTACCTTGACTTTTAGGACTGTTCATTATCAGACCCATATATCCAGGTATTTTTGTGGCTCTGTTATCCCAGAATTGTCAAGCTATTGTGGACCTTCCAGACTGTGAGAGTAGGATTTCTGCCTTTTCCCTGTTGGGGACTTCCTCCCAAGTGTTGTCATTCCATCAAGTGCAGTTATGATGCAGCAGATGCTTCTTCTAGGGCTGCCGCTTTTGGGTCAGTAATGAGGTGTTTTTGGCTTCAGCTTCAACCTTTATCAGATGGCATTAAGACTAAGTTGATGGATGCTGCTCTTGAAAATAAACACTTGTTTGGTGAAGCTGCTGTTGCTTTAAGTCCCTTCAGGATAAGGGTAAGGCTTTACAGGAACTTAACATGTGTTTGTTTCTCCTGTGCATAAATTCCAAAGAAATTACCCCAGTAAGTCAGCTTTTATTCACAATCTTGCACTCCTATGCTATAGTCCTATGCTGTAGGAGCTCAAGGAAAACCAATTTCGAAACAGACAATCTCCAAATGGATAGCCCACTGCATACGCTTTTGCTATTCTTTTCATGGCAAAACTGTACCTACAGGCATCAGATCTCACTCCACAAGGGCCACAGCTACCTCTGCAGCATTTCTCAGAGGAGTTCCTACCAAAGATATTTTGGAAGCAGCCACTTGGAGTTCTGTGCATACCTTCTCCAAGCACTACCACCTACCTCTATACTCCAAAACTAGAGCAGGCTTTGCCACTGCAGTCTTGCAGGGCATCCTGGCTCCTCCTAGTTCCACCTAGTGCCTACCACCCCTTTCTTAGCTTTGGGATTCTACCCATCTGTTATGACTGCAGCTGTATGCACGTTGAACATAGTACAGTTTTGTACCTACCATAAATGTAGATGTTAGAGTGCTAATACAGCTGCAGTCCAAGTTTCCCTCCCTCCTTCCCCTCTTGGGATAGGCCTATAGGCTAACACATCCTCATACAACCTGATTGGGGTATTCATTTATGATGTGTTTGCTTGCACTACTGTATTTTGATTATATTGCACTGCTTTATTACACAAATTTATGTATTGCCTTCCTTCTGGGGGCACCTGACATCTGGGGCAAGAAAAACTGAAGAAAATGGCGTCGGCTGGTTCCTTTATACCCCTGTCGCACTGACGTCAGGGAAGAAGCGACGACAACCGACGCCGGACCTAGACTTTGGAATTCGGCCAACCGAGGACCCGCCTGATGGCAGGAGAACCCACCTGTTATGACTGCAGCTGTATTTGCACTCGAACATCTACATTTATGGTAGGTACAAAACTGTACTTTTTGTGCGTCTTTTTAGAATATGCAGAATTTGATGTCTAAAAGTCCTTCTTCTGAGGTAGACATTAAGTGCTTCTGTGACCACTCTGTCTCAAGTGACTAAGCATGCTTTAAAATGTGCTTATGATATTGCTGACTCTTCTAAGGTTGCCAGCTTTTCAAATGCCCAAAGTGAGACTTTTTTTTAATAAACTTGAGATTTTGTAGGACAAAACATACCCACAGCCAGTACAAAGGACATAGCTTCACTATTTTGCCAGAATAAAAGTTTATTCTTGTAGCTTTTGAGTTGCTTATGCTATTTCATACATTTAGGTGTTTCGGGTGCAAAATAACTGTTTTAAGCAACCATTAAAGAGTAAAATGCTTTGTCCTTTAAATCTCAGGACATTTGCCATTTTTTAGTGTTTTTTTTTTCCACAGGACACAACTGCCTAAAGACAGATTGTCCCTTGCAAAGAGGGATAGGTGGTAACCCTTTCTTCTTCCAGAGCTGCAACATCTAGATTGTTTTTTGTGAACTGGCTTGGCTCTGCTCTCAAAATCTTCCTGAGAATGTTCAATCTGAGATTTTAAATTCTCCCTTGGATAAAAAGACAGTTTTTTGGTCCTTCTACAGCTTAGGTATGTTAGAAGTGAGAAAAGAGGGGAAAACTGTTCAAGGAGTGAGTCAGACTTTTAAACCCTGTTAATAGATCAAATAATAGTTCCCTCCTCCTCAGCTTCCTTTGCCAATAAACAGTTTAAGCAGCAAAGAACCAGTAATCAGGGTTTCAAATACAGTGGAAAGGAGGTTCCTCAGTAAATGAAGGACACTCCTCTGTCAGCATGACTCTGCCTGTTCAGGTCCACCCCTGCCTCCTCACCCTGACAGCCTTTCTATATCCATGAGACTTGATCTTTCCTTTTGACACCAGATAGTCTGAGACAGGTGGATTCTAAATATAATCCAAAAGGGTTATTCTTTGAAATGGGAGCCCTTGCTTCCTTTTCAGAGAATTCCCTGTTGCTCCTAGAATCAGGTTACTCTTTTTTATTTTTCTTTCCCATTCTGCACATCATGTCTCAGTGTGTATAAACGTGTGCCTATCCAGATGTCCTTCATGGATGCATCTGCAGTCATAACAACTGGGTTGTCCTGTCGTCAGGCAGCCCTTCAGTCGGTCGGATTCCAAAGTCCGGGTCCGGCTTCGGCTGATGTCGCACTTCACCCGACGTCATCTCTGTTGGTCTTCGGGTATAAAAGCATCAGCCGCCGCCATTTTCTCCAGTCTTTCCTGCCGTGGCCGAAGCAGAAGCTGTTCGCAAGTGCCGGTCGGTCGGATCCAGAGATTACTTCTACGAATACTACTTGAAGACTTCTAAAGCTAAGTACCCCGTTGGGGACTCTTTCTTGCCTCAGCCGATGTCAGAAAAAGTTAATAATTGTTTAACCTGTGGGAAACAAATACCTCATAAAGATTTCCACTCTTACTGCCTGCCTTGCTTAGGCCCAGCCCACGGCGTAGCAACCTGTTCGTCTTGTGCTTCTTTCAACCGACGAACGCAGGCGTCGGTCGGAGTTGCAGAACAGTTTTTCGGTTCTGATTTTGCGTACATTATGCCGTCGGATCCTCCGACTACGCATTCTGCCAAAACGCAAAGAAAAAGACCGACACTCGCGGTCCGGTTTCGGCGAAACCATGGTTAAGCAAACCGCGAGTGTCTCGGTTTCGGCCGAAACCGAGAAAACTGATCAAAATACAGCTGAATCTATCTCTACAACTGAGGTCCCTGCTAACACTCTTGAATCGGCCTCAGAAATTTTACCCACTACGGTGCTTTCCACTGACTTATCAGACACCATTCCCTTGGATGTTTCTACCCCAGCACGTGGTGCTGCTAGGCCTCCAGCAGCCATGTCCATTAAGGCCTTTGCCAGGGCTAAAGCAGCCAAGACTACTAAAACAGTGCCTGCTAAACCCCCCTCAACCAGGCCCTCTTCCAGTTCTCAAATGCTTACTTTGGCAGAAGATTTAATATCATTAATTAGAGGATCTCAATCTCACCCAGACAGGGCCTCTCAGCCCCCAGAGAAGAGACCTAGGGCAGAGCCCCATGAGCCAGTGTCCTCTGATGATTCTGCTGATGAATCAGACATAACTGACCAGCCAGAGGCTCCTTTCTCCAATTTTGAAGATTCTGATGCTGAAGAATCCATTCCAGCTGCTTCCCCACCAGAAGAATTCTCCTTTGGGAAACCTTGCATGCCATGAGAACAGTTCCAATGGCAGCAACAGGATTTTTCAGACTCCAGGAAAGACTTAGGACCTTTTACACCTTCCACAGCACAGGCCCTTAGCTATACCTCCTGTTCTCTCTGTGGTGGATGATGCTTTCAATGATGTCTGCTCCGCTCCAGATTCTTTACCCCAGCCCCTGGCAAACCAGACAGATTTTGCACCGTGGGAGATACTCAGCACCACCTTTACAAGGCCCCTCTTGCAGACCCGAAACTATTTCCCAGGGTCCCAAGGCAGTAGCAGCGACCATAGCTAAAACCCTGTTCCTTCTGAAAGGGAAGCAAGGTCATTAGACAGATGGGGTAAAAAGCTTTACACTTCAGCCACTCTCTCAGCTAGAGCTTTAAACTGTCAGTTTCACATGATACAATACCAAGAGTTTATGCTTGATCAGTTAACTAAAAAGCTAACCACTGATGAATCTCTTGATAAGAAATATGTATTAGAAATGGTAAATAACATACAGCAGGTTAGTAACCATTCTTTAAAATGTGGCTATGATGCACTGGAGGCTTCATTTAGATCAGCCATGACTGGCACTGTAATTAGAAGGCATGCATGGCTAAAGGAGCAAGCTTTACCGGATCATGTGAAATCTAAATTGCTAGATGCTCCTATGGATAAAACAAGTTTGTTTGGTACACCTGCCCAGCAGGTTATGAAGAAAATGGAAGAAAAGGCAAAATCAGTCCAGACAGTTAAAGATTTCTTGCAGGTTCAACCCCCAAGGTTTAGCAGGAACTGGCCTGCCAAAATTGGTCCTTTCCTGACTCCACAAGACCTCAAAGGGGCAGGAATAGACGTTCCAGAGGCAGAAACCAATCCAGAGGAGGTGCCTACAGAGGACGACAGTTGCAAGGTAACAACAGGGGCACAGACTCAACACCTGCCAGTACATCAACACAGCCACAGTGACTTAATCCTAAACCCGCCTACCAGGGAACAAATAGCAGCTCCTCTAGGCGGAAAGCTAACCTTATTTTCAAAAAACTGGCACCACATAACAAAGGACAAGTGGATTTTACGAACCATAGATCAAGGTTACCGGTTCCACTTCCACACTTTACCAGACAAAAGAGGAATGCCAAATCTACCTCCAAATCAAAAGACAGAGGCTCTACAACAGATAAGGGAGTTAGCAAACATGAGAGCTGTGGAGAAAGTGCCAACAGCAGAGCAAGGAAAGGGGTTCTACTCCAGACTATTCCTAGTTCCAAGAAAGGAAAAAGGTTGGAGACCAATTCTAGACCTGTCCACCCTGAATACTTACATCATTGTCCCAAAATTCAAAATGCTGACCCTACAGCAACTTCTTCCCATGCTGGGCAAGGAGTGTTGGCTGGTAACTCTAGATCTCAAGGAGGCATACCTGCACATCCCCATTCGACCAATCTGCAGAAGATACCTCAGATTTCTTGCAGGATCAGAGCACTATCAATTCTCAGCATTGCCCTTTGGCTTATCTACTGCCCAGAGTATTCACAAAATGCCTGGCATCAGTAATGCCATTGCAGACTACAGGGAATTCAAATTTATCCATACCTGGACGACTGCCTGATACAAGTAGACAACAAAAGCAAGCTGACAACAGATTTACAAAGGGTCATTTACTTGCTTCAAGCACTGGGATACACAGTCAATTTACAAAAGTCAAGACTGATACCATCCCAGACAAGGACTTTCCTGGGAGCGGAATTGGGCACAGTAAGACAAATGGCATTCCTAACTACAGAAAAACAAAAAGAACTCCCTCTTTACTTCTTGGCACTAACAAAACTGAACAAGTTAACAGCAAGAAAGGTACTGCAGGCCTTGGGTTTCATGGCATCATGCATAATCTTGGTTCCATTTGCCAGACTACATATGAGAAAACTACAGTGGTACCTAAAGAATTTATGGTCCCAACACAGACACAGCCTAGAAGTGGAACTGCCACTAATACCATGCTTAAAACAGAAGTTCCTAGGTTGGGCTCAGGCATGCCAGTCAAACCCAGGCCTGCCCTTTACAAGGTCAAGCAAGCCAGACCATCACAACAGATGCTTCAGACCTAGGATGGGCGCATATGCTGGACAAATGCGTACAAGGATTGTGGACACAGGACCAACTTCACCTGCACATCAACCTAAAAGAAATGCTGGCAGTAAAACTGGCAATCCAAAAGTTCAGACCATTTCTCAAGGAGGACCACTTGATGATAAGGACAGACAACACCACAGTCATGTGGTACATCAACAAACAGGGAGGCACTCATTCTTACCCCCTATGCAGAATGACTTTGGAGCTGTGGACCCTGGCACTCAGCTACAACATCCAGTTACAAGCAATGTTTGTGCCAGGAAAAGAAAACTCTCTAGCAGATATGTTAAGCAGGACCACATCGGATGCCCACGAATGGCAGCTGCACCCGGATATCTTCAAGACCATCTCGAAGAAATGGGGAATGCCTCAGATAGATCTATTCGCATCACCTCTCAATCACCAACTCAAAAAATTCTGCACAAGGACATTCCACCCACTAGCATGGAAAGTGGACTCGCTCTCCTTCAGCTGGAAAGGCCTAACAGCATATGCATTCCCACCTCTTCCCTTGATACACAGAGTACTACTAAAAATCAAGGAGGAGCGTCCAAGGATAATCCTGATAGCTCCAAACTGGCCAAGACAGCATTGGTACCCACTGCTGAGGAGCATGTCTCGAACAATATGTGGCCAATACCCTCATGCCTTTGATGCCAACTCAGAACAACTTCAGCACCATGCATCCAAACCTAAAACGCTGCAACTGACTGCATGGAACATCACATAGCAGCTGCTAATACAGAACTTTCACAAAGAGTTAAAGACATTATTCTTGAAGCACGCAGGCCTTCAACTAGAACGAATTATGCTGGGAAATGGAAAAGGTTTGTCATTTGGAGTTCTGAAAGAGGAAAGGATGTATCAAACATAGATATGCCTAACATTCTGGAGTATCTGGCGAACTACTTCATTCAGGCCTGTCCTACTCCTCCATCAAGATTCATGCATCAGCTATTTCAGCAGAATACAGCTTTGATCCACCTGTTTTTCACACCCTTTGCTCAGGCAATTCCTCAGAGGAATCAAGAATGTAAAACCTCCAAGGAAACCACCATTGCCAGCTTGGGACTTGAACTTTGTGCTAGAAAAATTGACACTATCACCTTTTGAACCAGCAGCAACAGCAGACCTACAACACCTGTCATGGAAAACTGCTTTCCTACTGGCAATTACTTCAGCAAGGAGGGTTTCAGAACTACAGGCCTTAATGGCAGTGCAACCCTTTCTAATCTTCCACCAAGATAGAGTGTCCATGAGGACTAATCCTACATTCATGCCTAAGGTGGTATCCAGAGTGTCTTTAAACCAGGCAATCCACCTTCCTACCTTCTTTCCCAACCCACAAAACAGAGGGGAAAGAATACTGCATACCTTGGATGTACATAGACAGCTACGCTACTACTTGGACAGAACAAAAAATAGCAGAAAGACTGACCAGCTATTCGTAGCCTATGCAACAGGAAGGGAAGGAAAAGCTATTTCCAAACAGACAATCTCCAAATGGATAGGAAATTGCATACGATTCTGTTACTCCTTCCATGGAAAGCCAATTCCACAGAACATAAGACCTCATTCTACAAGGGCAACAGCCACTACCACAGCCTTCTTACGAGGAGTGGCTACCAAAGACATTATTGAGGCGGCTACTTGGACCTCCGTGCATACATTTGCCAAGCATTATAATTTACCTCTATATTCCAGATCCCGAGCAGGGTTTGCCACTGCTGTTCTGCAAGGGATCCTAAACACACCATAATATACCTTTATCCTCCTCCCCTAGTTGGCTATGGTATTCTACCCAGTTGTTATGACTGCAGATGCATCCATGAAGGACATAGTACAGTTTTGTACCTACCATAAATGTAGATGTCCGAATTGGATAGCATCTGCAGTCATCCCTCCTTCCCTCTGTGGTACTCCTAGGGTGTTTACCCTTCCAATAGCTAGCTAGTGGGGGGATTTCTTTCATGGTGTATTTGTTTGTATTTATGTACATACATGCTTATTTTTGTGTTTACCTCTATCTTTTGGAAACATTGGCATCTATCCAAAATTTTTAGACTTCTATAGGGCTTCTGGCATCTGGGGCAAGAAACACTGAAGAAAATGGCGTCGGCTGATGCTTTTATACCCGAAGACCAACAGAGATGACGTCGGGTGAAGTGCGACATCAGCCGAAGCCGGACCCGGACTTTGGAATCCGGCCGACTGAAGGGCTGCCTGACGACAGGACAACCCAGTTGTTATGACTGCAGATGCTATCCAATTCGGACATCTACATTTATGGTAGGTACAAAACTGTACTTTTCTAGGCAAAGGTTTTTATTCAGGGATTTTCCTTGTTCCTGATCCAAAGGGATCCATGGAGGCCAGCACTGGATCTTTGTTTTCCATACACTTTTATCAAGATTCTGAAGTTCAAGATATTCTTCTTTCAAAGTCTTGTACCTCTGATTCCCAGTCTAGCTTTCATGGTAAAACTGGAGATAAAGGATGCTTGTCATCACATTCCTATTGCCAAACATTTTAGGCATTACTTAAGATTTGTAGCTTATGACTTGCATTATCAGTTCTCTGTTTTACCCTTAGGACTGTCCATTGCATCAGGGATATTCACAAAATGCTTAGCTCCAGATTGCTTATTGCAGACTTCAGGGCATTCATATTTTTCCATGTTTGTACAGCTGTCTTATCTTTTCAGACTGCCTTTCTTCTGGCTTTCAAGGGTCTCAACTGTTAAGGAATAGTCTGGATTTGCAAATCGGTTTGCAGAAATCGTCTTTTACCCTGTCTCACAAAATGATTTTCCCGTGATGTTCCCTGGACTCTGCCTTGGGAAGAGAGATTCTTCAAGTCAAAGTAGAATTATTTCAGCAGTTCTTCCTGACTTTCTCTAGCCAAATTCTTGCATCTGCAGGGTAGTTTCTCAGAATGTTATTGGGCACAAGTTGTTTGTAATTATCATGCTGTTTATGCCAGACTACACATGAAGAAAATAGTGTTACATCAGATCAGTCTGAATTCAGCTTTTACACCCTTCTTGACTTTTCAGGTTCCAATTGTGCAGTTTGTAAAGAGGGAGATTGGATGGTGGGTAGGCCAGATAGCTTGCAACCCAGATCTTCCATTCTCCCTTCCAAGCCCTTTGTAGTCAGTCACTGCAAACATGTCAGATCTGTCATGGGGCGTGGTTTCCAAAGGAGTAAAAATGCAAGTCCTGGGGATCCTTTAGATTGGCTTGAGTACATAAATGTCAGGGAGATGCAGGAAGCCATCAGTGTTTTAAAGGCCTTGAAAAAGCTGTGGATTCCAGGACCTCACAAGGGTACTCTGACAACACCATAGTGATGCGGTACATAAATAGAAGGGTATGTTAGTTAATACCCTTTTTTTTTCTGATGGTCTATTATGATACCCTAAGATGTAGCAATTCAGCGTAATCTGACTGTTCATGCTTCATACATTCCGTCAGGGCAAAATCTTATTGTTAAGCTCAGCAGGACTACCCCTGTTAAATGCCAGGTTTTTGTGATGTAAAAAAATGAGACCACAACAAATAATTTCAAAACTTTTCCACCTTTTATGTGACCTACAAACTTGTACGATTCAATTGAATCAAAAGATGCTTCAACAAAGTATTAGTTTAAGGGTATGCACACTTATGCAACCAGCGTATTGTACGTTTTGAAAAACAAATCTGTTAGGGGAAAAAATATAAAAAAATTAAAAAAGTACAATACGCTGGTTGCATAAGTGTGCATACCCTTAAACTAATACTTTGTTTGAAGCACCTTTTGATTCAGTTGAATCGTACAAGTTTATAGGTCACATAAAAGGTGGGAAAAGTTTTCAAATGATTTGTTGTGGTCTCATTTTTTATATCACAAAAACCTGGCATTTAACAGGGGTGTGTAAACTTTTTATATCCAATGTGTGTCCCCTTCAAAACATCGAAGTACCACAGTATCGAATTCCGCTTTGAGATGACTCCCAGAACAGCAAACAGCAACCCCGTAAAGAAAACCACTTGGCCACCATGGTGAACCTTGCCGTTTCTCCACTGTGGTGTGATCTCTGAGTTGATATATTTAGTTAGGTGGGGGGGGCAACTCCCCCCCCCCCCAAATTGGAGGGTTTTCTTTTATTACTGTTTGTTGTTTTGCTCTGGTGGTCAAGTGGTTGTTTACCAGGGGTAGTTTTTATTGTTCTAGGAGTTTGATATAGTAAAGGTTCCCCTTGTTTTTTTCATACCTGTGTGAACTACTGCATGCTGGCTTCACATATTCTTTGGTGAAAGGCCACTTGTCAGCCATTTCTGCCTCTATGCCACTTGCATCTCCTTTGGCCACTAGGTTTGAGGTCTAGCAGTTTCTTAAAGGTGTCCTTCTTATTAGACCCCCCCCAAGAAAGCTCATTCCTTCATCTTTATTTTGTCCTTGAAAAGCTCACTCAAGCTCCTTTTGACCCTGCTGCTGCTTCTCAGTATTGCACATAGACCGTTTTGATTGCTTTAACCTCTGTCAGAAGGGTATCTGAGCTACAAGCCTTGATGAACAGACCCTCCTTTTTTTTAGCTGTTCTTAGAGACTGTGTCCTTCCGTATGAATCCTTATTTTATGCCGAAAGTGGTTCATGAGCTGTCTCTTAATCGGTCTATCCAGCTTCCTTATTTTTTCCTTCTCTGCAATCTGTTCGTACGAAGATGTTCATCGTGTTTCACTGTTGCAGTCATTACACTTGGGTTATCCTGCTGGCAGCTACCAGCAGTCGGCCTGAATTCCAAAGTCCTGGTCCGGCATCGGTTGCTATCGCCTCTTCCCTTATGTCAGTGTGCCAAGGGTATAAAAGATGCAGCCGACGCCATTTTCTTTAGTCTTTCTTGCCACGCAGTGCCCGAAGCAAAAGCAGTTCACAAGTGCCGGTCGGCCAACTCGTGAGATTTTCAAAATCGAATTTCAGATCCGAAGTCTTCATTAAAGCTAAGTACCCCATTGGGGAAACTTTTTTCTTGCTCCAGACCGATGTCAGAAAAAGTTAACAATTGCATTTCTTGTGGGAAGCAAATACCTCATAAGGATTTTTATTCTTACTGTATTACTTGCCTAGGCCCTGACCACAACGTTGCTAGCTGTTTTCATTCTTACTGTATTCCTTGCCTAGGCCCTGACCACGACGTTGCTAGCTGTCGGTTTTGCGCTAGATTTAACCAACACACTATTAAACGTCAGTACGATTTTGCTTTTCATTACTTTGGCTGAAGATTTAATTATATAATGCCGTCGGAATAGCCGACGACTGGAGTTTATAAAAAGCGCAAGGAAAAGGAAAAAGACAGGCATCCGAGGTCCAAAACCGACGACGAGGCTTCTGCTAGGCTAGTCTCCGGTTCTCAGTGAGGCGCTTTCGCAGCCCCTGACGCCCGCTACCTCAGAGCCACAGGCAGCTTCAGACTCCCACGTGGACCCAACTAGGCCTCTGGATACTCAAGGTATTGGACACTTGGATACTATTCCCTCAGATGGGTCAGGAGCCGCTGAGCAGGCATCGGCTTCTGAGGGTGTTTTCAGACCTACACAGTTATATGTAAAGCCAACCTCCGCTTCAAAGGCAAAGACTAAAACAGCTCTAAAGACAAAGAAACCAAGTACAGCATTCTCCTGGACAGACTTCCATGCCTAAGAAACAGATGCTTAAAATGGCCGAAGACCTAATTACTTTGATCAGGGGTTCCCATCCCCCTCCTGATAAGTGGCCTAGGCAAGAGACAGAATATGACTCTTCAGATCAGGTTTCCATTTCCTCTGACTCCTCTTCTGAACAGGGATACTCTCTTCCTCCCTATGAGGATTCTGATGCTGAAGAATCTATTCCTTCAGCCTCTCCTCCTGAGGATTATTCTTTTGGGGAAACACTGCATACCATGAGGGAGCACTTTCACTGGGAGAGCCAAGATTACTCAGAATCTAAGAAAAGGCTCAGAGACTTTCTTTTACTACCTCAGCACAGACCTCTTGCTATTCCACCTGATGTTCATCGTGTTTCACTGCTGCAGTCATTACACTTGGGTTATCCTGCAGTCAGGCGGTCTCAGTCGGCCAGAGTTCCAAAGTCTTGGTCCGGTGTCGGTTGCTGTCGCTTCTTCCCTGACGTCAGTGCGCCAGGGGTATATAAGATGCAGCAGACGCCATTTTCTTCGGTCGGCCGACTCCTGAGATTTTCGAATTTGAATTTCAGAACCAAAGTCTTCAATAAAGCTAAGTACCCCGTTGGGGAAACTTTTTCTTGCCTCAGACCGATGTCAGTAAAAGTTAATAATTGCATTTCTTATGGGAAGCAAATACTTCATAAAGATTTTCATTCTTACTGTATTCCATGCTTAGGCCCAGACCACGATGTCACTAGTTGTCGGTTTTGTGCTAGATTTAACAAGCGCACTATTAAACGTCGGTTTGATTTTGCTCGCCATTATTTTGGCCGAAGGTTCAATTATACCATGCCGTCGGAACAACCGACGACCGGAATACACAAAAAACACAAAGATAAGGACAGGCATCCGAGGTCCAAAACTGACTAAGTCTCTTCTAGGCCAGTCGCTGGTTCTCAGTGAGGCGCTTTTGCAGCCCCCGACACCCGCTACCTCAGAGCCACAGGCCGCCTCCGACTCCCACATGGAGATTTCTAGGCCTCTGGAAACTCAAGGTATTGGGCCTATGGAAATTAACCCCTCAGATGGGTCCGGAGCCGCTGAGCAGGCATCGGCTTCTGAGGGTGTTTTCAGACCTTCACAGCTTACCATAAAAACAGCAACCAAGTCTAAAACTCCATTAAAGACAAAGAAACAAGTACAGCAATCACCTGGACAGGCTTCCATGCCTAAAAAACAGATGCTCAAAATGGCCGAAGACTTAATTACTCAGGGGTTCCCATCCCCCTCCTGATAAAAGGCCTAGGCAGGATACAGACTATGATTCCTCTCATCAGGTTTCCATTTCTTCTGGTTCCTCTTGAGACCAGGGATACTCTTTACCCCCCTATGAGGACTCTGATGCTGAAGAATCAATCCCTTCAGCCTCTCCTCCTGAGGATTACTCTTTTGGGGAAACTTTACATACCATGAGGGAGCATTTCCATTGGGAGAGCCAGGATTATTCAGAATCCAAGAAAAGGCTCAGAGATTTTCTTTTATTGCCTCAGCACAGATCCCTTGCTATTCCGTCTGTGTTAGATATTGTGGATGATGTGTTCTCTGAATCCAGTTTAACCCCTGATTCTTTGCCCCCAGCACCAGTCAAGCCAGATAGGTACTACAGAGTCCCTGACTCTTACAAATTTCTTTATAAAAACCCTGCTGCTGACCCAGAAACTATTTCCCGGGGTCCCAAAGGGGTAAAGGCTTCCACTGCTAAAAATCCAGTTCCCTCTGACAGTGATTCTAGAGCATTAGATAGATCGGTGAAGAAAGTTTACACTTCTGCAACTTTAGCAGTAAGGGCTTTAAATTGCCAGTTCCTCATGCTTAAATACCAACAATATTTACTGTCTCTTGTTAAAACAGAAAATGCTTACAAGCTCAGAAGGTCCTGACTATAAGGAAATGCAAGATTTATTGCATGCAGCTGAACAAGTGGGAAAACATGCTCTGCAATGTGGTTTTGATTCATTAGAGGCTTCTTGTAGAGCCGCAGTTACAGGATCTGTGATTCGAAGGCATGCTTGGTTAAAAGAACAAGGTTTACCTGATCATGTTAAGGCAAAATTATTGGATGCTCCTTTACAGCATGATATCTTGTTTGGTGTTAAGGCAGAAGAGCTATTAAAGAAAATGGAGGATAAGGCAAAATGTATGCAAACAGGGAAGGATTTCTTAGAGGTACAGCCACCTCGCTTTAGCAGAAATTGGCCTTCTAAAAATTGGTCCTTTCCAGTGTCAGACAGACCACAAAGAGGCAAATACAGACGCCCAAGAGGCAGATCTCAGCCCCAAGGCTCTTACAGACCCCGACAGTGGGGTGCTTCAACTCCAAAAGGAGGAGAAGACAAGTCGCAACCTTATAGGAAACAGTCCCAATGACTTCCCACTTCAAATGCCAAGCACTCACCTTTTAGCAGCTCCCTTAGGGGGAAAATTAGCACTTTTTTCACAAAATTGGCATATAATCACCCAAGACAAATGGGTTCTGAATATTGTGTCTCAAGGTTACAGGTTCCACTTTCACACTGTACCAAGGCCAAAAGGAATGCCAGACCTGCCACAAAATCAATGAGCAGAGGCACAAAAACAAATTCCAGCCCTCATGGACATGAGAGCTATTCAAAAAGTGCCACAGCAGGAACAAAGACAAGGATTTTACTAAAGACTTTTCTTGGTCACCAGAAAGGACAAAGCCTGGAGACCCATACTGGACCTATCTACTCTAAATACTTACCTGGATATTCCGAAATTCAAAATGTTGACACTACAGCAACTTCATCCCATGCTGGGCAAGAAGGCTTGGCTTGTTACTTTGGACCTCAAAGAGGCTTACCTGCATGTCCCAATCAGACAAAATTGCAGGAGATATCTCAGATTCATAGCTGGCACAATGCATTACCAATCCTCTGCACTGCCCTTTGGCTTATCTACTGTGCCCAGGGTCTTCACAAAATGCCTGGCACCAGTAATTGCATTTTGCAGACAAAAAGGAATTCATATATATCCCTACTTGGATGACTGTCTTATTCAAGCAGAGAGCAAGGACATTCTTCTAAAGCATCTGGCGGTTTTTGCTATTTTGCCTAGGGTACACAGTAAATGAAAAGAAGTCAAAACTAGTGCCCTCACAAGAGGTAATATTCCTGGGTGCCAGCTTAAATACAACGGCCCAGATGGCTTATCTCACGCCAGACAAGCAAAGACAACTGACTTGGTACTTTGAAGTGATGGCAACAAAAACCCAACTCCCTGCAAGAACAATTCTGCAGGCCTTGGGGTTCATGGCATCCTGCATACTACTAATACCATATGCCAGACTGCATATGAGGAAACTACAATAGTACCTAAAAAAAGTGTTTGGACTCAACACTGTCACAGTTTCGATGGTGGGCACGGGCATGTCACCACAACAAGGGACAGCCTTTCACTTTACCCACAGCCAGGCAGACACTAACAACAGATGCTTTGGATTACGCCTGGGGAGCACACATGGCAGGAAAATGTATTCAGGGCAAGTGGGCCACAGACCAAATGCATCTTCACATCAATCAAAAAGAGATGCTAGCTGTACAAAATGCCCTAACAGCTTCTGCATCCAGGACAACTATTACGAAAGACTGACAACACCACAGTTATGTGGTACATAAACAAGCAAGGGGGCACTCATTCCTATCCCCTCTGCAGACAAGCCATGACTTTGTGGAACACAGCACTGACCTATCAAGTTCATCTGCAAGCACAATTCCTGCCAGGAAAGAAAAATACTCTGGCAGACGACTTAAGCAGAAACATCATGGATCCTCACGAGTGGAAATTAAATCCACAAGTATTCAGCATGATAACACAAATATGGGGGTGCCTAGACATAGATCTTTTTGCCTCCCCTCTGAACTGCCAACTACAGAAATTCTGCACAAGGACTTACCACACACAAGCATGGAAAGTGGATGCTCTCTCGTTCAGCTGGAAAACCCTAAAAGTTTATGCCTTCCCATCACTGCCTCTCCTTTCAAAGGTACTCCTAAAAGCCAGACAAGAAAGGCCAAAAATGATCCTGATTGCCTCAGACTGGCCACGCCAGCAGTGGTACCCAATCTTAAAGAACTTGGCTCAAGGCCCAGCATGGATTTTACCCCAAATTCCTCATTTTCTGACTCAACAAAACAATCGGATCCTGCACAGCCAGCTCAAAACCTTAAACCTGGCTGCATGGCAGATTACTTAGCCAAACAGCCAACTCCTCTCTCTAAAGCTGTTGTGGATGTCATTTTGGAGGCCAGGAGGCCCAGCACCAGGAAATCCAATTCAGAAAAGTGGAAGAGATTCTGTGCCTGGAACCAGGCTCAAAGCTTTGACCCTCTTGTTCCAAATATCCCTCAGATATTACAGTACTTAACTGAGATGCTGGACAAAGGCCTATCCTTTTCATCCATTAAGATCCACGCCTCTGCCATCTCAGCTCATTACAACACTGATCCTCCTATTTTCTCTCATCCATTATTAAAATAGTACCACAGAGGTGCTAAAAACATAAGACCACCCTGGAGAGCACCAACTTGGAACCTTAACTTTGTCTTGAAAAACGAACTTTACCTCCTTTTGAGCCAGCCAGTTCAGCAGAATTAAAATATGTGTCATGGAAAACTGCTCTGCTTCTGGCAGTAACCTCAGCACGAAGAGTGTCAGAGTTACAGGCACTAATGGCAGTGGAACCTTTCATCGTTTTTCATCAGGACAGGGTTTCTTTAAGAACAAACCCTACATTTATGCCAAAGGTGGCATCCAGTGTGGCTCTTAACCAAACTATTCACTTGCCAACATTTTATCCAAATCCCCAGAATAAAGGGAAGAGACTTCTGCACTCATTGGACATACACAGGCAGTTACGCTTCTATTGGACAAAACAAAAGCTTTCAGGAAAACTGAGCAATTGTTTGTAGCATATGGTGCAGGATCACAGGGAAAGGCTATTTCAAAGCAGACCATTTCAAAGTGGATAGGACACTGTATCCGTTTCTGCTACACACAGCATGGAAAAACTGTACCTAGCAACATTAGGCCACATTCCACCAGGGCAACAGCCACTTCAACTGCCTACCTTAGAGGAGTACCTACTAAGGATATTTTGGAAGCTGCAACTTGGAGTTCAGTGCACACCTTTACCAAGCATTACCACTTGCCTCTTTACTCTAAATCCAGAGCTGGCTTTGCCACTGCAGTTCTGCAGGGCCTCATAGCCACCCCGAATCCTTTATAGACCCAGCCACCCAACCTCAGCTTTGCGATTCAACCCAAGTGTAATGACTGCAGCAGTGAAACACGATGAACCTAGTACAGTTTTATACCTACCATAAATGTAGATGTTCGAGTGTATTCACTGCTGCAGTCCAGGTTAATCCTCCCTCCATTCCAACTTCTTAGCTGAGACTTATCTATACCTTTCTACCCTATACAACCTATGTGGTGTATTTGCTTTTAACTGAAGGTATTGTTTTTATATTTTATGTATGTTTTATTAGCAATATGTATTGCCTACCTATTTGGGGGCACCTGACATCTGGGGCAAGAAAAACTGAAGAAAATGGCGTCTGCTGCATCTTTGGATACCCCTGGCGCACTGACATCAGGGAAGAAGCGACAGCAGCCGACGCCGGACCAAGACTTTGGAACTCTGGCCCACTGCCGGACCGCCTGACGGTAGGATAACCCAAGTGTAATGACTGCAGCAGTGAATACACTCAAACATCTACATTTATGGTAGGTACAAAACTGTACTTTCTAGACATTGTAGATGATGTTTTTTCAGTGTCCGGCCTGTCTCTTGACTCTTTACCCCTTGCACCTGTTCAGCCAGACAGGTACTGCAGGGTTCCAGTTTCTCATAAATTTCTATATAAAAACCCTGCTGCTGACCCAGAAACTATATCTCGCAGTCCCAAAGGGGTCAAGGCTTCCACTGCAGAAAAACCCTGTCCCGTCTGATAGAGATTCTAGGGCACTGGACAGATGGGGGAAAAAAGTTTACACTTCTGCTACCTTGGCTGGAAGGGCTTTAAATTGTCAGTTTCATATGCTTAAATATCAGCAATACTTAATGGCACTGCTAAAACAGAAAATGTTGACAAATTCTGAATGTTCTGAAAACAAGGAAATGCAGGATTTATTGCATGCAACTGAACAAGTAAGAAAGCATACTTTGCAATGTGGTTTTGATTCACTGGAGGCCTCTTGCAGGGTCGCTGTTACGGGTTCTGTCATTAGAAGGCATGCTTGGTTAAAGGAACAGAATCTGCCTGATCATGTTAAAGCAAAATTATTGGATGCTCCATTATAGCATGATACTTTGTTGAAGAAAATGGAGGATAAAGCGAAATCTATGCAGACAGTTAAGGTTTTCTTACAGGTACAGCCACCCAGATTTAGCAGGAACTGGCCTTCTAAGAATTGGTCCTTTCCAGTGTCAGGCCACAAAGAGGTAGATACAGACGCCCTAGAGGCAGATCACAGCCCCAAGGCTCATACAGGCCTAAACAATGGGGTGCTTCTACCTCCAAAAGTGGAGAAGACAAATCACAGCCATATAGGAAACAGTCCCAATGACTTTCCTCTGCCAATACCAAGCACTTATCTTTTGGCAGCCCCCTTATGGGGAAAACTAGCACTTTTTTCACAAAATTGGCACATGATCACCCAGGACAAATGGGTCTTGAATATAGTGTCTCAGGGCTACAGGTTCCACTTTCACACCCTTCCAAAGACAAAAGGTATGCCAGACCTGCCACACAATCAATGGACAGAGGCACAAAAGCAAGTTTCATCCCTCATGGACATGAGGGCCATTCAGCGAGAACCACAGCAAGAGCGGGGACAAGGATTTTACTCAAGACTTTTCTTGGTACCCAGAAAGGACAAAGCCTGGAGACCAATA
Organism: Protopterus annectens; assembly: GCF_019279795.1. Taxonomy (NCBI): domain Eukaryota; kingdom Metazoa; phylum Chordata; order Ceratodontiformes; family Protopteridae; genus Protopterus; species Protopterus annectens. The sequence goes on from NC_056736.1 coordinate 360,301,060, forward strand.
CTGGACCTGTCTATTCTAAACACTTTTCTGGACGTTCCAAAATTCAAAATGTTGACTCTGCAGCAGCTTCTGCCCATGCTGGGCAAGAAGGCTTGGCTTGTAACTTTGGACCTCAAAGAGGCATACCTGCATGTCCCAATCAGGCAATCTTGCAGAAGATGCCTCAGATTCATAGCTGGCTCAATGCACTACCAATTCTCTTCACTGCCCTTTGGCTTATCTTCTGCACCCAGGGTCTTCATAAAATGCCTGGCACCAGTAATTGCTTTTTGCAGACAAAGAGGAATCCAAATATATCCTTACTTGGATGACTGCCATATTCAAGTAGAGAACAAGGACATTCTACTGAAGCATCTGGCGTTTGTAAAAAGATTACTAATTTGCCTAGGGTACACAGTAAACGAAAAGAAATCAAAACTGGTACCCTCTCAAAAGATAATATTGCTGGGTGCATGCTTAAATACAACTGCCCAGATGGTTTATCTCATGCCAGACAAACAAAGGCAAATGACTTCTTACTTCGAAATGTTGGCAACAAAGAACCAGTTATCTGCAAGAAGAATTCTGCAGGCTTTGGGCTTCATGACATCCTGCATTCTGCTAATTCTGTATGTAAGACTGCATATGAGGAAACTACAGTGCTATATAAAAAGTGTTTGGACTCAACATTGCCACAGCCTGGAAACATTAATTACCCTCATTCCCTGCCTGCAACAGGAGTTTTGATGGTGGGCACAGGCCTGTCACCACAACAAGGGACAGCCATTCACTTTACCCACAGCCAGGCAGACACTAACAACAGATGCATTAGATTATGCCTGGGGAGCCCACATGGCAGGAAAATGTATTCAGGGCACATGACCCCCAAGCCAAATGCATCTTCATATCAATCAAAAAGATGCTAGCTGTACAGAATGCCCTGACAGCCTTCAAGGATCTGCTTTCATCCAGGACAACTGCTGATAAAGACTGACATTACTACAGTTATGTGGTACATAAACAAGCAGGGAGGCACACATTCCTACCCCCTCTGCAGACAAGCCATGACTTTGTGGAACACAGCATTGACTTATCAAGTACACCTGCAAGCACAATTCCTGCCAGGAAAGAGATACTCTGGCAGGCGAACTAAGCAGAAACCTCATGGATCCTCATGAGTGGAAACTAGATCCACAAATCTTTAGCATGATAACAAGGAAATGGGGATGCCCAGACATAGATCTATTTGCCTCCCCTCACAACTGCCAACTACAGAGATTCTGCACAAGGACTCATCACAAACAAGCATGGAAAGTGGATGCTCCATCATTCAGCTGAAAACCCTCACAGTATATGCCTTTCCTCCACTGCCTGTCCTCCCCAAGGTACTCCTAAAGGTCAGACAAGAGAAGCCAAAATGATACTGATTGCCCCAGACTGGCCACGCCAGCACTGGTACCCAATCCTAAAGAGCTTGTCTCAAGGCCCAGCCTGGACATTACCTCAAATTCCTCATCTACTGACCCAACAAAATCAGATCCTGCACAGCCAACTCAGAACCCTAAATCTGGCTGCATGGCAGAGAACACACCTCTCTCTCAAGCAGTTATGGATGTTATTTTGGAGGCCAGGAGGCCCAGCACCAGAAAATCTTATGCAGAAAAATGGAAGAGATTCTGTGCTTGGAACCAGGCACAAGGAATTGACACGCTTGTACCAAATATTCCTCAGATTTTACAATACCTGACTGAGATGCTGGACAAAGGCCTATCCTTCTCATCAGTTAAGATCCATGCCTCTGCCATTTCAGCTCATTAGAATTTTCACATCCACTGCTAAGGCAGTACCTCAGAGGGGCCAAAAATATAAGACCTCCAAGGACAGCGCCAATACCTGCATGGGACCTCAATTTTGTCTTGGAAAAGCTCGCACTGCCTCCTTTTGAGCCAGCAAATACAGCTGAGATAAAATTCTTATGGAAAACAGCTCTGCTCCTAGCAATAACTTCAGCAAGAAGAGTCTGAGTTGCAGGCACTAATGGCTGTGGAACCTTTTATAATTTTCCATCCGGACAGGGTTTCTCTGAGGACAAACCCAACATTTATGCCTAAGGTAGTGTCCAGTGTGGCTCTTAACCAAACCATTCATTTGCCTACTTTTTATCCAAACCCACAGAATAAGGGGGGGGAGAGACTTCTGCGCTGCATTCTTTGGACATACACAGACAGCTACGCTTCTGCTTGGACAGAACTAAAGGTTTCAGAAAGACTGAGCAACTCTTAGTGGCATGTGCTGCAGGAACGCAAGGAAAAACTATCTCAAAACAGACTATTTCAAAATGGATAGGCCACTGCATTCGATTCTGCTATTCACAACATGGCAAATCAGTGCCCAAGAGCATTAGGCCACATTTAACCAGAGCAGCAGCCACTTCAGCAGCCTTCCTCTGAGGAGTACCAACCAAGGACATTTTGGAGACTGCAACTTGGACTTCAGTGCACATTTTTACAAAGCACTACCACTTACCTCTTTACTCTAAATCCAGAGCAGGCTTTGCCACTGCAGTCCTGCCAGGGCCTCATAGCCACTCCCAACTCTGTTTAGGCCCAGCCACCCAACCTCAGCTTTGGGATTCAACCCAAGTGTAATGACTGCAACAGTGAAACACGATGAACATAGTACAGTTGTGTACCTACCATAAATGTAGATGTTAGAGTGTATTCTCTGTTGCAGTCCAGGTTACCCTCCCTCCTTCCCCTTTCATTGCTGGGACTTAACTGTACTTCTCTTTTCTTTACAATCTATGTGGTGTATTTGCTTGTAGAGGAAGGTAACGTTTATGTTCGTGCATGCATTTTTATTTGCAAACTTTTTAGCATACCCTTTTGGGGGCACCTTGACATTTGGATCAAGAAAAACTGAAGAAAATGGCGTCGGCTGCATCTGTTATACCCCTGGAGCACTGACGTCAGGGAAGAGGTGACAGCAACCAATGCCGGACCAGGACTTTGGAATTCAGGCCAACTGCGGGTAGCCTGCCAGCAGGATAACCCAAGTGTAACGACTGCAACAGTGAATGCACTCTAACATCTACATTTATGGTCGGTACACAACTGTACTTTTCTTCACACTTTGGATCTGCATGCACAGCTCAGATGTTATTTAGACAAAACTAAAGCCTTTCATAAGTCTTATTAGCTTTGTGTTTCTTTTCATACCAGGACATTAGGTTTAGCAGTTTGTAAGCAAACCATCTCCTCTTGGATTTCCAAGGCTATTCCTTTCTGTTATTTTTTTCGTGGTAAGCACTTGTCGGCTTCCATGAAAGCTTATTTTGCTAGAGCAGTGGCCTTTTTGGGGGATTTCTTCAAAGGTTTGGGCACAAACTCCATCCCTTGAAGCTGCTACTTGATCTTTGGTTCACATTTTCACATAACATTGCATATTGGATGCCATTTCTGGAGGCTGGGCAGGGTTCGTCAAGGCTATCCTGCATGGGTGTGTGGAAGGCTCCTCTTTGCCTTCACTGTTTCTTTTATACTCTCCCAGAAGTAATGAATACTGTAATAGTGATATGGAAGGACATAGTACAGTTGTGTAAAATCTTACCAGAACAGTTGGTCACCCTCCTGCCCCCTTTTCTGTTACTTTTTTCATGGGTAGTATGTTTAGTACTATTTATTTAACATTTATTAACTGGGAAAGTCCGACTTGGATCAAAGCCAATTTTCAGCGGAGGCCCGGGGAGAAAGGCTCCACATGCATGTCTTTGTAACGTGGGAGGAAACAGGAGCACTCTGAGGAAATCCACACGAACGTAGGGAGGACATGCAGACTCTACACAGAAGGCATCTCAGCCGCGAATCAAACCGGAGAACCTCTTGCTGTGAGGCGACAATGCTACCGCTGCACCACTGCGTCGTCCAAGTACTAGCTGAGAGGTTCCTCCTCTTTCTTCATTCCTTTTTTTTTGGATGGACATGTCCTCCTTTTCACTAGGGGTCCTAGTTCTCCTGGGGCACATCATTTCTGAGTTGGGAGCATTTGTATGTTACACTTATGCCCTACGCTTGTATGGGGAGCGTACATCTGACATACAACACTCTCTAGATGGTAAAAGCTTTGATATGCTCGCTGGATGTTGGGCTATTCTTGGCAGGAGATCGCAGAGGTGATGAATACTGCGACAATGAAAAGGATATCTACTGTTATGGTAAGATTTTACACAACTGTGCTTTCTAAAAACATGATGCATTTATAATTTATTGTGTATTTGTAGAATCTCTGAATATTTGTTGCGCTGTTAGATTGGTATCTTAGTTGTCTAATAGAACATCCATGTATTATCCACTGTACTACATAGTTTGTCTAACCATTGCAATGACTCAAGGGTAAGAGTTTTCTTTTGTTAACCTCTGTAGAAGCAGCGTTAGCTATAATTTCCTTTATTAAAGAATTGTGGTGCTTCATCAAGAGAGGGGGGATATTGTAATGTCTTCCAATACATTTGTGTTGGTAACTTTTTTGTAGGTTGTCTGTTTTGTTGTTCTTGTTTACAAACACTTCTGTTTCACTGTAGTAAAGTTAATACACGGAAGTAAAGTGGAAAAGATGAAACTCCAAAAAAGAGAGATGTATTTGTAAAGTTTAGTATGCAAGAGTACAACAGGAAAGTCAAGTGAATTACCTTGAATAGTCAACCACATTTTCCCCAATATTTGTAATTTTAAAGGTGTTTAAAGTTATCTTGCAGTCTTCAGGACATGCTTAACATTGATGTCTTATGAATTAATCCTTTATTGTAGAAATATGTTTGCCATCCTACTCTTTTTTTTTTTGCTTTTTCATTGTTAGTATAAATATCCTTTAAGTGAATTAGATTTTTATTTGTTATTAAGTTGACTCTATAGCAGACACTTAGGACAAGTACCAAAATACTTGTAAAATGTGAGTGTCAAATTGTAGATATGTTTCGGAAAACATCAGTTTTAAGGGACAAAAGCTAGTTTAGCTGAAGTCAGTTGAGCATTTTGTTGCAACGCGAGCTGTTTGTAAATTAACTTATAGAGAATGGAAGAATTTGAGGGATTTTCTCAATATGTTTCCTAATTGTTTTTCCTCAAGATGTTTGCCTTGAAATTTTGAGGTAAGTATATTTTTTGACCAAAAAATCTTTTGTATGTATTTTGATATTGCATAAAGCGTGGTCAGACTATTCCAGAACAACGCAAAATCTACTTTGGAGCGACCTGTGTCTTAATCTGAAGGGCTTTGCAGGTGGTCTAATTCTCAACTTCAGTATCTGGTACTACAAGCTGAGTTTAAAAGTTTTATCATAAATACTATTTGTGACAGATGGCACCATTTTCCACCAAATGTGAAGAACCAGGCTGGCACTGGAAGGCGTTTGAATCCCACCATCAATAGCCAGCATTCCACTTGGACAGTGTGAGGACCAGGTGCTGTAGTCTGGTCCACTTTCCCATAGAGTTCTAATGCCTACCAGTGAGATGTTATAAAACGTGCAAGCAAATACAAGTCAATAACAAATTCAAATGCAGCATTGCCTCTAGAATATAAAGGAGCATGCACAGCAGTCTTGGACATGGGCTTCCAACAGCCACAACTAGACTGGGATACACGTTGGCCCCTTAGAGATGAGTCCTTGGCTTAGCACTCAGACCCATATTTCAGCACTTTCTGGGTGAGCCACAGTCAGAAGTCTTGAGGAAGGCTGGTAGAATTTCCCAATCTTCCCACAACTTGTGTTCCGGCAAGGTAGTACTGGTTATACCCCGCATAGGATATAATAGCTGGTCAGCTTAAGGACACCTTCCACACTCCCAAGCCAGTGTCAGCATTAGTAGTTTATTTAGCTAATGTGGGTTATATCAGTATAACAACCGACTAGCTTCCAAACCTTCAGGACACCTTCTACTAGTCCTATTAGTCAGCTAGAGCCGAGCTACTAAAAAGAGAAGTTTAGACAACAATCCCTTCGGAGCTTTCCTGCCACTGAAAAGTGCTACTCTTGTAGTCTTTCAAGGATTGGTGGGCATCTAACTCTTTCCATTGCTGGACAGGTAAGTTCCCTTTATGCTGGACAGGTAAATTCCCTTCAGGGGGGAAAATATCCACATCTGCTTTATTTTTTTTTTCATAAAAAAATGAACATATTTCTGTGAAAATACTTTTTTTTGAACTAAAGTGTTTTTATAGACTGTCCTGTGACTTTTATTAAATTTTAAACAGGAGTGTTGCTTCAAAAAAAGAATTCTTCATTTTCTGAAGATCCCCACTATATTGCGCAGGAAAACTGTTTTGAAGGTTCAAATTCTGCTTTCTCTCCTCTGGTCACTGATTATGATTTTCAGGAGGTAGAGTACTTCTTCTGATAGTCACTTAGAAAAGCGTTGCTTTTGATTACTATATCCAGAATGAGCCAGTTGTTTCAATGGGATCATAATGATATTCCACTGTCTGAATAACTATAATTTGTTAACCACTGGAATTTCCTGAACTCTGTCCTGTTCTTCCAGTATTAGAAGATGTTTTTTTTTTTTACAGTCTTTAACTTGCCCGACAGACAACCTGCTGCCCCTAAGAAAGCTGATAGATTGTATGAAGTTCCTTACTAAAGCAAGTTTTTATTTTCCAGTCCCAGATGTGACCCTGCAATGGTTTCTTTTGCAAATCCTTCTGTTGCTAAACATCTGGTAAATGATCATCCTTTGTCCTACTCCTCTCCCTCTGATAAAGATGGGACAGCTTTTGATAAACTGGAGGAAAAGTGTATACTTCTGACTCACTAATGAGATTGACAGTTAAGAATTCTAAAACTATGTTAATGTATGCTTTCATTTTTTTGAGAATACCGACCTTTCCCTCTTCTGAAGAAAATCTCCTCTAAATAATCTTATTGCTTCTGTGTATCATGTGACTTAACACTGTTTGAAGTGTATTTATGATTTTTCTAATGCCTACTCCAGAGTAGCTGCTACTGAACTCTTATGAGGTTTGCTTGGTTACATAAAGTCTACCTGAGAATATTAAAGCTGAAATTGTGAACTCTCCTTTAGGTAAAGAGGTTGCTTTTTGACCATCTGCTGCTGAGGTTCTGAAGGTTTGATGAGGGAGGGAAACTGATTTAGGAGGTAATTCAGATTGTTCAGCCTTTTCAAAGTTGTTATAGTTTTTACAGCTACCTCTGCACTCTTTTTATAAAAAGCAAAATAAGCAGAAACAGCAGTCTTCTGGTAAGCAGATGTAAAAAAAAAAAAAAAAAAGTGCACCCCACCCCTCTCCATTTCTCTCTCTTTGAGAACGAATAATTTCAGACAAATAGAGTCTTAAGAGTGATACATTAGGGATAGAGATGTCTTTGGGAAACTTTCCCTCCTTTCTTGGGGATTCCTCTTCTCCCGCAAGATCAAACGTTTTTCCTTCCTGTCATTCAGTATCTGTGATAGAAACTGTCCCTTTTCTCTAATTGGGAAAGGTTGTTAAAGAATGTTTTTCTGGTCCCAAAGAAATAAGCCTCTTACATCTAAGACTGCTCTCATTTTCTAAACCAGTCTGTGAAAGTCTCAAAGTACTATCCTTTCACAACCAGTTACTTCTGATTCCCCCTTTGTTTCTTAATTCTAGAGTTAAACTACCGCATTCCTATAGCCTCAGAATTCAAATGTTTGTCCAGTCTCTCTATCTGGGTGACACTCTATTCTCTGCATTGCCATTTGGGTTATCCACTGCTCCAAGGGTATTCACAGTGTCTAGCTCCAGTAATATAAACAATTGTCCTTATTTAAATGACTTTCTTATCTTTGCAAAGTCTTTTTTGAAGTGTCAGAAATATTTCACTTGGGTGAAAGATCTCCTGCACAAATTGGGGTTTCAAGAGAACATCCAAAAGTCTTGTTTGACTCCTCCTCACGGGATTGTTTATCTAAGATATCTCCTAGATACTTCAGTTCGAGCTTTTCTTTCCCAGGAATAAAGTGCTCTATATCTAGATATTTTCAGAGTTTTTCAACTCAGTCGAAAGCTTCAGCAAGGAAATTTCTCAGGGTGCTAGGATTCATGGCATCCAGGATTCTCATGATTCCTGTAGCCAGACTCCACATGAGAAAGATTCACTGATGCCTAAAATATGTGTTCCAGCATCCCCTAACATTCCAGATTCCTGTACTGGAATTTATAAGAAGGGAACTATTTCAGTGGAGAGACTAGCTTTATCTAAGTCAAAGTTTCCCATTTTCCCTTTCATCTCCAGCACAGTCTGTAATCCTCAGACTTTTCTTTGGGAGTGGTATCTATGGAAATAAAAGTGCAGGATCTTTGGAACAAAAAGGACATACTAAGACATACGGATATAAGATATGGCAGTAATAAATGCTCTTTATTCTCACAATCAGCTGTGGTACCTGGAACGTTAAAAATGATCACAGCCCCACATGTTATGATGCATAAATAGAAGGGATCCATATCTTATTCTCTGTGTAGACTAGCTGTTATAGTCTGTGATATAGCTTTTCAGTGCAGTGTCACTCTGTAGGTATCTTGCATCATGTCAGAGCAAAATCTTGTGGTAGGCAACTTAGCAGGCTCAGGACATTCCCTCACAAATGGAAATTGAAATAAGGGATCTTGAAGGATATGATCCTGCTTTGAGGAGCACCTCACATAAATCTGTTCACCTTCATTCACAGCAAACAACTGGCAAAATTCTGCTGCAGGACTCCTTGTAAGTAGGTCTGACAAACATTCATTTTCATTTTCTTGGTCAGAAATGTTCTTGTATGCTTTTTCACCGTTTCCAATGATATCAAAGGTCATTCTGAGGATTCAGAAGTACTCTCCAAAGATCATTGTGGTGACTCCCTTCTGGTCCAGGCAGCAGTAGTTCTCACTTCTTTTGAACATTGCCAAGGGCAATTACCACAACTTCCTCACAGACTGATGTTGTTTGATCTACCCCAACCTTAAATAACTTCAGTTAACTACCTGGATGATACCTTAAATAACTTCAATTAACTACCTGGATGATAGAATTTTAATACCTTTTAGGCACCTGTTTTTGATGACATGCAGCAGGTATTAGTAGATTCAAAGAAACTTTCTGCTAGGAAAAATACATTGCTAAATAGAAACAATTTTCTAGTTTGTACCAAGACAAAAACCAGAATCATTTTAAGGTTAGTATTTTTGTGGTTCTTCAGTGTTTCTGTAAGTTATTATCCTCTGGCCTTACTCTTCTGTCAAGGATCATTTTCGGCTATTTCATCACGTCTGTCCTTGGATCCTTCCCTTTCAAAGCATTCCCATGTTAAAATATTTTAGAAAGGGGTGTTTTATTTCAGGCCATCTAGAAAACAAGTAGCTCCTTCAGGGGATCTGAACTTTGTGTTGGGAAGATTAACTGTTGCCCCATTTGAACCAGCCCACCAGGCTGATTTGAGGTTTCTAACATGGAAAATGGTTTTACTGGTTGTTGTCATTTATGCAAGAGGAGTACTTGAGCTGCAAGCTGTTAATGGTGGGTCAGCCTTATCTTGATTTCCCAAAATACAGGGTTTCTTTGAGAACTGTTCATTTTTTATGACTAAAGTGTTATCAGTGTGTTTGTCTTTTGTTGACCGGCTTAGTCCCACAAGGCTAGTGGCCACTTTTCAGGGGAAACTCAAGGTGGTATTTATACTACTAGTGGAAATTTGGCAAGGGCATCCAGAAACTTCCCCTACTTTTTCCTGTAGGTGCTGTGGGATTTTTTACATTTATCTGAGCTACCACTGACTCGAGCAGATGAGTCCTCTTTTTAACATCTTATTTGAAGGACGAATTTACTTTGAGCCACGCTATCAATCTCTGTGCCCTCCTTCTAGGGCTTACAAATGGTGGTGAAAGGATTCTGAATACCCTGGATGTCTAGAGACAGCTCTGTTATCTTGACTGAACTAAAACTTTCAGAAACTGCAATCAGTTATTTATCTCTTACAAAGGAAAAAAAAAAAGGCCAACCTGTGTCAAAGTAAATTATCTCCAAATGGTTGTCACATTCTGTTTCCTTTTATAATACCGACCAAAATAAGGCAGTTCCAGGCATGGTCAAGGCACATTCTTCTGGAGGCTTAGCTTCATCAGTGGCTTCTTTGAAAGGGGTGTATTCTAAAAGTATTTTAAAAACAGCACCTTAGTTCTCTGCAGATCTTTAATGGGCTTTGCTAGGACCTTTCTCCAAGGGCCTTCTGGACGGACTGTCCTCTTTCCTCTATCCAACCATTGTAAGCTATGGTAGTCTACCCATATAACCAAGGTTAACACAGCAGTGATCAGTGGGATGAGCATGGTACAGTTGTGTAAGTAAACTTAACATGTCAGTAGATGTTCAAATGATCAGTGCTACAGTAGCAACTCCCTCCCTCCACCCTCCATTATTTTTGTTTATTTGTTATTGCCAGGATGTGGACTTTGATTTTTATTTACCTAGTTGTGATCTCCTTTCAGGGCTCTAGCTTCCTTCCGTCAGTTTGGATGAAAGTTGTGAAGGTCTTGATGCCTTAACAGTTGATTTTATTCAGCCTTTTGCTCAAGATGATAAGTTTGGACACATGGAAGGAGCTGTTAGAAGCTGTCCAATTGATGTTCTTTGTGTTTCATTGTTGCAGTCATTACATTTGGGTAATCCTGCTGGCAGGTTGCCCTCAGTTGGCCTGAATTCCAAAGTCTTGGGTCCTGCATCGGCTGCTGTCGCCCCTTCCCTGACGTCAGGTCATCAGGGGTATAAAAGAAGCAGCAGACACCATTTTCTTCAGTCTTTCTTGCCGCGCGCTGCCTGAAGCAGAAGCAGTTCGCAAGTGCCTGTCGGCCGACTCCTGAGATTTTCGTGTTTGAGTTTCAGACCCGAAGTCTTCAATAAAGCTAAGTACCCCATTGGGGAAACTTTTTTTCTTGCTCCAGACCGGTCAGAAAAAGCTAATAATTGTATTTCTTGTGGAAAGCAAATACCTCATAAGGACTTTCATTCTTACTGCATTCCTTGCCTAGGCCCTGATCACAACGTTTCTGGTTGTCGGTTTTGTGCTAGATTTAACCAACGCACTATTAAGCGTCTGTGTGATTTTGCTTTAAACTATTTTGGACGCCGGTTTAATTATCCAGAAATGTCGTTGGATAGCCATCTGACTACCGGACTTCACAAAAAATGCAAAGAAAAGGAGAGAGAGAAACAACCGAGGTCCAAAACCGACAACAAAGCTTCTCCTAAGCCAGTCGCCGGTACTCAGTGAGGCGCTTTCTCAGCCCCTGACGCCCGCTACTTTAGAGTCGCAGGCCGCTACCGACTCCCACATGGAGTCAGTTATGCCGCTGGAAACTTAAGGTATTGGAGCCTCGGACACTATTCCCTCAGATGGGACCGGAGCCGCTGAGCAGGCACCGGCTTCTGAGGGTGTATTCAGACCTAAACATCTTTTACATTAAACCAACCTAGCTTCAAAGGCAAAGACTAAAGCACCTTCTAAAGCAAAGAAACAAACTCTAGAGCCACGTGGACAGGCCTCTATGCCCAAAAAAGAGATGCTCAAAATGGCCGAAGACTTGATTACCTTGATCGGGGGGCCTAAGCAAGAGACTGACTATGAATCTTCATATCAGGTTTCTATTTCTGATTCCTCTTCTGATCAGAAATATTCTCTTCCCCCCAATGAGGATTCTGATGCTGAAGAATCTATACCTTCAGCTTCTCTTCCAGAGGACTATTCTTTTGGTGAAGCCTTGCATACCATGAGGGAGCATTTCCACTGGGAGAGCCAAGATTTTTCAGAATCTAAAAAGAGGCTCAGGGATTTCCTTTTACTACCTCAACACAGGCCTCTAGCCATCCCACCTGTGTTAGACATTGTAGATGATGGGTTTTCGGAGTTTAGTCTGACCCCTGACTCCTTACCTCCAGCTCCTTTTAAGCCTGACAGATATTACAGGGTTCCTGACTCTCATAAATTCCTTTTTAAAAACTCTGCTGCTGACCCAGAAACTATTTCACAGTGTCCCAAAGGAGTTAAAGCTTCCACTGCAAAAAAACCCTACCCCCTCTGACAGGGATTCTAGGGCACTGGATAGATGGGGAAAAAAGGTTTACACATCTGCTACCTTGGCTATAAGGGCCTTAAACTGTCAATTTCATATGCTCAAATATTAGCAATGTCATGGCATTGCTTAAACAGAAAATGTTGTTAAACTCTGAATGTGCAGAAAACAAGAAAATGCAGGATTTATTGCATGCAGCTGAACAAGTTAGAAAGCATACTTTGCAATATGGTTTTGATTCTTTTGAGGCCTCCTGCAGGGCCGCAGTTACGGGTTCTATAATTAGGAGGCATGCTTGGTTAAAGGAACAAAATATGCCTGATCATGTCAAAGTTAAATTACTAGAGTCACATTTACAACATGATACTTTGTTTGGTGTTAAGGCAGAAGAAGTGTAAAAGAAAATGGAGGAGAAAGCAAAATCTATGCAAACTGTCAAAGATTTTTTTTACAAGTACAGCTACCTAGGTTTAGTAGACATTGGCCTACAAAGAATTGGTCCTTTCCTGTGTCAGACAGACCTCAAATGGGCAGATCCAGACACCCTAGAGGCAGATCCCAGGTGCAGGGTTCATACAGGTCAAAGCAATGGGGAGCTTCTACCTCCAAACTTGGAGAAGACAAATCACAACCATACAAGAAACAGTCCCAATGACTTCCCCCTGCCGGATCCAAGCACTTATGTCCTGGCAGCACCCTTAGGGGGAAAATTAGCACTTTTTTCTCAAAATTGGCACATTATAACCCAGGACAAGTGGGTTCTAAATATAGTGTCACAAGGCTACAAGTTCCATTTCCATACCCTGCCAAAGGCAAACGGCTGGCCAGATCTGCCAAAAAATCAATGGGCAGAGGCGCAAACTCAAGTCTCATCCCTCATGGACATGGGGGTCATTCAACAAGTACCACCACAGCAAGAGCAGGGACAAGGATTTTACTCAAGACTGTTCTTGGTACCCAGAAAGGACAATGCCTGGAGGCCAGTTATGGACCTATCTATTCTGAACCCATTCCTGGATATACCAAAATTCAAAATGTTGACTTTGCAGCAGCTTCTGCCCATGCTGGGCAAGAATGCTTGGCTTGTGACTTTAGACGTAAAAGAGGCATACCTGCATGTCCCAATCAGACAATCATGCAGAAGATACCTCAGATTCAAGGATGGCTCAATGCGTTACCAATTCTCTGCACTGCCCTTTGGCTTATCTACTGCGCCCAGGGTCTTTACAAATTGCCTGGCACCAGTAATTGCATTCTGCAGACAGAGGAATACAAATATATCCTTATTTGGACGACTGTCTAATTCAGGCAGAGAACAAGGGCATTCTTTTGCAGCATTGGGCGTTTGTGAAAAGACTTCTAACATGCCTAGTGTACACAGTTGATGACAAGAAATCAAAACTAGTACCCTCTCAAGAGATAATATTCCTGGGTGCAAGCTTAAATACATCTGCCCAGATGGCTTATCTCACACCAGACAAACGAAGGCAACTGACTTCCTATTTCACAATGTTGGCAACAAAGACCTAGTTATCTGCAAGAAAAATTCTGCAGGTTCCTATTTCACAATGTTGGCAACGAAGGCCTAGTTATCTGCAAGAAAAATTCTGCAGGTTTTGGGCTTCATGGCATCCTACTAATTCCATATGCAAGACTGCATAAGAGGAAACTTCAGTGGTACCTAAAAAGTGTTTGGACTCAACATTGCCACAGCCTGGAAACAATGATTACCCTCATTCCCTGCCTGCAACAAGAGTTTCGATGGTGGGCGAAGGCTCGTCACCAGAACAAGGGACAGCCATTCACATTACCTCCAACCAGGCAGACACTAACAACGGATGCTTCAGATTATGCCTGGGGGGCCCACATGGCAGGAAGATGCATTCAGGGCACATGGTCCTCAAACCAAATGCATCTACATATCAATCAAAAAGAGATGCTAGCTGTTCAAAATGCCCTGACAGACTTAAAGGACCTACTTCATCCGGGGCAACTGCTGATAAAGACGGACAACACCACGGTCATGTGGTATATAAACAAGCAGGGGGGCACACATTCTTACCCCCTTTGCAGACTAACCATAACTTTGTGGGACACTGCATTGGCTTACCAAGTACATCTGCTGGCACAATTCCTGCCAGGAAAGAAAAAACACTCTGGCAGATGAACTAAGCAGAAACCTCATGGATCCCCACGAGTGGTATCTGGATCCACAAGTCTTCAGCATGATAACAAGGAAATGGGGATGCCCGGACATAGATCTATTTCCTCCCCTCACAACTACTAACTAAAAAGATTCTGCACAAGGACTTATCACAGACAGGCATTGAAAGTGAACACCCTATCTTTCAGCTGGAAAAACCTATAAGTATATGCCTTTCCTCCTCTGCCTCTCCTCCACAAGGTACTCTTAAAGGTCAGACAGGAGAAGCCAAAGATGACACTGATTGCCCCAGACTGGCCCTACCAATACTGGTATCCAATCGTAAGGAACTTATCTCAATGCCCAGCTTGGACCTTACCTCAAATACCTCATCTACTTTCCCAGCAAAACAGTCAGATCCTGCACAGCCAACTCAGTACTTTAAACCTGGCAGCATGGCGGATAATGTAGTCATGCAAAACACACCTCTCAGTAAAGCTGTGATGGATGTCATTTTGGAAGCCAGAAAGCCTAGTACTAGAAAATCTTATGCTGGAAAATGAAAGAGATTCTGTGCTTGGAACCAGGCACAAGGAACTGATACAGCTGTACCAAATATTCCTCAGATTTTGCAATACTTAACTGAGATGCTGGACAAAGGTCTATCTTTTTCATCAATTAAAATTCATGCCTCTGCCATTTTGGCTCATTACAATACAGAGCCACCAATCTTTTCTCATCCTTTATTAAAGCAGTACCTCAGAGGAGCCAAAAACTTAAGGCCTCCAAGGAGATCACCAATGCCTGCATGGGACCTCAACTATGTCTTGGAAAAACTCACCCTGCCTGCTTTTGAGCCAGCTACTACTGCTGATATAAAGTTTTTATCTTGGAAAACAGCTCTACTCCTAGCAATAACTTCTGCAAGACAGGTTTCAGAGCTACAGACACTCATGGCTGTGGAACCTTTTATCATGTTTTATCCAGACAGGGTCTCTCTGAGGACAAACCCAACATTTATGCCTAAGGTGGTGTCCACTGTGGCTCTTAACCAAACTATTCATCTGCCAACTTTTTATCCAAATCCACAGAATAAGGGGGAGAGAATTCTGCATTCTTTGGACGTACACAGACAGCTTAGATTCTACTTGGACAGAACCAGAGTTTTCAGGAAGACGGAGCAATTACTTGTGGCATATGCTGCAGGATCACAAGAAAAGACGATCTCAAAGCAGACTATTTCAAAGTGGATAGGCCACTGCATTTGTTTCTGCTATTTACACCATGGCAAGCCAGTGCCTAAGGGCATTAGGCCACATTCAGCCAGAGCTGCAGCCACTTCAGCAGCCTTTCTCAGGGGAGCACCAACCAAAGACATATTAGAGGCTGCTACTTGGAGTTCAGTGCACACCTTTACAAAGCACTGTCATCTGCCACTCTACTCTAAATCCAGGGCAGGCTTTGCCACTGCAGATGTTCATCGTGTTTCACTGCTGCAGTCATTACACTTGGGTTATCCTGCTGTCAGGTGGTCCCGCAGTCGGCCAGAGTTCCAAAGTCTTGGTCCGGCGTCGGCTGCTGTCGCTTCTTCCCTGACGTCAGTGCGCCAGGGGTATATAAGATGCAGCCGACACCATTTTCTTCAGTCTTTCTTGCCTCGCGGTGCCCGAAGCAAAAGCAGTTCGCAAGTGCGGGTTGGCCGACTCCTGAGATTTTTGAATTCGAATTTTAGAACCGAAGTCTTCTATAAAGCTAAGTACCCCGTTGAGGAAACTTTTTCTTGCCTCAGACCGATGTCAGTAAAAGTTAATAATTGTATTTCTTGTGGGAAGCAAATACCTCCTAAAGATTTTCATTCCTACTGTATTCCATGCCTAGGCCCAGACCATGACGTCACTAGTTGTCGGTTTTGTGCTAGATTTAACAAGCGCACTATTAAACGTCGGTTTGATTTTGCTCGCCATTATTTTGGACGAAGGTTAAATAATACCATGCCGTCTGAACATCCGACGACCGGAATACACAAAAAACGCAAAGACAATGATAAGGAGAGGCATCCGAGGTCCAAAACTGATGATGAAGCCTCTTCTAGGCCAGTCGCCGGTTCTCAGTGAGGCGCTTTCGCAGCCCCTGACACCTGCTACCTCAGAGCCACAGGCCGCCTCCAACTCCAACGTGGAGATTACTAGGCCTCTGGAAACTCAAGGTATTGGGCCTACGGAAATTAACCCCTTAGATGGATCCAGAGCCGCTGAGCAGGCATCGGCTTCTGAGGGTGTTTTCAGACCTTCGCAGCTTACCATCAAAACAACAACCAAGTCTAAAACTCCATTAAAGACAAAGAAACAAGTACAGTGTTCACCTGGACAGGCCTCCATGCCTAAAAAACAGATGCTCATAATGGCTGAAGACCTAATTACTCTGATCAGGGGATGTCCTTCATGGATGCATCTGCAGTCATAACAAATGGGTTGGGGTTCCCATCCCCCTCCTGATAAACGGCCTAGGCAGGGTACAGACTATGATTCCTCTGAACAGGTTTCCATTTCTTCTGATTCCTCTTCAGACCAGGGATACTCCTTACCTCTCTATGTGGACTCTGATGCTGAAGACTCAATCCCTTCAGCCTCTTCTCCTGAGGATTACTCTTTTGGGGAAACTTTACATACCATGAGGGAGCATTTCCATTGGGAGAGCCAGGATTATTCAGAATCCAAGAAAAGGCTCAGAGATTTTTTTATTACCTCAGCACAGGCCCCTTGCTATTCCTCCTGTGTTAGATATCGTGGATGATGTGTTCTCTGAATCCAGTTTAACCCCTGACTCTTTGCCCCCAGCACCAGTCAAGTCAGATAGGTACTACAGAGCCCCTGACTCTCACAAATTTCTTTATAAAAACCCTGCTGCTGACCCAGAAACTATTTCCCAGGGTCCCAAAAGGGTAAAGGCTTCCACTGCCAAAAATCCAGTTCCCTCCGACAGGGATTCTAGAGCTTTAAGACAGATGGGGAAGAAAGATTACACTTCTGCAACTTTAGCAGTAAGGGCTTTAAATTGCCAGTTCCACATGCTTAAATACCAACATTTAATGTCTCTGTTAAAACAGAAAATGCTTACAAGCTCAGAATGTCCTGACTATAGGGAAATGCAGGATTTGTTGCATGCAGTAGAACAAGTGGGAAAACATACTCTGCAATGTGGTTTTGATTCATTAGAGGCTTCTTTTAGAGCCGCAGTTACAGGATCTGTGATTTGAAGGCATGCTTGGTTAAAAGAACAAGGTTTACCTGATCATGTTAAGGCAAAATTATTGGATGCTCCTTTACAGCATGATATCTTGTTTGTTGTTAAGGCAGAAGAGGTGTTAAAGAAAATGGAGGATAAGGCAAAATCTATGCAAACAGTGAAGGATTTCTTACAGGTACAGCCACCTCGATTTAGCAGAAATTGGCCTTCTAAAAATTGGTCCTTTCCAGTGTCAGACAGACCACAAAGAGGCAGATACAGACACCCAAGAGGCAGATCTCAGCCCCAAGGCTCTTACAGACCACGACAGTGGGGGTCTTCTAGCCCAAAAGGAGGAGAAGACAAGTCACAACCTTATAGGAAACAGTCCCAATGATTTCCCACTCCAAATGCCAAGCACTTACCTTTTGGCAGCTCCCTTAGGGAGAAAACTAGCACTTTTTTCACAAAATTGGCATATAATCACCCAAGACAAATGGGTTCTGAATATTGTGTCTCAAGGTTACAGGTTCCACTTTCACACTCTACCAAGGCCAAAAGGAATGCCAGACCTGCCACAAAATCAATGGGCAGAGGCACAAAAACAAATTACAGCCCTCATGGACATGAGAGCTATTCAAAAAGTGCCACAACAGGAACAAGGACAAGGATTTTACTCGAGACTTTTCTTGGTCCCCAGAAAGGACAAAGCCTGGAGACCCCATACTGAACCTCTCTACTCTAAACACTTACCTGGATGTTCCGAAATTCAAAATGTTGACACTACAGCAACTTCTTCCCATGCTGAGCAAGAAGGCTTGGCTTGTTACTTTGGACCTCAAAGAGGCATACCTGCATGTCCCAATCGGACAAAATTGCAGAAGATACCTCAGATTCATAGCTGGCACAATGCATTACCAATTCTCTGCACTGCCCTTTGGCTTATCTACTGCTCCCAGGGTCTTCACAAAATGCCTGGCACCAGTAATTTAATTGCATTTTGCAGACAAAAAGGAATTCAAATATATCCCTACTTGGATGACTGTCTTATTCAAGCAGAGAACAAGGACATTCTTCTAAAGCATCTGGCGTTTGTAAAAAGATTGCTAATTTGCCTAGGGTACACAGTAAATGAAAAGAAGTCAAAACTAGTGCCCTCACAAGAGATAATATTCCTGGGTGCCAGCTTAAATACAATGGCCCAGATGGCTCATCTCACCCAAGACAAGCAAAGACAACTGACTGAGTACTTTCAAGTGATGGCAACAAAAACCCAACTCCCTGCAAGAAAAATTCTGCAGGCCTTGGGGTTCATGGCGTCCTGCATAATACTAATACCATATGCCAGACTGCATATGAGGAAATGACAATGGAACCTAAAAAGTGTTTGGACTCAACACTGTCACTGTTTGGAAACAGTAGTACCACTTATTCCCTGCCTACAACTGGAGTTTCGATGGTGGGCACTGGCATGTCACCACAACAAGGGACAGCCTTTCACATTACCCACAGCCAGGCAAACACTAACAGCAGATGCTTCAGATTACGCCTGGGGAGCACACATGGCAGGAAAATGTATTCAGGGCAAGTGGGCCGCAGACCAAATGCATCTTCACATCAATCAAAAAAAAATGCTAGCTGTACAAAATGCCCTAACAGCTTTCAAGTACCTTCTGCATCCAGGACAACTATTACTAAAGACGGACAACACCACAGTTATGTGGTACATAAACGAGCAAGGGGACACTCATTCCTATCCCCTCTGCAGACAAGCCATGACTTTGTGGAACACAGCACTGACCTACCAAGTTCACCTGCAAGCACAATTCCTGCCAGGAAAGAAAAATACTCTGGCAGACGACTTAAGCAGAAACATCATGGCTCCTCACAAGTGGAAATTAAATCCACAAGTATTCAGCATGATAACACAAAAATGGTGGGTGCCCAGACATGGATCTTTTTGCCTCCCCTCTGAACTGCCAACTACAGAAATTCTGCACAAGGACTTACCACACACAAGCGTGGAAAGTGGATGCTCTCTCATTCAGCTGGAAAACCCTAAAAGTTTATGCCTTCGCACCACTGCCTCTCCTTTCAAAGGTACTCCTAAAAGCCAGACAAGAAAGGCCAAAAATGATCCCGATTGCCCCAGACTGGCCACGCCAGCACTGGTACCCAAGCTTAAAGTACTTGGCTCAAGGCCCAGCATGGATTTTACCTCAAATTCCTCATCTTCTGACTCAACAAAACCATCAGATCCTGCGCAGCCAGCTCAAAACCTTAAACCTGGCTGCATGGCAGATTACTTAGTCAAACAGCCAACACCTCTCTCTAAAGCTGCTGTGGATGTCATTTTGGAGGCCAGGAGGCCCAGCACCAGGAAATCCTATTCAGAAAAGTGGAAGAGATTCTGCGCCTGGAACCAGGCTCAAAGCTTTGACCCTCTTGTTCCAAATATTCCGCCGATATTACAATACTTATCCGAGATGCTGAACAAAGGCCTATCCTTTCCATCCATTAAGATCCATGCCTCTGCCATCTCAGCTCATTACAACACGGATCTTCCTATTTTCTCTCATCCATTATTAAAACTACCTCAGAGGGGCTAAAAACATGACCGCCCCGGAGAGCACCAACGCCAACTTGGGACCTCAACTTTGTCTTGGAAAAACTAACTATACTTCCTTTTAAGCCAGCCAATTCAGCAGAATTAAAATATGTGTCATGGAAAACTGCTCTGCTTCCGGCAATAACCTCAGCATGAAGAGTCTCAGAGTTACAGGCACTAATGGCAGTGGAACCTTTCATCATTTTTCATCAGGACACGGTATCCTTAAGAACAAACCCTACTTTTATGCCAAAGGTGGTCTCCAGTGTGGCTCTTAACCAAACTATTCACTTGCCAACATTTTATCCAAATCCCCAGAATAAAGTTGAGAAACTACTGCACTCATTGGACATACACAGGCAGTTATGCTTCTACTTGGACAAAACAAAAGCTTTCAGGAAAACTGAGCAATTGTTTGTAGGATATGCTGCAGGATCACAGGGAAAGGCTATTTTGAAACAGACAATTTCAAAGTGGATAGGACACTGTATCCGTTTCTGCTACACACAGCATGGAAAAATTGTACTTAGCAACATTAGGTCACATTCCACCAGGGCAACAGCCACTTCAACTGCCTACCTTAGAGGAGTACCTACCAAGGACATTTTGGAAGCTGCAACTTGGAGTTCAGTGCACACATTTACCAAGCATTACCACTTGCCTCTTTACTCTAAATCCAGAGCTGGCTTTGCCACTGCAGTTCTGCAGGGCCTCATAGCCACCCCGAATACCTTATAGACCCAGCCACCCTACCTCAGCTTTGGGATTCAACCCAAGTGTAATGACTGCAGCAGTGAAACACGATGAACATAGTACAGTTTTGTACCTACCATAAATGTAGATGTTCGAGTGTATTCACTGCTGCAGTCCAGGTTACCCTCCCTCCATCCCCTCTTCTTAGCTGGGACTTACCTATACCTTTCTACCCTATACAACCTATGTGGTGTATTTGCTTGTAACTGAAGGTATTTTCATTTTTTATGTATATTTCATTAGCAATATATATTGCCTACCTATTTGGGGGCACCTGACATCTGGGGCAAAAAAAACTGAAGAAAATGCTGTCAGCTGCATCTTATATACCCTTGGCGCACTGACATCAGGGAAGACGCGACAGCAACCGACGCCGGACCAAGACTTTGGAACTCTGGCCGATTGCGGGACCGCCTGATGGCAGGATAAACCAAGTGTAGTGACTGCAGCAGTGAGTACCCTCGAACATCTACATTTATGGTAGGTACAAAACTGTACTTTCTGCAGGGCCTCATAGCCGCTCCTAATGCTGTTTAGCTCCAGCCTCCCAACCATAGCTTTGGGACTTTACGCAAATGTAATGACTGCAACAGTGAAACATGAAGAACATAGTGCAGTTGTGTACACTTACCATAAATGTAGATGTTAGAGTGTATTCACTGTTGCAGTCCAGGCTACCCACCCACCATCCCCCTTTTTTTCTGCTGGAACTTTTCTTTCCTTCTCTGATTTATACAACCTATATGGTGTATTTGCTTGTAGGTGAAGGTAAAGTTTATATTAGTGTGTGTATTTTTATATGTATATAAATTTTAGCTACCCTGTTAGGGAGCACCTGACATCTGGGGCAAGAAAAACTGAAGAAAATGGCATTGGCTGCTTCTTTTATAATCCTGATGACCTGACGTCAGGGAAGGGGTGACAGCAGCCGACGCAGGACCCAAGACTTCAGAATTCAGGCCGACTGAGGGCAACCTGCCAGCAGGATTACCCAAATGTAATGACTGCAACAGTGAATACACTGAAACATCTACATTTATGGTAAGTGTACACAACTGTACTTTACATCCTATGCAGAATATAATCCATAAAGGTATGACTACTGCAGCAGTGATCCACTGTTATGGTACATTTATTTGTTCAGGTGTACTTTTTTATTTAATTGGGTATTTTCTTTCAGAGAACTGTAACTTATTTATTCATGTTGTGTGGGTTGTTGTTATTGTTCGGATGAAGTCCTTGTGACAAAAGCAAGTCAGTATTGGTATGAAGTTTTTCCTGGGCTGCTTGTATCTGTCTGTCCTGATTTACAGTTGTGTTTATTTTATACCAAGTATCTCAGTTCATTTTTGGTTACTTTAGCTGATGAGTGTTTCCTTCAAGAAATGTCGAGAATCAGGGAGTTGGCCAGGTTCTTGAGGATTCTGGAAGATGGCCCTGGTAGAACCAAGGCTGAGAACATTTTACTTTTGCTTTATTTTCCCTAACTACAGCCCTTTTCTTCTCTATCCTGGAGTATGTTCACTGTTTACTGCACTCTGTCATGGTTATTATTGAAAGATACATAATTATGGGACAAGATTATATCTAGAAGTTCACTGACCATTTGGATTTCTTCTTCTGGGGCTTTTTTTCTTGTTAACATGGCCGGAATCCAATCAAGAGCTATTGAGTGAGGAATAGAGGAATAAAGATCCTTCACGTCAACAGTTAAACAAATGACTATCCTCACTGTAAGTAGTCTGATTTATCCTAGAGAGGAAAGACCAAGAATCTTTAGAAATTTGAGTGTCACTGGTCACGTATTTCTTGAACGGTGTCTACTACTTTTGCGCAGGCATAAGTGATACTGCCCCTAGCAATGACCAGTGGGCGCATTGTTGTAGGTCTATACACGCTCTTTTAGCGTAATGTATTTCAATGTTACCAGCATTGAAAAGGTTTCTTTCTTTTCAGGTTTTTTTATGTACATTTGTTGGTGGTGGTTTTATAGATAATAAGGGTGGGTGGGTTTACAAGGTTCATACTATGGTAGTTGAGTTTTACATTGTTTGTTTATATACAAATATAATAGTCATGAGCTCCAGTGAATTGCTGACTCGGGTGAGTCTACTTTGATTGTTTACCGTCAACAATTCCAGGGTATAGGCTGATGCCAAGTTTTTATATTTTTCTAATTTAAAGTTATATTACATCTTCTTAGAAAGGTTTTATAAACACTGCTTTGTTTGTTATTAGATACATATGTTGCACTACAAGTATCGACTCTGTTTGCAAGTACATCAAATGTATTTTTATTGTATTTTATTGTATATTTGTTATAGATTTTTAATTGGTATAGGAATAAACATCAGTTTGAATGTTAGGTCAAACGCAGGAACTACGTGATTTTTGTAAGAATGTATTTAAACCATGTGGTTGAATTTTAAAATTGTTTTCCGTTTTTCTGAAGAAGTCGGCGTGGCTGACGAATAAGCCTGTGTATAGAGCTTAAAAATAAGAGTTGTATTCTTGGATTATATACTGTATTTTTACTTTTACTTCGCAACTTTGTGATCGAATTTAGTAACTGTTGCATTTCGGTGTTACTCGCTGGTTCGGAATGCTTCCAGTTTGACGTTCCTTCTCTAGTCGCCACTTTCATTACCTTAACTATCTATATACTTAACACTTACATTCTGACCCAATCCACTGCCTTGTTCTTTTCATG
This sequence comes from Protopterus annectens, assembly GCF_019279795.1. NCBI lineage: Eukaryota > Metazoa > Chordata > Ceratodontiformes > Protopteridae > Protopterus > Protopterus annectens. The sequence continues at coordinate 360,324,562 of NC_056736.1, forward strand.
GGATGGTGTTAACTTCTGTTTGACTAAACATGTCCTGCCGTCTATTGTAGTGATTGCTACTTCCCCTCCCAGCTCTCTCGTTTGTGTAATTTTTGAACAGCTTGTACTCTGGCACCTCCGCTGTCTTATCACTGTCTTATATGTCTGTGCTGCTAATGATGTCCGCCTACCCTTTCTGAACACTACCTGCAGCTCCCCTATCTTCTTGTTCAAAATTTCTACATTGTGGAGTGTTACTGAGTAAGCACAGCTTTATCACACTTGTTTCTTCTCTTGCTGTGTTTTGTATTAGCTTTTTTCCTTCTGTCTGCTGCCTACACCCTGCTTTTGTGAACCTCCTTTCATCTTATGATATGATCACTGAGATTTACCGCTCCAAATTATCACTACATACAAATGACCTTTCTGGGATACAATGCAGTATCCCCGTCATAGCACAGGTCTTTAGTCTTTTTATCCTGCTGCCAGTTGCAGCCCTTTTTCCTTATTCAATGCCAAACCCAGTCATTGCACTCTGTTGTAGTTTCCTCAATGTAGTGGCTGCTGTCATGGGTAATACTTAAGAATGTCCCCCTCCCAACCTCCTATCTTGGCATCTTAGCCATTTCCTATGACAGGCCATTAATGCCTTTTTGCAGCACCACATGCATCCACCCTCTCCCTCTTGGTGCCCCATCACCTCCTGTCATGTATCACTATGCTTAAACCTTGCGACTGCTTTTTCTGTAGAGTTTCCTTTCTCCCTTGGTATGATTCTTAATCCTTTTTTGTGATTGAATCTCTAGTCACCAAAATCCTTTTCTGCATTCCACACTGGCTTTCATCTCCTGTACTTCCTGATGTTTATCACCAAGTCTCCTGACTGCAACCTTTCTCCTTCTGCTTCTACTTTTGTAGCCATCCTAGCTATCTGTACTGGTTGTCCCTTTCCTTGTTCTGCATCTGATGCATTTCCCATCCTTCCTGTATGCTTTCTGTAGGCCTTGTCCACATGTCTTTTTTTTCCTGGCTGTCCCATGACTGAGCTGTTCTTTCCCTGTGAAGGTGACTTCTGCCTCAGTGTCCACTTCATCATTGTCACTGGTGCTTGTACTTGTCCTTCAGCCTTGGCTGCCTTCTTGTGTTTCCTTTTGTGCCTGAAACTCCACTTTCTGTCTCTCTTATTCTCCATCACCCCAGCTGCTTGTAGTAGGCTTCTGCCTATCTTTGCCTTGTCTGCCTTTCTCATCCCTCCACCTTTTGCTTTTGTGACCTGCCTGCTGGTCTCCTTACCTTGTATATATTTTTTTGTTAAGCATATAGTTCCTTCTTTCTCTTATTTCTACCTTCCAGATTCTGCCAAAAAGCATCTCTTTCCTTCTTGACTGCCAACATAGGGCTCTCTGAGCCAGACAGCTACCCTGCATACTGAGCAGTTTTCATTGTCACATTTGTGTATCCGTCACTTTTTTTCTTTTAATTTTTGTGTAGCTGTGGTAAACATACTTTTTGTGTGTGTGTGTCTAGCTAAGGCTTCCTACCTCAGGGTTTAATTTTGACCTACTAAACAAATTCCAGACTGGTGACTAGGTCTTTTGTAATTTCACACTTAGTTGCCTTCAGATTCCAGACAAATGCAAACAAATGTTATTTTTCCCTTAACCTGACTACTGATGTGAAACATACAAGGGACTGAATTAAGCAATTTTAAAAGAGAAAAATTATACATGTATTTCAAAAAGATGTTAAGGCCAGTAAGAGTAGCAACTTGAATAATATGCATATTTTTTGAGTTGTACAGCAACTGTAAATCAGGATGTAAATTTTTAAGGTCTGCAAATGAACCTTTCTGTAAGAGACCTTTTGAATACACTGTCTGACTGATTTCCCGATCTCTACTTGCTTCTGCCTTCCTAGCAACTTTTACTGGGTTTCTTTCCTGTATCAAATCCTTGTCCTTCTCCCTTGTCTGACTTTTCACTTCTGTCCTTTATACATTGCCTGCCTCTTGCTTCCTCACAATGTGGCAGCCACTGTCTTAAGACTTTGAAGAACTAATTTAGTCTCTAACCCCTTTAAATGGCTTCTTAAAATAGATTATGGTGATGTCATTATCTGAGTGCCCTTCACTTTTTTAAAGGACTTGGCTGCTGGCTTGAAAAATGTTTAATAATGTGCCTTGTGCTCTTTATCATGCTTTCCTATAAGTTTCTGTGATATTTTATAATTACTTTTGTAAAGCAAAATTTAATTTACTTTTGTAAAGCAAAATTGAATTTGCTTCAGTCTAAAATAAACCACTACTCCATTATGTAGTAAGTTAAAACAAGATGCTGGAAAATACTTAAATTAGGTTGCTCAAATTTACAGTAGTTTCAGATGTCAGTCTGCCATATAAACCTGCTGCTTCTAATGAATGTTGCTGTTACATGTTTGCTTTAATGTTTTAAGAATCACTAGTTAATTTATTAGTTTATTAAAAGTATGCATGTATGTAAATCTCTGCTTTTTATATTAGATCAGTAGTCTTAAGCAGCATTCTGTCGTCACCCAGAATGATGCCTCAGTACAAACAGAAAATGATTGACTAACAATTGGCTTAGTTTCTGGTATCATTCCAGGTGGATCCAGTACCTGACAGCCTGGGAAAATATGATGGACAGACCAAGATGCTTTGCCAGAGATGGCCTACATCTGTCTCACCTGGGCTTCAGGCTTCTGGCAAAGGCTCTTGCCTCTCCTATAGTGCCTTTTTTAGGAAAGTGATGAGGTTAAAACTACCAACATAAAAATTTCAATAAGACACAAATGAAATGTCATGCTGCTAAATGCTAGGAGTCTAAACATGAAACTACACAAGCAAGCAATCCTAACCCTGGAAAATGCTGACATCTGTGCAGTCACAGAAACCTGCGAAGAGCACCCCAACCTTACCTGGTTACTCATCCTGTCATACATTCAGACTCCAAACTGTGGGCAGTAAAGCCAAAGGAGGTGGAGTTTCAATATACATTAAAGACATGCACACCTCTGGGATGGTCAAGCAGTATGATGCACAGGAGACACTCCAGGTGCAGCTAACCATTGACAAGACCCCTATTCAAATCATAGCTACATACCAGCCCCCAAATCTGAATAAAGATGCCCAACCCGCCTATTTGGACCTGTTCGAATCTATCAAGATTCAACCCTTTACCCTGATCCTGGGTGACTTTAACTTCCACAAACATAGATTGGAAGAACTACTCATGCCAGAACACACATGCCCATAGATTCCTTGATTTTGTCAATGCAAATGCCTTGGAACAGCTAGTTGATACCCCCACAAGATGTGATAATATCTAGGACTTGGTATGAACCAACATGAGTAACCTCTGCAACATCCCTATAGTAGCATCCTCTCTGGTAAGGTCCGACCACAAAGCAGTCACTTTCAAAGTCACCATCTCCCCCAACCCCCCTAGCTAGGATCAGACATAAAAACTTCCCCAAAGCTTATTACAGCCTCCTGAGGGATGGTATAAACAGCTCCACAGTCCCCTTCTCCTCTGTAGAAACTGTCACCTTTTTCTAAAACTAGACGGAAGCACTATACTAGCATTTATGAAGATGCATGGAATCAGGAGTACCCGACAGGACTAAATCATCTTCCGCAAGGAATCAGGAGTACCCGACAGGACTAAATCATCTTCCGCAAGGAAGAGTAAACCTGTCTGGTGGACATCTGCAATAAATAAACTTTATAACAAAAGGAAAAAGTTGCTGTCCAAGACCAAGAAGGAGCAGGTGCCCAATTGGAAGCAATGTCTCCTTAGCCTGAACAAGCAAATAAGAGCACTAGTGAAATCCTCCAAAGCAAACTTAGAGTCCAAATTAGCCATATCTACTAGAGACAGTCATAAGGCCTTCTTCACATATGTCCGCAACCTCAAAAGAAGCACCCAGATCTGTTCAGAACTGGTGGTCAAGGGCACCGCATATACAAATGCCTTGGATGTAGCAAACTTGCTGGCTGACAGATTCAGCAAAAACTGTACTCCTCTGTCGTCGTCCCCCCCCCCCCCAATCAGTAAATCAGGACATCCCCAATACCTGCCCCCTTCCTCTTATATCTAGGGAACAGGTCACCATTGCTCTCAAAGGCAAAAAATACAGGCTCCATGGGACCCGATAACATCCCAGGCTGCATCCTACATGAACTCGGGCATGAACTCGCAGCACCATTAGGCACTCTATTCAACCAAAACCTGAGTACTGGCTTCGTCCCAGCTGAGTGGAGGACAGCCACTGTCATCCCTTTACACAAAGATGGAGCATCCACCAAACCGGGAAATTATAGACCCATCAGCCTAACTAGCCTGATCTGCAAGGCCGTGAAACGGATTATCATGGACCTCATTAACAAGGACATTGGCAACCTCCAAACACTTGATCCCACACAGTTTGGCATCATCAAGGGGAGGCCATGTCTGCTAAATTTGGTCGACGACTTTGAGACAGTCACCAAATCCATGGATGAGGGGAAGACAGTATACACCACCTACCTTGATGTGGCCAAAGCTTTTGACACTATTCCCCACTCGGGCAAAATAGATACTCTGTCAACTAGGCAGCAGTCCATATGTTACCAGATGGGTAGCAAATTGTCTCACTGATAGAACCCACGTAGTCAAAGTAAGGGAAGCCACTTCAAGCAGTAGACCTGTAACAAGTGGCGTACCCCAGGGTTCGGTGTTGGGACCTCTGTTATGTGGGAGATCCTTTTCTGAGGTGCAGGCCAAAACCAGTCTGTTATTGCTGACCAAGTTTGCAGAAGTCTGCAAGCTGGATGCTGTCATCAATTCCCCTAGTGATGTGGACATCCTCCAAGAGGGTCTCACTCAGACAAATGACTGGTGCCAGAAACATGGCCTCAAGCTGAATACCAAAAAATACATCATCATCCCCTTTGGGGAGAGTGATGTCCCCACAAATTATCACTTTAATAACAATGTCCTAAGTACACATTCACTCGTGAGGGATTTGGGCACCCGGGTTGATAGCAACCTGACTTTTGACCACCATGTTGCGTCCGTTGAATGGAAAACCTTCTACATGGCCCACCTCATAAGTAAGGGTATAGGTCATAACATCCCTGTATTCTTCCCTTATAAGGCCTATTGCGTGCAATGCCCCTTTCGGCATGTACCTCACAAAGCACATACAGAAGATGGAGAGACCACATAGCTACCTCGCCAGGAGAATCCAGGGCCTCAAACATCTACCATACACAGGCTGAAAGCCCTATCCCTTTACTCAGTTTCATGCAGACTCCTCAGAGGTGACCTCTGTCAGGCATACTAGGCGATCATGGACCCCACCTTGGTGGGACTGCTGCATATACGCAAGTCAGGCTCCACTCTACTAACCCGCACTTGTGGCCTCAACCTGGTCTGTGACATCAACAAGACTTGTTGGTGGGACAGATTTGTATCCCAGAAATTTCCCCATCTATGGAATAAACTCCCTCTCCACGTCAAGCAGAGTACCTCTTTACCTCTTTTTAAGGGCAACCTGGATAACTGGATGGGAAACAGAAAATATACCACTGAGATTCCACCCGTGTCCCTGCTGGACAGGGGCATCGGGTACTGATTTGTCTAAACATGGGCTAAACTCTTGGCTAGGCTTATAAGTGCCTCAGGGGCAATAGCCTAGTAACCTCCTATGATTAAAAAGTTGGCCAGATAGATAAAGGAAGGCAAAATTCAAAATAAAACTAGGAGACAATTTTTTATATATTAAATCTATGGAAAATATCAGTTTAAGTATTAAAAGTCATTTGATGCGATTCTACAAGAGTCAAAATAAGTGTTCCTGTATAGAAGGGACTTAGCGGCCTGCTGCAGGAATACTCATTATTAGCCTGAATTAGGAATGGTAGCCAATTCCACAGGTCTGGGGCAAGGTATGCAAATGATATTCTACCCGATATTTCTAATTTAGCCCATTGAAAAGACAACAACCCTTCAGCTGATGACTTGGTGTCTTACCTAAGTATAGGATCTCAGCAATTTTTTAAGAGGAGGAGGAGGACCCAAATCTTGAAGAGTAAGGTAGGGGAGTGTCAGTTTCATAAACCTGCATTTGGCAGCAACTGTAAGACAGTGCAAATCTCATTAAACCAGAGTAATATGACTAGTCTGGCTATGGAATTCTGCATCCACTGCAGTCAAGCCAGATAGCCATCTGCAAACCCACTGTGAAGAGCATTACAGTAATCCAAGCATGACATAACCAACACGTGAACCACTGTCGCCAGGTCTAAAGATGGTATTAAATGTTTGGTCCAGGATATGTTCAGGTGGAAGTAAGATGTCTTGGTGATGGCTGACACCTGGTCCTTCAGTGTTAGCCTGTCATCAAGGGCTGTTCCTAGATCTCAGACATGAGGTAGAAATTCCAAACTGTTTTCCTTGTAATTAAAAAGGGAAGCTATAGAAATGTAATGGGTGAGTGCTGACATATGTACACATGGCCTCAGTCCTCACTGGGTTGAGCTTATGACAAGGTCACCCAGTGAGCTGTTGATCTCAAGCAATGTCAGACATAGACTCCTTAGAAAAGAAGTTAAGCTGAATATCAGCAGCATGCAGGTGGTAATAAATACCTCTCCCCATTATAACCCCCCTTAGAGGCAATATTATGCTGTTTACAGAAAAGGAGCCTAGATAGAACTCTGCAAAGAGTGAACTATATATATTAATTAACTCAATCTGTTATCTTCTTTTGGTGTCCTGAGAGATCATATAAAAAAATTTAGTTCAGTGCCCAAAAAAAAAAAAAAAAATACAAGAATTTTTCAAGCAGTTAAAAAGATCCCTTGGTTCTGAAGCCATTGAAATCAAGAAGGACCAAGACAGACTAGAAACATTGATCCCTTGCAATAAGGTGATTATTGAGCACTCCGATCCATCCATCCTCAACTCCTTTTCCTCCCCCGTTTTGCACATAGGGTCTAGGTGTCACTTTAACAGTGACAATCATCTTGAGCCAAGGTTTACACTGCCATGTGGCTAGCCCTGCCATGGTAGTTCTTCTGTACCACTTACTCGCACATGCACCTGTGGCCAATTTAGAGTGTGCAATCCCACCTGCTGCATGTCTTTGGAATGTGGGAAGAAACCAGAGCACCCGGAGGAAACCCATGCAATTACAATGAGGATAGGCAGACTCTGCACAGAAGGCACCCTAGCCAAGAATCAAACTGAAAAACCTCTTGCTGTGAGATGACAATGCTAATTGCTTCACCACTGTTGCCGCCCTATATTGAGCACTCAAATGAGGGGCCTAAGATGAGACCGAGACGTTCCAGTCAGTCATGAGACTTAAAGAAAAGGCGTACTTCTGGATGTGTACTGCTTTCTCAGTAACCTTCCCTGAGTTTGGCTTCAATGCAAGTTCTTTGAGGGCAGGAGTGATCATTGAATCATTTAAAAATGTAGGGAATAACCCTTTTCTCAGGAAGGATCTCAAAGTCTGGAAAATAGTCAGACCCATTGAGTAACAACCAAATAAAATCAACCTTGTGGAGAAAGGATCCAGGTCACAGTAGGTAGGATGCTGATATGAAACAACCATGAACTCGTCATAGTCCTGGTAAACTCCTCCTAGCAAAACTCTAAATGGTCCCCATAAGAATTACTGAAAGAATACGTGGGCAAATCACTGATATAAGGGACTTGTCTTATCTTGGCAGCCTTACCTGCAGAGAACTATGCAACTTCCCCACAGTAGTCTAAGATGTGAATTAAAAAAAAAGGCAGACTGGCTGGGCCGCACAACCTGTTAACTTCAGAGAAGAAGCCAGATGATTCAGTGAAGAGCGATTTCTGTGGACTCAGCATACTATTCATACATGATAACCTGGTGGATGATACACCAGCAAAAGTTTGCAGTTCACTTATGCCCCAGGACATAGGTCATCTACCTGGATGAGAAGCAAGGTGGAAGAAAAGCCAATGGCCACCTTGCCTCCAGTTTTATTTTTAATCTTCCTAGGGCATTGAATAACCTTAAAGGATAGAAGTCTCAAGATGAGGATAATATTTTTTCCAGCCTGGTCCCTGCAGTAAAAGAAATATTACATTTGCAGAGCAAGCAGGAGGCAATGCCCACCTTAAGTCTTGATCTCACATTGGACAAAATAGGTCCTGGTCAGGGAAGCAGGTCCTGTCTGCTGGTCCGAAATCTTTATTTGATCCTGGAGGTATTGTCACTGGACAGGGAGGACTCTTATCCTATTGATGCTTTGCCCTCTGATGGTGCTAAGAAACAATGACCTGACATGACACCCCAGGCAGGGTGAGTGAAAACTGAATCTCTAACCACCCCTTCCAATGACTGCATGCTATTCCCATTTTCCTTCATTTAAGTGAGATCTAGGGATCCAAAAGTCAGGAGTCAAACTGGCACAAGGAGCAAGGAGGAGACCGTTGTCATAGATGTCCATCTTAGGTGTTTCATAATAAACCCAGCTACAGATAACCAAGTTAATAAACCATTTAACTCAGCGGGGATATCTAGTAGTAAAAAAAAAAAAAGTCGGGTAACTGAAAAAGAGGAAGGCCTAAGATAAGGTTTATGGATGTGGTGAGAGAGGGCATGCAGGTAGTTGGTGTGACAGAGCAAGATGCAGAGGACAGGAAGAAATGGAAACAGATGATCTGCTGTGGCGACCCCTAACTGGAACAGCCGAAAGATGATGATTATTTTTTCACAGTAAAACCATCCAGGGATGCAAAATTAGTACCCTCCCCTTGGAAGATGACCACCACATGTAGTGTTAGAATAAGATTACAATAAACTAAAAAAACACAAGCAGACGTAGGCAGGTCACTAATCTTGGCTCTGTAATAGGCTTGTACTAAATAGCAGTCAGGGACAGTATATAAATCTGCCTTCCCCGTGTCTACAGTAGGTGTAGATGGCAAATTGAAATAACTCATTAAGGTGCAAATGTCAAGTTGTATTTTACAAAACAAATAACAACAAAGGTAAAATTGAGACCAGTATGTAGAGATTGGTACATCAACTGTTGCAGTCAACTAGATACCTCTTAAAAATAGCAATTCCCTACAGAAACGTAGGACAAAAGGAAGTTGGTGACGGTCAACTAAAATGAATCAAAAACTTAAGTGAATAACTCACATGTTTGTTTGAATGACCACAGTGAGCATAAGACGACCCAGCACAAGTGAATACTAAACTAGCCAAATTAATTGGTAATTGTTAGCAGTAGTAAATGAACAAAACAGATACACAACTCAAGTAATTTATAATTTGTTAATAGAGCAGGTCACATACCAAGAGTAGCAGTGTTTCTCATAGCCTAGTAAAGGAATGTTGGAGAGTACTGCTAATAATAATTCAGTGATCATAAATCTTGCGTAAAAAGGTACATGTAAACAACTTCATTGTCGAAATTGAAGTTACTGCAGTTAACTAAGCATTCTGGATGAATCGGAGAAATTTAATGAAGCACAGTTAACATAATTATGGCAGTATGAATTGAGTAAAGCAGTGTTTGTGAAACAGGTAGTGCACACACCTTTGGCTGGAAGACCAGAAGGATGTAGGTTCTCTTCCCACTCAAGGTGATAGGATTGCGGACACTGCAGTGCAGCATTAGGGAGGTGCTACACTTCTGAGTGTGTTGTCCTTCTCATGGTATAATGAACCAAAGTCCCATCTGCTTGAGTTGGTGGTTGCTCAGATTAATGTAAAAGATCTCTTGGTAACTATTGAAGAGAGAAGGGGAATTTCCCTTAGTAACAGAAATACCACCTTGGTTCTTCCCCGAAGAGAGGCCACTAGCCTAGTGAAACTAACCGTGTCAACAAAGATAAAGCTTTCTGACTACGTAGCAAGCACGAATTCACTTACCCTGGTCATATTACACGGGAAAACATCTTAAATCCAGCAAGTTCAGTTAACGGCTCAGTGAAAGACACTTCAGCATTTCAACTAAACTGATTTTCCAGACTGAATCAGATGTTGGGATCAAGGGCTTTAATCCCAAGGAATGTAAGCCAGCAGTTTCTTAATTTGAGAATTTAGCAATAACTTCCCATTACTTGAAGTTGCCAAACCTCTAAAACTGGAGACTGCTACAATGCCAAACTGCTGTTATGTCACCATGAAAAGCAGACATGTTAATCTTAACGAACAATTTTTTGTTACATGTACATCTTTGTTTTGCTATCTAGTTTCTTATCAGAAAATATTTGTGGGTACTGTGATGACAATGAGCACTACTTAAGGCACAATTCAGTAATTTTTCTCTTTCATTTCTTTTTATAACAATTTGCATAGGGGTGGAGTGTTTACAGCAGCAGGCTGTGGCAATTTTTTATTTTATTTTTGGAGATCACTCACTGTAGGTGATCATGATCACCAGAAGTGTTTTTTTTTTTGAATGGCAGTTTGTAGATGAAAGCAAAGGGCAATTATGTGATATCAATAACATGTTCAATGGTGAAGGGTAAGGGACAGTGTATTGCATCTTGAGAGTGAAAAGTTGAAATGCATTAATATGATGATTCATGGGAATCATGCAAAGTAAAAGGCAATGGAGTCTTATGACCGTCTATGCCTTGCCAATACCAAATACCCACCCTTAGGTGGTATCTCCTTCAAGGAGAGTTAGACCAGTCAAGCCAGAAGATAATTTATGAATACCCATCCAGTCTTCCAGTTCCTGTTTGAAGGAAGGTCATTTAGGGAGGTTTAGCATACTTGTTAAGGTCATTACCTCACAGATACAAAGTACAGAGTTTGATTCTGACCTCTTGTTGTTGGTTAAGCTTTTAGTAGTTTGCAGACCAATAGCCTAGTATGAACCTGTGAATTTTTGAACAGTGTTGCATTATTGTTAATATATAGGATCTGGTGTTGTCCATTTCATTATGCATCATGAATGGGTCTTCGAATCCGTCCTTGGATCCAAGCCGGCTATTTCTCAGACACATGATCCAAGCCTCAAACTCCTCCCTCTCCCATGATGCCTCACTCCTCTTCAAACCCTCAGATCTCATTTGCTGCCTTTTCGTTCCAGATGTGATTGTGAACCTCTCTAGTGTTTAAGTAATATTTTCCTTTTTCTACTTAGGATTTCTTTTCAAACTAGTTAGTCTACCTGTGTTCTCTACCTCCCCTCTTGTTGCACTATCTTAGTAGTTTGCTGGCATTAGGTCCTTCCCGCCCTTTTCATTTTTTTTCTCCATCCCTTTTCTTCCTCTTTCTCTAACTCATTAAAAAAAAACGTTCCCACTATCCTTTAGTTTAGTTAATAGTGTTAGTGTGTGACTGGTTTCTTAGTGTGCATGTTTTGTGTGAGTGCCTGACAACCATGTCAGACAAACCTGAAAAGCCTGCTGGGTTTAAGAGGTGTGCCTCTTGTGGGCATAAGATTCCCCAATATGATGCCCATGAGATGCGTTTACTGCTTGGTGGGCCCGGGGCACTTGGAGATGCTTTGTGACATTTGCTCAGCCTTTAATCCCCAGGCCCTGGCTGACAAGAGGAACAAGCTTATCTTGCAAGGGTGTCTTCCCTCCTCTGGAGTCCAGACTCCCTCCCAGAAGAAGCAACTTCCCTTCTGCTTCCCTAGAAATATCAGTTTCTACCTTTGAAAAGAGGAGGAAGCTTTTGGATCTGTTGTCTTCAGATCCATCATCTCCATACTTCTCTCCTAAACTGATGGGTCCTGCAGATCAGGGGGAGTCTGTGCCTACCAAACCTCCCATCCTGCTGGATCCATTGACCTTGGGTCCAAGCAGCCTCTCAGAGCCATCGGAGGTGATCAGGATCCATAGCTCCTCGTTTCTGGAGTGGGCTCCTAAGCTCTTCCACTCGGATCATAAGTCTTGGAGCAAGTCACAGTCCCCCGCTCATACTTGCCCGGCTGGGCATATCACCGGTGTGGTCTACACATTCATCTCTGTCCTCTAGGTTCTCTCGGCTCTCGCAGTTGGAAATGGATCAGATGATGATGAGTTTCCTCAAAGCCCAGATCCAGCTGGGGATTTTATCTTCTCCAACCTACGCTGAATTTGTGAGAGCTCCAACCCCGATACATCAGCCTCCTCCTCCGATCCTCTTGGTTTTGGAGTCACAGGGTCTAGATCCCGAATGGATCGGCATCAGATCATAGGATGTTCCTTTCTCCGGCTCTGACAGAGTCCCGGACCGGCTTGGCACCTGATTTTGTCAGAGCAGAGCCGGTCCCAGATCAGAGGGGATCAATGCTGAGTCCTCAGATTTGTGGTCTGCTCCGACCTTGTCCTTCTCTGAGCCGTCACTTCCTCTGGGGTCCTCGGCCTTAGATAGCTCAGGTCCAGTGCCTTCTGGAGATGTCGGATCTGGAGTGCGCTCGTCTCTTTCTCCCTTAGGGGCTTCGGCCTCTGGGGTGGGGGAACAGGCCACCCGGCATCCTTGACACTCCAGGTGGCAGAGAGGGCTTTCATGACTCTTCAAAATACAGTCCTTCCTCTGCCAGGCCCTTCCCAATCCTCTGTGGATCGAAGCTTTGCTCCTATCCGTCCAATCCATGGTCAGCCTCTCCTGGAAAGCCTCCAACCACCACCTCAGCAAGGGGTTCCCTTGTCTTCTGAGTCCTCCAGAGTATCCCACAGAGGAGTTTTCCCAGAAATGTCTGTGCAAGAGAAGGCACATTGACTCCCCCTTGGAGTCTTTAACAGAGGGCACTGACTTTGATAAAGGGGAAGGGGCCCCCCGATCACCACCCGACGATATCTTCTTTGGCGATATCTTAGAAATCCTGAAACAAAAGGGTGGTTGGTCTTCCCAAGCCCCTTCCTCGGAGGAGTCAGCGTTCCTGGAAGCATTTGGGATGGGACCATCTACAGTTTGGGTGGCTCCACTGGCGGACGAACTTATTGACCTCATCGTCCACCAGGCCTGGAAGGAGCCTGACACTATGGAACCTATCCCGAAGTGTGCACATAAGTACCTTAGTCCTCTCAAGAATCATCCCTAGTGGAATAAAGGTGTCCCAGTTGATGCCATTGTGGTGTCAGCAGCCACCAGAAAGGAGTTTGCCGAACAGAGCGCCACTGTGCACCCCCCAAGAAAGGGTCCCAGGCTTTGGACAGACATGGAAAGCAAGCATATGCCTCAGCCACCTTTTCGCTGAGGGCATTAAATTATCTGGCACATTTCACTCACCTCCAGATAGACCTGGTGAAGGAACTTTCACATCTCTGGTGTAGTCGCTGTTGGAGGAAAACTTCAATACGGTTTCCACACAGTTGAATACTGTGGCTTTGATTGCTAACTCTTTAATGAGGCTAATCTTCCACACAGCAGAGGGAACCTCTTGAGTGGCTGGTTCAGACATAGCCCTCAGATGACATGCCTGGATGAGATTATGTGGGTTAGTGGATCCCTTCAGAGTTGTTCATTTACGACTCTTTGATTCCTAGTTGTTCGGAACGTCTGTTAAGGAGACTCTGACCCACAGCAAACAGGAGGGCAAGACTCTATCTGCCATAGCATCAAGTTTTCTTCTCCCCAATGGATATTTTCCAGGAACCAACAGAGCAGGAAGAAGATGTGGTTCTGCAAATTCCAAGGGGCCTTCCCTGATTCACAGGGTGAATCCTCTACAAGGGGCAGAGGTAGGGGGTTTTAATGGTAGATGCCACTGTAGAGGCAGAGGGGGATCCTCAGAACCAGGGCTTCAGGGAACCCTTCTCTAATGAGCCCTTTTAGCGCTCCTGAAGTGCTGCCCAACTGTCCTACTCAGGAGGCAGTCAGGGGCAGACTGTCCTTGCACACAGGAGTCTGGACAGACTTAACAAACCACACTTGGGTGTTAAACAGTATATCCAGAGGCTGCTATATTCCCTTTTCCCTTCCTCCTCCCCACACCGGAGAGCATCTTCCTGACATGCCACCCAGTCAGAGGGAGAAGGCTCTTCTATAAGTACAAAAACTTCTAGACAAGAGAGTCATCCAGGGGGTCCTAACTGAGCAACAAGGATGAAGAACTTACTTGCACTTCTTTTTGGTGTCAAAGAAGACTGGAGACCTTGGAGCCATCCTGGATCTATGCAGTTTTAACCTGTTTGTCAAGAATACAAAGTTCCGCATGGTTATGGTACAGTCCATTCTGCTGCTCATGCCCAAGGATGACTGGATGTGCTCAGTGGATCTCCAGGATGCATACTTTCAAATCAAAATAGACAGGTGCTCCAGGACTTATCTATACTTCAGTCTGGGAGCCGATCATTACCAGTTCAGACCACTGCCCCCAGGTGTTGATCAAGTGCACGGCACTAGTCACAGCGCATCTCTGTCTGCAAGGATTCCAGGTGTTCCCCTACCTGGACGATTGGCTCCTGATGGCACCCACAAGGCATCAACTTCTCTGGGCAATTCAGGTGATGTTACGCCTGTTTTGCCACCTGGGAATCGCAATGAACATGCCAAAATTCAAATTGGTCCCAGTCCAAGACATTGAGTTCATCTGGACTCAGTTGAATATGGTAACAGTTTGCAGCTCTTCCCTTACAAAGGATGTAGTCTGTCAGGCAGCAAGTATAATGCCTACTAGATACGTCATCTTTTAGTTTGCCTAGTTCTCGTAGCCTTGGGGCTCCATGTCAACTGCCATACTTCTGGTGCCTCTAGCCAAGTTCTTCATGCGAGTTCTCCAGTGGACTAAGGCAGTTCAATGGTCCATCCGGTGTCACCCGTTATCAACCTCGAGCAAACTTACTCCAATTTGCAGATGTCACCTGCAATGGTGGATACTCAAAACGATTTTCATCTAGGCAGGCCCTTTGTCCTTCCCCCTACTTTGGCCACAGTGACCATGGATGCTTCCCTGTTGGGGTGGGGGAGCATATTCAGGGAAGGCTGGTCCCAAGGCACATGGTCCCCTACAGAGACCATATTGCACATAAACGTCCTGTTGCAAACCTTTCAGGACTGCCTCCCCCTGGGGCGATTGCAGTCTTTATGGGCAACATGTCAGTGGTATGGTACATCAACAAGCAGGGGGGAACCCGATCTTACCCGCTCAGCAGAGAGGCTGTGACAGTCTGGGAATGGGCGATTGCTTCGAACTGCTTTCTCATTATACGCACGTTCTGGTGGACAAGTTGAGCAGGACCATTTTGAATCCTCGTGAGTGGTCCTTGAATCAATCATTAACGAATGAGATTTTCAGCCATTGGGGCAAACCTTACTGCGATCTGTTTACCTCCCCCTAAGCAACAAATGCAGCAAGTACTTTGCTCTGATTCCCCCCGGTGGGGGAGTCACCCAGAGATGCTGTAGTCTAAGATTGGTCCCCGGGTCTCCTGTATGCTTATCCTCTCATTCTGCCGATACCCAAAGTTCTACAGAAATCTAACAGGTTGAAGACCAATCTTATCCTCATTGTCCCTCAATGGCCTCATCAGGTGTTGTTCCCCTTTCTGTGGTCTCGCAGCAAATATCCTCCATGGATCTCATTTCACATCTGACAGAATGACAGACTCCCAGTCTTCGGTCCCTCAGACTAACTGCTTGATTTATCCACTTCCAGTAATTTTGCTAAAGTCCAGGCTTCCTTCTCCTGTCCGTGACATCATTCTTGCTTCTCAAAAGCCCTCCACCAAGAAGGTATACTGTAGCAAATGGAAAAGGTTTTCCATGTGGGCTTCACATAGGAATATAGACCCCTTTTCAACCTCAGTTTCAGATGACATTATGTTTTTGTGCTCACATTTCCACGAGGGAGCTAGTTTTTCTACTATAAAGGCACAACTTGTGGCTGTCACTAATTTCCATGTTGGATTGGTGTTGGTTTTCCCTCTACCCTTTCTTTTTCCAGACTCTCTCGGGCATTTTTAAAAGCGATTTTTCACCTAAGACCTCCAGTTAAGGACCCCCCCCCCCTTGGGGTCTTACTTTAGTATTGCAAGGTCTCACCCAGAAATCCTTTGAACCTGCTAGTTCTTGTGAACTGAAGTACTTGTCATAGAAGACTGCTTTTCTTGTGGCTATTACATCAGCTAGAAGAATTTCAGAATTGCAGGCTGTCTTCTCAACCACTGTACATAACCTTTTTCAAGGATAGAGCTTCTCTCGGGATGAATCCTTCCTTCATTCAAGTGGTTGATTCAGAGGCGCACATAAATCGGACCATTCATTTACCTGTGTTCTTTCCTAATTTCTCCAGTAAAGGCGAGTACATGTTACAGTATTTGGACATTCACAGACAGTTATGCTTCTACCTACATAGGACCAGACCTCATAGAAAGTCAGAGCAGTTGTGCATTTCCTTTTCACTTAACCGGTTGGGACAGGCTGTCTCTAAGATTACTTTGGCAAAATGGATTATGGAATGTATTTCTACAATTTATTCTCAGGAAGGCAAACAACTTCCCCGTCCAGTTAGAGCACACTCCCAACAGATCAATGTCAACCTCTTCAGCCTTTTCTGCTAGAACTCCAATTGATGAAATCTGTGCCACAGCTACTTGGTCCATGGCTCATACTTTTGTATCTCACTACAAGCTAGACAGTATTGCCAGAAACAGAGTATCCTTTGGTTCCCCGGTGTTCAGGCATATCCTTCCTTGAAGTCCTCCCAGGGTTTGTGTAGCTGGGGACTCTGACCCATTCGTGATGCATAATGAAATGGACTGCATCAGATTACAAGTTATATACTTACAATAACTTGGTATCTGTGTTGTCCGATTTCATTATGCATCACTCTCCACCCTCCTTCCCCCTTCCTTGCGCAGCTGAGAGTGATCTACAGATTTACAGAATACACTGGTTTCAACTTTGGACTTCAGTAGGTCTTTTGTCTCTATTTCTATTATCTCTGAGATAACCACCTTGAGGAGAGGGCAGCAAACTTGATCTGTGGGTTTGAGGAGTGAGGCATCATGGGAGAGGGAGAAGTTTGAGGCTAGAATCGTATGTCTGAGAAATGGCCAGCTTGGATCCGAAGACCCATTTGTGATGCATAATGAAATTGGACAACATGGATATTAAGTTATGGTAAGTACATAACTTCTATTTTTGTCTGCTAACATCCAGTAGGGGTACCAAAGCTTTACCTTACCAAGGGCGTGCTTCCAACCCGTGACCTTAGGTCTTGTGCGTTAGGATATTTAGGCAGACGTATGCAAAATGTTCCTAGACTATCTCACTGCCAACCAAACACAGGTAGTACATCCATCAGACTGATCTATGGTAGGTCTTTGGTTTAGTAGCTTCACTTTTTCAGTTTTCAGATAAGTGCCCCATTGGGAAATCTTCCTTTTCTGTAGTTTGGCCTGTGTTTTAAAACTTTTGTTAGATGTCAGCTAGGAGGGGTAAGTACAAATGTGGAAGGCAAATTCCATACAAGGACTTGCACACAAAGTGCCTTTTTTTATTTAATTTTTATAATTTGTAATTTTTCTTTGTGGAGCTTTTCTCCCCGGACCTCTGCTGAAAAAGGGCCTTTTCGGCTCAGTCAGACACCCCCGGTTAACAAATGTAAAATAAATAAAAATAAAATAAATTTAGGCATGGAACACTACAACAAATTCTGCTGTATGTTCATAAGTTCATAGTAGGTACTAGGCTATTGGCCCTAGGGCCTATATAAGCCTAACCAAAAAGGTACCCTGGCTTTCGCCACCCAAGAAAATTATTTTCCTGTGCCCCTGTTGAGCAGAGTCACAGAAGTGATCCCCCAGGGTGAATTTCCTATTTTTCATCCAGTCATCAAGATTTTTCTTGAGTGCTAATGAGAAGCTTTGTTTGATATAGGTAGGTAGTTTGTTCCAGAGTATGGGAAGTCTCTGGGACAGGAATCTATCCTTCCAGCATGTTCTGTTTGTTGTGGTGACAAGGTTTAGGTCCCTAGAGCGTGCAACTCTGAGGGATTGGGATTTCTTTAAGTGGAAGGAGTAAAGCTGGAGTTTTTTTGAGACAGTCTGTGTAGGGCATTTGTTTGAGGCTGTTAATCCTCTTTGTGAGGTATTTCTGCGGCCTTTCCAGTTGTTGTAGATGTCTTGTGAGGTACATACCAAAAGGGGCATTGTACTCTGTAATGGGTCTAATGCGTGATGAGTAGAGGGGAACAATGACCTCTTTTTTTCCTTGATGAGAAACCGTTTGTGATGATGTGTGCCACGTAGAAGGATTTCCTGACTACTGTGGTGATGTGATTATCAAAGGAGAGACTACTGTCTACCTGTGTCCCAAGGTCTCTTGTCACGCTTTTGGTGTTAAGTAGACTACCACCTATGTGGTAGTTCATGGATACAGAGTTTTTACCAAAAGGGATGACAATGCACTTTTTGGCATTGAGCTTGAGGACGGCTTTGACACCAGGCATCTGTCTCGGTGAGGCCCTTTTGTAGGATGTCCACATTGTTAGGAGTTTCGATTATGGCTCCTAGTTTGCAGTCATCTGCAAACTTCATTAGCCAAAGACCTTCTGTGTTAGCCTGTACTTCACAGAAGTAGATACCAAACAGGAGAGGACCCAGGACTGAACCCTGTGGTACTCGTCACTGGTCTGAAGTCTGATTTGGAGTCTGCTACTTTCACAGTGTGGGTTCTGTCAGTGAGCCAGTTGGCAACCCATCTTGTGACATAGGGATTTATACCTAGTTTAGTGAGTTTATCTATAATTCCAGAGTGGGGGATAGTGTCGAAAGCCTTGGCGAGATCTAGATGGGCTGTGTGAACCACCTTACCCTCATCTACTGATTTGGTGACTGCTTCAAAGAAGTGTGTCAGGTTTAGGAGACATGATATGCCTTTTACAAACCCGAACTGGGTGGGGTCCAGAGTTTGGATATTACCAGTGTCTATGTTTAAGTTCCATGATGATACGTTTCATGGCCTTGCAGACCAGGCTCGTGAGGCTAATGGGGCGGTAGTTCCCAGGGTCCGCGGTGGATCCCCCTTTGTGGAGTGGGATAACCATTGCTCTGCGCCATTCCATGGGCACAAAGCCTGAAGTGAGGCTATGATTAAACATAGTGGGGTGCCAGTTCATTCTGTAGTTCGTGTAGAATGCAGCCTGGGATGTTGTCAGATCCCATGGATGCTGTGTTCTTGGCTTTGGAGAGTGTGTTTTTTTTACCTGTACAGCTGTGATTACAGGAACTTTGCATTCTTCTGGTATAGAGATGGGCCCTTTAGGGGGTGAGGGGGGTAAAGTTATCACTGAACCGATCTGCCAGGATGTTGGCAATATCACTTGGATGTTCATCATGTTTCACTGTTGCAGTCATGACTGTAGGGTTCTCCCCTGCCGGCAGGCAGCCCTCGGACGGCCAGAATCCCAAAGTCTGGGTCCGGCGTCGGCTGTTCAACCATGCTCCCTGACGTCAGAGCGCCAGGAGTACAAAGCTGACAACCAACGCCATATTCTCCAGTCTTTCTTGCCGTGCGGTGATAGCAGTTCGCAAGTGCCGGTCGGCTGACTCCTGACAAATTTTACTGATATACTTCAATCCGAAGTTTTTTCTTCTCCACTCAAAGCTAAGTACCCCGTTGGGGAAACTTTTTTTCTTGCTCCACTCCGATGTCAGAAAAAGTTAATAATTGTATTTCATGTGGGAAGCAAATACCTCATAAGGATTTTCATTCGTACTGTATTCCTTGCTTGGGCCTTGACCACGACGTAGCTAGTTGTTGGTTTTGTGCTAGATTCAATCAACGTACTATTAAGCAAAGGTACGATTTTGCCTTTCATTACTTCGGTAGGTGCTTTAATTACAAAATGTCGTTGGATACGGTTCCGGCTACCGGAGTTCACAAACGTCGCAAGGATAAAGACAGGACTCCGAGGTCCAAATCTGATGATAGCGCACAACTGGAGCCAGCTTCAGGTTTGGCCGTCGTCAGTGAGGCGCTTTTGCAGCCCCTGTCATCGGCCATTTCAGAACTGACGGACGAAACGGACTCTCATGTGGAGCCAACCAGGCCTTTAAATATTTCTGTTGCAGGACCTTCGGACAATGCTCCTTCGGATGGGTCCGGAGCCGCTGTGCAGGTACCGGCTTCCGAAGGGGTATTCAGGCCTACTTAGCTACTAATAAAGGCAAAGCCAAAGGCAAAGACTCCTACAAAATCAAAGACTTCTACACAGGCCTCTTCTGAACCAGCTCCCAAGTCACAGAAACAGTTACTCAAGATGGCTGAAGATTTACTTACTATGATTAGGGGTTCTCATCCCCTTCCAGACAAAAGGCCTAGGCAGGATATCTCTTATGATTCCTCTGATCAGGCTTCTGTTTCCTTTGTTTCTTCTTCCGATCAGGAATATTCTTTCCCTCCTTATGAGGATTCTGATGCTGAAGAATCCATTCCTTCAGCTTCTCCCCCTGAGGATTTTTCTTTTGGGGAAACTTTGCATGAAATGAGGGAACATTTCCACTGGGAAGGACAGGAGTATTCGGAATCCAAGAAAAGACTGAGGGAATTTCTTTTTCTTCCCCAACTTAGACCCCTGGCTATTCCTCCTGTTTTGGATATTGTGGATGATGCCTTTTCGGAGGCTAACTTATCCCCTGACTCTTTTCCTCCTGCTCCTGTTAAGCCTGATAGATATTACAGGGTTCCTGATTCCCATCAGTTTTTATACAAGAACCCTTCTGCTGACCCTGACACCATTTCTCAGGGTCCTAAGGGAGCGAAGGCCGCTTCTGCCAAAAATACTATTCCTACTGAAAAGGATTCTCGATCCTTAGAAAGATGGGGCAAAAAGGTGTACACTTCTGCTACTTTGTCCATTAGGGCTTTAAACCGTCAGTTTCATATGTTTAAATACCAGCAATTTCTTCTGTCTGTCTTAAAACAAAAGCTTACTTCCATTTCTGCCTGTGCAGATGATAAGGAATTACATGACTTATTGCATGCCACTGAACAGGTTGGGAAGCATGGTTTACACTGTGGATTTGATGCCTTGGAGGCTTCTTGTAGGGCTGCAGCCTCTGGCACAGTCATTAGAAGGCATGCATGGCTAAAGGAACAAAATTTACCTGAACAAGTAAAGGCTAAATTATTGGATGCTCCTGTTCAGCATAATGTTTTGTTTGGATCAAAAGCTGAAGAGGTGATTAAAAAGATGGAGGATAAGGCGAAATCCATGCAAACAGTTAAAGATTTCTTACAAGTACAGCCTCCTAGATTTAGCAGGAATTGGCCTTCTAAAAATTGGTCCTTTCCCTCTTCAGACAGGCCTCAGAGGGGTAGATATAGACGTTCCAGAGGGAGGCCTCAAACACAAGCTGCTTATAGACCAAGACAGTGGACTGCTTCCACTTTTAGGGGAGGAGAGGACAGGTCACAATCTCAAAGGAAACAAACTCAATGACTCCCTCTGTTGGGCTACAGGACCTTCTTGCCTGGAAGCCCCTCTCAGAGGAAAACTCTCTTTTTTTATCAAAATTGGACTCAAATAACCCAAGACAAATGGGTTTTGGATGTGGTTTTAAGAGGTTACAAATTCCATTTTCACACCTTGCCAAGGCCAAGCGGATGGCCAGACCTTCCAAAACATCAATGGACGGAGGCCTTAAACCAGGTGGAAGCTCTTTTGGCTATGAATGCCATAGAACTGGTTCCTCTTTCAGAGATGGGAAAAGGTTTTTATTCAAGGCTCTTTCTAGTCCCAAGGAAGCAAAACTCATGGAGACCCATTCTGGATCTGTCGGTCTTGGAACACCTTTCTAGAAATTCCAAAATTCAAGATGCTTACTCTTCAGCAGCTACTTCCAATGCTGTCCAAAAATACATGGATGGTAACTTTGGATTTAAAGAAGGCATATTTACACATTCCCATCAGGCAGGATCGCAGAAAATACCTCCGGTTCAAAGCCGGATTGAGGCACTTTCAATTCTCTGCGCTGCCCTTTGGATTATCTGCTGTGCCCAGGGTCTTCACCAAATGCCTGGCTCCAGTAGTAGCTTACTGCAGACTCAAGGGAATTCAAATTTACCCTTATCTGGACAATTGTCTAATTCAGGCAGACAGCAAGGATGTCTTACTCCAGCATCTAGAATTTGTACAGAACCTCTTCCAGTTCCTGGGGTTCTCTGTAAACATAAAAAAGTCAAATTTGACACCATCACAACAGATGACTTTTCTGGGTGCACTTCTAAATACCACAACCCAGATGGCGTTTCTGACATCCGAAAAACAGTTACAGCTGGCTTCAACTTTCAGAACCTTGGCAACTTTAACTCATCTATCTGCAAGGAAATTCCTGCAGGCTTTGGGTTACATGGCCTCCTGCATCCTTCTCGTACCATATGCAAGACTACACATGAGGAAAATACAGTGGTACCTAAAAAGTGTATGGTCTCAGCATTGCCACAGTTTAGACATACTGATCTCCATCCTTCCTTGCCTTCAAAAGGAATTTCTTTGGTGGTCCAGGGCATGTGCTCTAAACAAAGGGAAGCCCTTCCGTCTGCCTCCTGCCTCTCAGATTCTAACCACGGACGCCTCGGATTATGCTTGGGGAGCCCATTTTCAGGACAATTGTTTGCAGGGCCTTTGGACAAAGGATCAGAAGCACCTGCATATCAATTTAAAGGAAATGTTAGCCATTCAGAAAGCTCTATTGGCCTTCAGGAATCTTTTACAACCAGGACAACTGTTAATACGGTCAGACAACACCACAGTTATGTGGTACATAAACAAGCAAGGGGGATCTCATTCCTATCCCCTTTGCAGACTAGCCATGGATCTATGGAACACAGCTCTAGCTTGCAATCTGGATCTTCAAGCTCAGTTTCTACCAGGAAAACAAAACTTCCTGGCAGATAGTCTGAGCAGAAATCTTTCGGATCCACACGAGTGGATGCTGGACACCAAAATATTCAGGATGATAACAGCAGTCTGGGGATGTCCTCACATAGACCTCTTTGCATCCCATCTCGATCATCAACTACAAACTTTTTGCACCAGGACTTTCCACAGAGAGGCTTGGAAAGTGGACGCCCTGTCATTCAGTTGGAGGAACCTCTCGGGATATGCCTTTCTGCCTCTTCCTCTTCTTCCACGGGTTTTATTGAAGATAAAACAGGACAAGCCCAAGATGATAATCTTGCTGGCTCCAAATTGGCCTCGGCAGTTTTGGTATCCAACTTTAAAAAACCTATGCCTGGACCCCCCTTGAGTTTTACCTCCGTCTCCGAACCTTCTGTCCCAACATCAGGGTCAGGTTCTACATTAAAAACACCAACACACCACTTCTTCAAATCCAAAAAAGAGGAACATTTGGGGGATATTAGGAGAAAGAATATGGATAGCCCAGTGGCTTTTCATTTTGCCACCACACATAATTGTGAAATTGATGGATTTAACTTTAGTGTTTTGGCTAGACCACACTCATTAGGAGGGAATTTTAAGAATGAATTGAATAGGTTGGAACATAAGATGATTTTGAATTATCATACTATACATCCTAGAGGGATGAATTTGGATGCTGGAATAGGCTGATAGTTCATCATTAATTGTTTTTCTTTTTATATTTATTTAATAATATCGTAGGCCATAATAACATAATATTGTATTGTATTCATATTTATAATATTTATAATGTTGCTAGTAACTATTGTTGTGCTTTATATATATTTAATATTGTATATTTAATGAATTAATGATGAATTAATATATTAGTAGTATAGAGCATAATATTGAAATTAGAGTACATGTATAAATGTGTTTTCAGCATGGTTTATTTGAGTTTTAGTTGTATTGAAGTTGTTTAATGTATTAGTTTAAAAATTTGAAGCATTTATTGTGTGTTTGAGCTTTAAGAAAACATACTTGATGTTAATCGATTAATTTGAAGATGATGCTGTATATGATGGATGTGATGCAATTGAAATTGTTCCACTGAAGGCGAATTGCCGAGGTACCAGAACGTTTGGATTAATAAATGTAATTTATACATCCTGAAAGCTGATTTTTTTCCTTCCCAGTCGTGGATGGTTTTTCAGGTTCTACATTCTCATGTCAGAGCTCTCAACTTGGCGGCCTGGTTAATCCAGGGCCTTTGATTTCTTCTTTACTGCCCAAGCAGGTTATGGATGTCATTTTAGAAGCCAGACGTCCTAGTACTAGAAAATCTTATGCAGGCAAATGGAAAAGATTTTGTTCCTGGATGCAGGCTCAGGATTCTGATCCTCTTCTTCCAAACATTACTTTAATTTTACTTTACTTGACAGATCTCTTGCAATAAGGGTCTCTCTTTTTCTTCCATTAAGATACATGCCTCTGCTATTTCTGCTCATTATAATACAGACCCTCCCATCTTTTCCCACCAGCTAATGCAACAGTTTCTCAGAGGAGCTAAGAACTTAAGACCTCCTAGATCTCCTCCTATTCCTGCTTGGGATCTCAACTATGCTTTGGAAAAACTAACCTTGCCTCCTTTTGAGCCTGCTGCCTCTTCTGACATCAAGTTTTTATCTTGGAAGACAGCCATCCATTTAGCCCTAACCTCTGCCAGGAGAGTTTCAGAGTTTCAAGCCCTTATGGCTGTGGAACCTTGTATTATTTTTCATCAAGACAGGGTATCTTTGAGGACTAATTCCTACTTTCATGCCTAAGGTGGTTTCCAAAGTGGCTTTAAATCAAACTATACACTTACCAACCTTTTTCCCCACTCCTCAAAATAAAGGGGAAAGGATCTTGCATTCCTTGGATGTACACAGACAGCTACGTTTTTACATGAACAGAACCAAGGACATCAGAAAATCAGAACAATTGTTTGTTTCTTATGCTTCAAGTTCCCAAGGTAAAGCCATTTCAAAACAGACCATTTCTAAATGGATTGCTCATGGAATCAGATTTTGTTATTGTCACCATGGAAAGCAAATCCCAGGAAGTATTCGGACTCATTCTACCACAGCTGCTGCCACTTCTGTGGCCTTCCTCAGGGGAGTTCCTACCAAGGACATTTTGGAAGCTGCAACTTGGAGTTAAGTGCATACTTTTTCAAAGCACTACAATCTACCTCTCTACTCTAGGTCTAGGGCTGGCTTTGCCTCTGCAGTCTTGCAGGGCCTTTTAGCCGCCCCTTCTTCATTATGACAACCTCCCTTTCTTTCAGCTTTGGGATTCTACCCTACAGTCATGACTGCAACAGTGAAACACGATGAACATAGTACAGTTGTGTACACCTACCATAAATGTAGATGTTCGAGTGTCTTCACTGTTGCAGTCTGGGTTTCCCTCCCTCCAGTCCCCTCTTATTTTTTCCTTTGTGTATTTCCTTTTTTTTCACCATTCTTCTGAGGTGTATTTGCAATGGTTATGGGACCTTTTTCATTTTGGGACTCCTGACATCTGGGGCAAGAAAAACTGGAGAAGATGGCGTTGGCTGTCAGCTTTGTACTCCTGGCGCTCTGACGTCAGGGAGCATGGTTGAACAGCCGACGCCGGACCCAGACTTTGGGATTCTGGCTGACCGAGGGCTGCCTGCCGGCTGGGGAGAACCCTACATTCATGACTGCAACAGTGAAGACACTCTAACATCTACATTTTATGGTAGGTGTACACAACTGTACTTTCTGTATGTTTAGTGCCATTGTGCTGTAGCTTAGAGCAGATCTGAGTGTTGCCATTGAGATTCTTGAGATAGCTATAGAATGCTTTGTGGTTGCTTTAGAATCCGTGGCGATTTTGTTTTCGTAACTAGATTTGGAGGATTTTATGAGAGATCTCAGCTTCTTAGTGAGGCTGACCAGGGAGTTCTTCCAATCATGGGATTTTACTCTTTTTTTTCAGAAGTTTCTTTCTTCTGTTGTAGAGTTTGTTTATGGTAGGGGACCACCAGATTGTCTTCCTTTTTTTGGAGGATAGCATCTTGGTTCTGTTGGGGATAGCACGATCCATGCACTTGTGTAAGTGCTTATAAAGTGCATTTGTGTAGGATTCAGCAGTCATACCTCTATTGTCAGTCTGTGTGAGTGTCGTGAAGTTTGCCACTTATGTCTTAAGAAGCGTAAAGTTGGCTTTGGAGAAATTTTTTACGGTGGTTTCCCTAATGGGGGGGTGAGGGCAGGATGTGCATGTCTAGGGTGATAAGTTTGTGGTCAGATCTGACCAACGAGGAATTGACCTCTGGTGTGGAACACCAGTCGCCCATGTTGGTAATGACCATGTCTAGGATATTGCTGCCCCTGGTGGGGGTATGGATAAGTTGATCCAAGGCATTAGAATTTATGAATTCCAGAAAACGTTGAGCAGAAGAGTTGGTACATGAGTAGTTTTCCCAGTTAATGTGCCAGCCATTCATTCCAAAAACTCTTAGGTGTAGGCTTTCCTTCCTTAACATGTTGCTTAAAACACAGTGTCTGAAACATGTGACCTAAGCAAACATGATAGAATACCAAACAACTGATGTCGGCCTTTTCCGGCAAAGAAGAAACTCGATGCTGAGATGATTTGCATTCTAACATTTTGGAGGCAGATGTACACTCTGAGGTAGCAGAACCCCACAGCATATCCGATATCTTATCAGTTGCCCACTACCGAGAGTCCATTGAAGGCTGGTATGGCTCCTGAGGCTTTAACAGATGCCAGATATCTCAGAGGAACCACCACCAACCATTTCAGATGGATCACATGCCAGCCCTAAGTCCCAGACTAGGAAGATATTCTAGGTACTCTGAAGTATGCCAGGGGTCCGAACTGCCGAGACTTGTTCAGACAGACGTCACTCTCAAAAAGAAAAAAAAACAAATGTAGGTATATGACCTCATCTGCTTCTTAGGAAAAAGAGTGGATCAACTTCTCCTAGGGGTTTCCTAAAGCTATCATGGCTGTGAAGCTTCCTCCTTTTGTGACCAAGCTGCCTTAGGCCCCACAAAGATATACCCAAGATTTGTCTTCGTCCGAGGATGAACAAGATGTAGACTCTGATTATTCTCTAGATTACACCTCACAAATGCATTCACCAGCTCATCTCTCCTTCATATGAAGGGGACTTCTTGTCTCCAAATTCTCCTATCAAAAATACCTCATTTGGAGAAACTTTTGAGAATATGATGAGGCATTTTGAATGGCACTCAAAGCAAATATCTGATGTACAGAAGAGATACTGTAGTCTTCTGGAAATGGGCACTCCATCTCCTTCTCCAGTCCTGAAGTAAGTGTATAGGAATCCTGTGGCTGACCCTGCCGCAGTCTCTTTCCTTGGATAAGCCGTCAAAGCTGCTTCCCATTGCTAACACCCTTCCCACTGACAAGGATAGTAGGGCTATGGATAGATGCTATTAACTACCAGACCCAAATTTTGCTCTCTCTATTAGTCTTTGCAAAAGATTGTCAGACTGTGGATACCTCCTCCAGAGCTGCTGCCATGGGCTCAATCATCAGATTGTATGCATGGCTATTCAGTCAGTCCACCCTGAGGGCTTAAAATCTAAAATACTGTAGTGATTTGCTATTAGACAAGGATTTTTTTTTTTATCCACAGGCTGCCATTCTCTTCAAAGCCCTGTGAGAGCAAGGCGATGCTATGAAATATTGTAGACAGATTCTGATTTCTACAGTCCCTAGATATCATAGAAATTACCCAGCCATGTCTACTTCTTGTGTTAAGAAAGATCCTAGGGCCGCTCACAAACAAAGAAAAACACCAAAAGAAAGATTTCCAGACAAACCTCATAGGGAATCACCTTCACCTAGGCCTCCCTTTGGAACCAAAACCTGTGACTACCTTCCCAAGTTACTCCTTCCCTCTCCTCAACCTACCTTTCTATCCAAAAGATTTTTGTCTCTCCTTTTTTGGAAAATAGTAACTACAGACAGATGGGTTATGACCAACATCAAAGAAGGCTGTTCCGTGACTTGCGAAAGCATGCCATTTGTAAAGGGCATGCCTCTTTCACCTCTAAACTAGCTTCCATTGCTCAACCATATTATTCAGGAGTTACTAGATCAAGGCACCATAGAAAGGATACCAAATCCCTTCAAGGGAGAAGACCTCTATTCCAGAACCAAGCAAAAAGGACAATGGAGACCCATTCTGGATATCTCTCTTCTAAACACTTTTTCCTTATGGTCTGTTCTTTCAAAGTGCTCTGTCTTCCCACCCTCCTCACCTTCATTCTCCATCGCACCTTTCTGGTATCCCTAGACCTAAAGGATGCCTAACTTCACATTCCCTTTCAACCTTCTTAAAGGAAATTCCTCAGATTAGTCTCTCTCTCTTCGCATTTTCAGTTTACTCCTTTGCTGTGTGGCCTTTCTACAGCTGTAGAAGTCTTTAAAGTGTCTAGCTCCAGTGGTGGCTTACTGTTGCACACAGGGCATTCATATGTTCCCTTCCTTGGACAGCCTTCTGATCGAAGCTGTCTCCATGGACATCCTTTTCAAGAATGTATATGACATCTCTTGACAATACTAAGATTCATAGTCTGTTCAAAAAAATCCTATCTCATACCCACTTGGGACCTAGTGTTTCTGGGTTGCAGATGGGGCATGCACATATAACGCATGTTTTTCTTCCCCAGGAAAAGGTTCACAGTCTGTCCAGCTTCTTCCAGCACCTCTTCAAAGTGCCACACTGAACGGAAAGGGAGATCCGCTGGGCTTTGGGTTTCATGGCAGCTACCATCCCCAATGCTTCCTCTGTCCAGACTACACAGGAGGAAAATTCAGTGGTACCTGAAGTCTGTGTGATCCAAAAATTCTCATTCCCTAGATACTGTGATCCCTCTCCTACCTTGCCACAAAAAAGAGCTGCTCTGGAGGGAGACACAGGTCACACTCTTTCTCTCCAGCCCCTCCCTCCCATGTTCTCCACACAGATGCCTCAAACAGAGCACTGGGGGCATGGACAGGCTCTGAGTGCAGGGGAAATGGCCTTCACTCCAGAGGGAGCGCATTAACTTGAAAGAAATTAAAGCTCTTCTTCAAGCTCTGCAAATCTTCTTCCACCAGTGAAAACCCGATACACTCGTAGTGTACAGTGACAACAGCACAGTTATGTTGTATTTAAATGGGGGGCACAGTGTCTTACCCACTGTGCAGTCTAAGCATAGAAGGCATGGCACCTAGCCACTCAAATGAACAGGACTTTGACAGCCACACACATTTCCTCTCAGGCGAATGTTCCTGTGGATTCCTTAAGCAGGTCCCTTGAGGATCATCATGAATGGACTCTGAACAGACAGATCTTTAAAAAGATCAGACACCAGTGGAGCACACCAGAAACGGAACTTTTTGCTTCACCAGTAAATTACCAGCTTCCTCAGTTCTCAACCAGAATCGCTGTTCCCGTATCCTGGAGTACAGACGCCTCCTCTTTCCAGTGGTCAGAAAGATTCCGCTATGCCCCCCCCCCCCGAAACTGCTTCCAAGAACCCTTCTAAAAGCCCAAAAAGAAGCTCCAAAACTTCTACTTCTTTCTCTTACTGGTCAAAACAACATTGCATTCCCCTCTTACTCCACCTGTCCAAGGGAAACCAATGAAAGATTCTGCTGCAACCAGACCTTGTGACACAACAACAAGGTCTGCTTCTTCATTCCAATGTCGTCTCACACTGCAGGTGATATGGTTCTGATCCATAAAAGGCTTCTCTTATCTGAGGAGGTGGTCCAGGTCTTAAAGGAAGTCCAGGAAACCTACTACCAGAAAAATCATACGTCTAAGTGTAAAAAGTTTTCCGTTTGGTGCTATAAACACAGCCAGGATCTGCTGTTAACAGAGGTTTCCACCATCCTTCAGTATATGTATGAACTATTAAAGTCCAATTTGACGTACTCTTCTGTTGTCTGCTATCAATGCCTCCTTGCCTCTTGACCCTCCTCTCATGTCCAGGATGGAGGTCAAACTTTTCCGGAGAGGGAAGCCTTGCATCTTAAACTGCCAAGAAAAACTGTTTCTCCTCCTTGGGATCTCAGCTTTGTGCTGGAAGAACTCGTATTGACCCCTTTTGAGCCAGCATCATCTGCGACTCTAAAATTCTGCACCTAGAAAACTGTACTTCTGTTCATAGGGTCATAGGTTCATAGGCTGGTGCTAGGCTATCGGCCCTTGGGCCTATACAAGCCTAGCCATAATAATTCCCTGGCTATTTCTTCCCACAGTATTTACTTCCCTGGACCCATGTCTAGCCCTGACTGACGTGATCCCCGGTGTGAATTTCATATCTCCCATCAAGTCATCAAGGTTCCTTTTGAAGAGGGCCAAAGACGCGCTCTGCTTGACATGTGTGAGCAGTCTATTCCAGAATCTGGGGAGTCTCTGGGTCTTACCTTGGCATGTAGAGTGTCTGAACGTCCGTCACTTGTGGCTATCCCACCTTTTCTAATTTTTCCACAGGGACAGGGTAACTCTTGGATCCAGTCCTTCTTTCATGCCTAAAAGTAGAGAAAGAACTGTCCCTCAGTCAGGCTGTTCACCTGCCTTCCTGTATTCCAAATCCTCAGAGCAGATGTGAACAAATTTTGGACACTAGATATTCACAGGCAGCTGAGGTATTATTTATTTTGGACAAAATAAAAACTGTCAAAACTGACCGTTTGTTCTTTTCATGGATTCCAAACTGGGACAGCTGGTTTCAGTACAAACTGTTATATCATGGATATTGAAAGACATCTCTTTCTACTGTACATATTATGGCAAAACCTTGCCTTCCTGTCCAAAAGCGCACAGTGCTTGGACAGTGGCCTCTTCTGGAGCTTTCCATGTGGAGGTTGATGCTAGGTCCATCTTGGAAGCTGCCATCTGGTCCTTTGTGCGCACCTTCACCAAATACTATAAGATTGATACTTTCTCCAGGTCCAGGGCTACCTTGGCCAGGTCTATCCTATGTGGATTAATGGACACGCAGTCTTCCTATTAGCTAACCACTCTTTCTCTACCTCCTTCAGCTCTGAGAGTCACCCAAGAATACTGCAACAGTAATTTCAGTCAAGACATAGTACAATTGTGTAAGAACTTATCATAACAGTAGATGTCCTACTGATCACTGCTGCAGTATTCCTTCCCTCTCTCCTCCCCCTCTTCTGTTCCTTGGCTCCAACATAGCTGACAACTGAAGGAAGGAGTAATCACCTGATTGCTGTTTTGGGAGGAGTTTACTTACCTGTTCCAGCTACACCCCTCCTAACTGACCAGTCTACTCTCTCAGTAGTCTTCATGCTGCTGGATTGGAGATAATCTAAGGAACTTGTGTGTACATACCCCGACGCACATGAGCTGAGGTCACACATCTGGTGTATACCCTTGAGAAGGTAAAGCTTTGATAACTCGGACAGATGTCAGTGGATGAAAACATGTGTTAAGAATACTGCAACCGTGATCAGTAGGACATCTACTGCTATGGTAAGTCCTTAGACAACTATACTTTCAATTTCATCACAACCTGAAATCAAAGTGGCTCAGTTACCTGATCCGGTATGTTTAGGTTTAGTTAGCGTCATAACAACAAGTTGAAATCCATTACTGAGTCCATTTCATTATGCTTTCACTCATTTCACAATCATACCAGAGACATGCACTGAAGTTGTCTGTCTTGTTTTGGGGGGGAAGCTGCATATTAAAATGGAAAACTACATAATTAACCAAAAACAATCAGTACAGCCCGTTTGGAGGGAGGGCTTTATGTATGTTTCTGAGAGTAGTAGATTGAAATACATTGCCGTACTCATTTTTTTTTCTTTCACTTTACTCAGTCGAACCTCAGAGTTGTACACAGAAAGTGGTTATCATTTCAGTGTAGTGGTGAGGAGGCGTGTACTATGTAAAAATACAAGGGTTACATGCTGACTGTAAAATAAATAGGACTTGCAAGCTGAAATATATTGCTGTGTGTTTTGTTTTATTCTCAGTCAAAGTGCACAGAATGTGTCGACATTTTTAGTGGGCAGGCAATGTGTGGGAACAAAGCTCAGCTGTATGATCATTTTTGAATGATTACTGATATGGTGGTTTAGGAGAGTGATTTATCAAAGAGCAATACAGTCATTACATTCATATGACTACTTCACAGTTAAAAGTGGTATGCCCTCTTAAAGTTCACTGGGGTAGTTTTTATGAAAATGGAGCTAAAGCTAATGGTTGTATTTTTCGAAAAACCATGAAGGCACAACCCATGGTTTGATTTTCGAGTTGCTACATTGCAACAGGCTCTTTAATGCAAATGTCTTTAGGTTAAATTCATAACACCCATCCACATTTTTGTAAAGTAGATATTTTTTAAAATGTAAATATTTTTTGTTTTTGCAACATAAAAATAAAAAACACTATTTATGTAAATGCTGTTGTGGCTGAAAGTAAAAGGGAAAGTAGCACCAAGGTTGGGGGTTGGTTTAATGGGTAAGGTGTTTTCCTCTGTCACAAGGTGCAACGTTTGATTCTCAACTTTGGAAGTGGAACTGGCTAGGCTTAAAATGGCCCATAAAGGCAGATAGTCTAGTACTAATCTATATATTTATATAGTAACAAACCAGAACAAAACGACCACTAAAGTGTGATATTGTAGAAGAGAATATGTAACGTGTAAAACACCAATATCACCAACACAGCCAGGAGCAAATATCAAGCTATTCATTCATTTAAAACTTTAATAAACAATGTAAAATTTTAATAAAATCAATGGACCACAATAAAGCAAAAAAAGATAAGCGCATTCAGATCACACCATGTATCTTTCTTCAGCTATTGTTACTTGTTCACTTCTTTAAAAACAATCACTTCACCTATCATGTAAGTGTCATTAATCTAAGCTGCGCCCCTTCAGGTTTGGTTTCATCGGAAAGTTTTAATTTAATCCCAGATATCTATCTGCTTGTACCTTCCAATCCATTGCATCTCGGCCAATTCAGTCCGATTGTTAACATCACTTCCTCGAGAATTTTCTCTTATAACCTGAATGGCCTTAAAGTAAAATCTGTGTCCTGCATATTCTTTTCGATGTTTGACCAGGGGATTTTTAAATTCATTCAGTCTGATGCCACTAATGTGGTTCGATATCCTTTCTTTGAACTGTCTTGTGGTCTTCCGTATGTAAAAGGTATTGCAGATGTCACAGGTAGCAAGATAAACAGTATTCCTGGTTGAACAATCTGTATATAATTTAAAGGTATAGAATTTAACAGTTATTGGATGCACAATATTCTGCTCTTTTGAGATATGCTTGCATCCAATACATATTCGACAGGGATAAGTACTGATCCTGTTTGAGATGGTCGTTGTAGAGTTCAGGGGCTTGTGACATAAAAGCTGTTTTAGATTGCGCTGGTTCTTGTATGTAAAGACTGGTTTCTCTCCTATAATTTGTCTCATTTCTTCATCCACTGTTAGAAGCTTTCAGTTCTTCCCTGTGTCACATATGTATTTTGTAATACTTGAGTAGGTCAGGGTCATTCTAGTTCCAGAGTTTCTCAGCTGTTTCTGATCTGATGCTATCCATGTCATTATTCAGCATGGATGGGTCTTGGATCTGACCTCTGATCTGAGCTGGCAACTGAAGGACAGATCCAGAACTCAAGTTCCTCCCCTTCCCATAATCCCTCACTGACCTTCACACACCCCGCCCCCCCCAGATCTCGTTTGCTGCAGAAATGCTTGGGCGTATTATCTTACAGCTCAAGCGACTTCACTTCAGAATTGCCTTTTTCTTTTGGGGTTTCTTTCCCTTATTGTTATAGCTTTAGTGTGCATTTTCCTTCAGTGTAGTTAGTTTTCCTCCCCTCCCTGTAGCTTTTATAAGTCTTTTTCCATGGGTTCCCTCCTTTTCTTCCTGGCCCTTCGGTAGTGTGTTTCCCCAGAGTTTTTTTTTTGTTTTTGTTTTTTTTTTTTTTAAATCTTAGTTGCCCCTCTCTTAGCTCACTTTCTGCCAGTAAAGTAGTTTTTTCTGTATCCCCTTCCTGTAGAGAGTGCGGGTGTTGTTCAGGTGTGTGTGCTTTATTTTCTAAACTGTCTGAGAAGCCTTCTGGCTTTAAAAGATGCTCCTCGTGCAGTTGGAAAATGCCCCATTCTGACTCTCATGAGGAGTGTGTTTATTGCCTTGGAGAGAGTCACCTGGAGGTTGAATGCGACATTTGTGCTGCATTCAACCCCAGGCCTCTCATGGATCGCAGGAATAAGCTCCTGTTAGAGACTTGCTAAGAGGGGTCCTCTAGCCACCGGCTCCCCCTCTAAGCACTCTGTGGTTCCCACAAGGAAAACCTCCTCATCTTCTTCAAGGGATTCTCCTTCAAAAAAGCCAAGGCTGTCGGATCACAGATACCTGGATCCGAGCCCAGCCTCTTTGACTTCGGATCTGGGCTCTACCTCTCTGAGAGCCTCAGATCAGTCTGCCAGATCTAAGGCCTTTGACCCCTTCGGATCAGACTTGGCGTAAACCGCCTTTGGATCCAGCCCATCTGTCAGATCTGTCTTCGCCCGACTAAACCTTCGGATCCATCCAGGTCTTCAAACCTGAAGGTTATATCAGATCCAAGAATCATTGACAGCTCCCCCTTGAGGTCCAGGAGTTCGAATCCAAGGCATAGGAGTTTGTCTCCTTCCTGAGACCGCAGGACAGTGTCAGGGTCTCCTGCCAAATCGGGACATTCTTCAGTTTCCTCCAGAAGTCTGCTCCCCACATATATGGATAGGATGATGAGTTTTTCCTCAAGGCCCAAATCAAATTGGGCTTGTTACCATCCCTGGGTCAGTTGCCCAGGGGATATTCCCCATCCACAGGACTTCACTCTCCTCGTCTGACCCACCCAGGTTTGGATCACTAGGATTGGAGCGTTCTCTGTGAGAGCCCGATGGTGTAGGGTATCCCTCCCTGTCCAACACTGTCAGGGTTCCTGATGGACTCTGTTCCACTGCCCTCGGAACTGGCTGCTCCTTGGCCCTGCAAGGTCTATGCTGGCTCACAGGGGGGGGAGTCGGGCCCCCTGGGAGTCTCTGTACTGGACAACTCGGGGCTGATATTATCTGGAGATGGTGCTGCATCAGGGTCTCTCCTTCCTTCCTTCCCGGGTGGCTGTGGCCATGGGCGATGAGAGGGGCACCTTGTCTAGTCCGTTGGTCTTCTGGTGATGGAGAGGACCTTCTCTGGCTGGGCAGTTAACCTCTCCATCTCTAGAGCCTCCCAAGCCCCTCTTGATTTTGGGCAGCGAGTCCTCATCATACTTCCAGGATCAGCCCTCCTGAGAGCGCCTTCAGACGGGCTTTACCCCGCTCGAGGTACCTTCCTCTTCAGAGTCCTCCCCAGATCCCACCATGGAGGATCCCCCTTGGAAGAGGATATGCAAGGAGGCACTCCCCTAGAGAGCGCCTCACTGAGGACAAGGATTTCGAAGAGAGAGATAGGTCCCCCAAACTCTTGTCTGAGGAAGTGTCCTTTGGGGACATCCTAAAGATTCTAAAGCAGAGAGGCAGTTGGTCTTCCCCCACCCTGTCTTCAGAGGAATCAGTGTTCCTAAAGGCATTTGGGACAGGCATATTTTCTACCTGGGTGCCCCCCTCCTGCCAAAGAGCTCGGAGAACTCCTCCCCAACAGGGCATGGAAAGAACTAGATACAGTAGAACCAGTTCCCAAAAAGGCTGACAAATTTCTAAGTCCCCCAAAGGATAAAACTTTTTGGAGTAAGGATGTCCCCATTGATGCCATTGTGGTGGCCACAGCTACAAAGCTCACCGAACAGAGCTCCACGGTCCATCCCCTGAACAGGGAGTCTCTGGCGACTGACCGCTTTAGAACATACATGTTTGCCTCGGCTACATTTGGATTGAGAGCGACCAGCTACATGGCACATTTTACCTGGCTTCAAAGGGATTTGGTCTCAGAACTCACCACCTTCCTTTCAGAGTTTCTGCCTCCGGAGAGTCTTAAATTGGTCTGTGCAAAGCTATCCACTCTAACTTCCCTGGCTAATGCTTCGCTTAGGTTGATTTCCAGTGCAGTGGAGGCCATTTCTCGAGCACCAGGCACAGGCATTGCATGGATTCACCTTTGCGGCACTCTTTAAGGTGTCTTTTACTAATGGCCCCTTAGACGGGTCTTCCTTGTTTGGTCCCTCTGTTAAAGAGATGTTGACCCGCAGCGAGCAGGAGGGGAAGACTCTGTCTGCAGTGGGCATCAAGTTCTCTACTTCCGAGTGATCCTTTTCTAAGAATCAGAGAGGCAGTAAGAAACTTTGGTTCCGCAGGAGTCGGTCCCCTTCCAGGATGCTCCACAGGAATCCTCTTTCACTGGCCAGGGTAGGGGATTCAATGGCAGATGCCGCCTCAGGGCAGAGGGGGTCTGCAGAACCAGGGCTCCTGGGAACCCTTCTTGGAGAAGCCCACTCAGCACTGCTGAAGTGCTGCCTGGCTGTTCCTGCCATGGAGGCATTCGGGGGAACGACTGTCCCTTCACCCAGTAGCCTGGACAAGTATCACCTCAGATCAGTGGGTGTTAAAGATCATTTCCAGGGGTTATTTCATACCCTTTTTTTCAGTCTCCTCCAATTCCAAAATCTCTCCTAGATGTTCCATCCCGACAAAGGGAGTTGGCCCATCTCGAGGTCCATGACCTTCTTCTAAAAAGAGCCGTCCAAGAGTTCCCAACAGGACAATGAGGGTCCAGAACTTACTCTTGCTTCTTTTAGTGCCAAAAAAGATCAGGGACCTGCTTCCATTTTGGACCTCAGTGAACTGAACCTGTCAGTCAAGAAGTCCAAGTTCCGCGTGGTCACTGTACAGTAGCAGCCTCCAAATCTGACTAACGACCAGTTACAAGTGGTGTCCCACATGGATCGGTCCTAGGTCCTCTCCTGTTTGGCATCTACTTCTCTGAAGTTCAAGTCAACACAAACGGACTCTGGCTGACCAAGTTTGCAGACGATTGCAAACTGGGAGCCATTACTGATTCTCCAACTGATGTAGACATTCTACAAAAAGGCCTCACTGACACCAATGACTGGTGCCTGAACCAAGGCCTCAAGCTCAATGCCAAAAAGTGCATTGTCCTTCCCTTTGGGAAACTTTTGGTGCCCATGATCTACCATATAGGCGGTAGTCTACTAAACACCAAAGGTGTGATAAGAGACTTGGGGACACAGGTTGACCGCAACCTCTCCTTTGATAACCACATTGCCGCTGTAGTCAAAGTCCTTCTATGTGGCACATCTCATTACAAAAGGTTTCTCATCCAGGAAGAAAGAGGTCATAATCCCTCTCTACTTGTCCCTCAGAGCTATTATAGAATACAATGCCCCATTTGGTATGTATCTCGCTAGATACTTATAACAACTCGGAAGGCCACAAAAATACCTCACTGAGAGGATCATGGGCCTTAGACACATGCCCTATATGGACAGACTCAAACTCCAGCTATACTCTGTTTTTTATCGCCTACTTAGAGGCAATCCCTGCTTGACCTACAAAGCCATGTCTGACCCAGAGCTGCTAGATATGCTACATCTGAAGAAATCCCAATCCCTCCATGCCACATGGTCCAGGGACCTTAACCTCATTACCACAATAAACAGAACATGCTGGAGGGACAGGTTCCTAACCCAGAGACTTCCCATACTCTGGAAAAAACTTCCCATTCACATCCAGCAGAGCACTTCACTGGCTCTCTTTTAAGAGAAATCTTGACGAGTGAGTGGGAATTAGGAAGTTCACCCTGGGGACCACTTCAGTTGCCTTCTTGACAGTGGCACTGGGAATTAACTTTGGGTGCCATGATGCCAAGGAATCTTCTTGGGCTAGGCTTATATAGGTTCTAGGGGCATTAGCCTAGTACACACCGCCAAGAGAGTTTCTGAGTTGAGGCTGTTAGCATTAAGCCCCTTTTTGTGGTCTTCCACGAGGATAAGGCATCTCTCAGGACTAATCCTTCATTCATTCCTAAGATAGCTTCGGAGGCCAGTCTTAACCAATCCGTTCAGCTTTCTGTGTTCTTCCTTGATTACTCTAATAAAGGGGAATATATGTTGCATTGTTGGGACTTGCATAGACAATTGTAATCTTATCTTAAGAGGACTGAAGAATTTTGGAAGTCGGATCAGCTCTTTGTAGCCTTCTCTCAGGAAAGAAAAGGTTTGGCAGTTACCATGATATCCATTTCCCATTGGATTGCCTGGTGTATTTCCTTCATTTATGACAGCAGACACATGGAACTTTCCAGATCAGTTAAAGCTCACTCTGCTAGGTCTGTGGCTACTTCTTCCACCTTTTTGGCTAAGATTTCATTGGATGAAATTTGGGCTGCTGCTACTTGGTCTAATCCTCACATCTTTATTACACATTATTTATTTTATTTATTTATTTATTTTATTTTATATTTGTTGACCGGGCTAGTCTAGCTGGATACATATCCATTTTCAGCAGAGGTCCGGGGAGAAAAGCTCCATGCACAAATACATTAAGGCATTAAAAACTTAGAAAAAATGACTATCTTAAATTATACAGCATAATATGTAAAGACATAAGAAGTTATGTACCTACCATAACGTTCCATGTTAGTTGTCTTCTCTCGCCGCCTTTCTTGCTGGATGGGTTCGAAGCCAATCCTCGGCACTTGCTAAGCTTGAGAGCTAATTTTACCAGCTCGAGGCAACCCTATATTCCATGATGCAAGGCGTGACTACCCCAGATCTCGTTTGGTAGCTATAGAAAAAACCCTGCCAGTAACCTTCTTCCCAGAAAGGAAGAAGAGGAACTAAATGTGGAAAGAAACCAAGAAAGGTAACCACTAGATACTAGTGACGCTTCCTACTGGGGCCCATAGAAGGAATGGGATCGTACCCAGAGAAGAGTACAACTTCAAGGTCTGTCCAGGCTAGGGGGAAGGAGGGAGGGACGCAAGAAAGAAGGCGAGAGAAGACAACTAACATGGAACGTTATGGTAGGTACATAACTTCTTAATGTTAAGTTGTCAAACTCGCCTTCATTCTTGCTGGATGGGACCGCGTCCCTAGCACCTCTATCCTGGGTGGCTCAATGGAACAGACTCTTGAGAACTGTGGAACCAAACCTAGCCCTGTCTCTGGAGGCCAAGTCCAATTTGTAATGAGAGACAAAGGTGTGAGGAGTGGCCCAAGTGGCTGCCGCACAAATGGTGTCAATAGGTAGCCTATCCTGAAAAGCTGTAGAAGTGGATAGGCGTCTTGTAGAATGTGCGTTTGGTTTCGAGGGCAGTTGCTTGCCCCTAAGGAGATAAACATGAGAAATGGTAGAAGACAGCCATCTGGATAAGGTCACCTTGGATACCAGCAGACCCTTCCTGTTTTCTGCATAAGAAAGAAACAGTTGATCAGATTTTCTGAATTGTTTAGTTCTGTCCAAGTAATATCTGAGTTGGCGATGGACATCCAAACAGTGAAGTTTCTGTTCCGCTTTGTCAGAATAATTAGGGAAAAAAACTGGCAAATCAATAGATTGGTTAATATTGGTCTGGGAAGCAACCTTGGGCAAAAAAGATGGATTAGTTCTTAGATACTCTATCTTTGTGGAAAACCAAGTATGGGGGACGGACACAGAGAGCATGAAGTTCAGACACCCTCCTGTCTGAAGTAACAGCCACCAGAAAAATTGTCTTCCAGGAAAGAAATTTTAATGAGCATGTAGCAGCCAGTTCAAAGGGGGGTAGAATCAAGGATGCCAGCATTAAATTCAGGTCCCATTGCGGAGGGGGATCTTTGATTGGAGGTTTCAGGAGAAAGATCCCTCTAAGAAAGGCTTTGCAAAGCTTGTGAGACATTATGTTTTGGTCCGCTAAGCCAACATGAAAATTTGAGATTGCTGCCAGCTGGACCTTAACTGTAGAGGAAGAAGAACCCGACTGAAAAATCTCAGCTAGGAAGTCCAAGACTGACTGCACTGGAGCAGTAAAGGGATCTATGTCCCTAGACTTTGCCCAGAAGGAAAAACGCTGCCACTTGCTAGCATAAATCCTTCTGGTAGAGGACTTTAGAGAAGCTACTATGATATCTCGCACAGGATTAGAAATCATAGGGAGCCTGGCTAAGGAAGGAAGTGGAGCAACCAAGCAATGAGGTTGAGAGAATGAATGGCCTGGTGCAGATGACCCGAATGGTGGGTCAGAAGATCTGGAACTGGATCCAGATGCCAAGGATGAACCAAGAGATGACGATGTAGGGACGGAAACCAAATTTGTCGAGGCCAGTAAGGGGCAATGAGAATCAACTTGGCTCTCAAGACGGTAGCTTTCTGAATCACTTGAGGTGTCAGCGGGAATGGAGGAAAGGCATAAAGAAGTCCTCGGGGCCAATCCTGGGTTAGAGCGTCTCTGGGGGGATGGCCTGGTAGTGGAAAGAGGGAGAAGTAGTCTGGGCATTTGCTGTTTTGGGGTGTAGCAAAAAGGTCGCAGGAAGGGACGTCCCACTTCTGAAAAATCTCATCCACTACTGATTGTTTGAGAGACCACTCGTGTGGCATGAGAATAGCTCTGCTCAGTCTGTCCGCTAAGAGGTTGGATTTCCCGGGGATATGCGTTGCTATCAGGAACCGATGAGAGGAGATTGCCCATTGCCAAAGTCTGAGAGCTTCTCGACACAGTGGATAGGACCTGGTCCCGCCCTGTTTGTTGATATACCAGACTACGGACATGTTGTCCGTCTGAACTGGAAGAAAGTCGCTGAGGGCTCGCAACGTTAAAAGCACTGCTCTCATCTCTAGGACATTTATGTGCAGATGGTATTCTATGGGTTGCCAAGTCCCATGGACCATCCTGCCCTGATAATGCCCCCCCCCCACCCGATCAGAGAGGCATCCGAAGTGACTGTGGCAACCGGGACTGGAGGAACAAATAGTCGGCCCTGATGGAGTTGTGGAGAAGACATCCACCAAGTTAGGTGACTCTTGCACGATTGCGTCACGAAGATCTCGTGGCGCATGGGGAGCTGCTGGAAGGACCAGTGGGTGAACATCATCCACTGCAGAAGACGCATGTGGAAGCGAGCTAAAAGAAGCAGTACGATGGCCGCAGCCATAAGACCTAGCACCTTCAGGACAAATCTGGCCCTGATCTTTTTGCTGAGTAGTATGATCAGAACATACTTTTGGATGTCCAGAATTCTTTGGTTTGTGAGTCTTGCTGACATCCCAACAGTGTCTAATTCTGTGCCTATAAAGGTAATAGATTGGCAAGGCGACAGTGAAGATTTTTCGAAGTTTATAGAAATCCCCAATTGGTTGCAGGTGTGAAGAGTGTAGTCTCTGGCCTTGAGAAGTTGATGCCTGGTGGTGGCAGAGAGGAGCCAGTCGTCTAGATATGGAAACACCTGGAATCCTTGACGTCTCAGGTGAGCCGTGACCACTGCCATACATTTGGTAAACACTCTGGGGGCTGTAGTGAGACCAAAGGGCAGGACTCTGAATTGAAAATGACTGGTCCCCAGCCGAAAGCGGAGAAACCTTCTGGAGCGCCTGTGAATTTTTATTTACGCATTCTGAAGGTCTATTGAGCACATCCAGTTGTCCTTGCCCAAAAAGGGTAGAATAGACTGAAGCGTGACCATCCGGAACCTTGCCTTTTTGACAAACTTGTTTAGTTTGCTGAGGTCTAAAATTGGTCTCCAATCTCCCGTCTTTTTGGGAACCAAAAAGAATCTTGAGTAGATTCCGGATCCTACTTGGTCTGCTGGCACTAGTTGGATGGCTCTTTTTGCTAGGAGCTTTGATACCTCCAGTTTTGCCAACTCCCTTAGACTGGGTGAAACATCCGTGAGGGATTGATGAGGAACAGGATATCTCACGAAAGGGATATTGTAACCCTCGGATATGATCAACTGTACCCATTTGTCTTGAGAAAGGGAACGCCAGGCTGTTGGGTACAGCGACAATCTTCCCCCGACTGCCTCCAAGGGTGGACAGTCGGGCAACACCTCAGGGGTGCTGGAAGGGTATATCAGAGAGAGGCTCTCTGTTACCCTGGTTCTGCGGACCCCCTCTGCCCCTGGGGCGGCGTCTATTGTTATTACTCCCTCTGCCTCTGGGGGTAAACTGACCACGTGCGTCCGGCGTGACTCCCTGAGATTTACGGAACCACATTTTCCCTCCCTTCTGACCTTTGGGATAGGGTCTTGAAGGGGTGGAGAAATGGACTCCTGCGGCAGAAAGAGTCTTGCCGTCTTGCTCACACCTGGTCAATGTGTCCTT
Organism: Protopterus annectens; assembly: GCF_019279795.1. Lineage (NCBI taxonomy): Eukaryota > Metazoa > Chordata > Ceratodontiformes > Protopteridae > Protopterus > Protopterus annectens. Next base: position 360,366,693 of record NC_056736.1, read on the forward strand.
CACCTGAGGTCCGAACAAAGCCGAACCATCGAAGAGAGTATTAGTGAAGGACGCCTTAAAGGGTTCTGCGAAATTACAAAGCCGCATCCAGGACTGACGCCTAAGTGCCACTCCTGTGCCTGCGGCTCTACTCGCCCCATCGGCTGCATAAGAAATGAGCCGCCTGGAGGAGTTAGTTATAGAATTTAGGATTCCGAGCTGTGAGGCAATCTTTTCTTGAGCCCCAGCAGCTGACGGATCCTGAACTACCTCACCTAGTTCCTTGAGAATATCTCTCTGAAGCCGGGTAAAGTGACAGAGATAGTTCAGCGAGCGCATAGCGAATGTCGCTGAAGAAAACATCTGCTTACCGTACCTATCCATGGTCCTAGAGTCCTTGTTAGGAGGATGGACAGGTACAGAAGGATCGGCAAGTTCCTTCTTGGTGGCAGCCGCCACCACCATGGCATCAACAGGGACACCCTTGGTGAGAAACTGTTTGTCTGAGGGGGCCGTGATGAATTTAGAAGGCCTCCTGGGGACTGGTTCCACAGAATCCGGGGCCGCCCATGCCTTTCGAGCCACCACTTCCATGAGCGGGTCGAAAGGCGGAGACCCCCAGGAGGTGGAGGGTCGTGATCCAAAAGCCTCCAGGTATACTGACTCATCCTCAGAGGGGTTAATGGAAGGCCAGTTCCCCCTCTGCTTAAGGAGTTCCAGGATGTCTGAAAATGAGACATCCTCAGAGGGGGGGACCGTGGGGAACCCTCCGACTCATCTAAGTCGGTATCTGATGTCGTAGGCTTGGAGGAGTCAGTGTGCTTCCTCTTGCACGTCCTCTTACGCGGGGGTTCTCTCGAAGGATCAGGAAAAACCTCGGAAGAGGAAGTTCTTCCCAATGGGGAAACCTGGGGCGATGGATCTCTAGGTCCGGGAGCAAGAGAATGGGAAGAGGGAGCAAGAGAATGGGAAGAGACATCGACAGGCACCGAAGAGGGAGGAGCTAATGGAATTGACCATTGACTCGGCTCCGGGGCTAGAACACTCCTCATCACCTCAAAGGCTCCCCTTCCAGGGAGGCCAGAAGACTCCCGCTCCGAAGAAACAGGAATCCCCGGTCCCGCCGAAAGAGAATGCTCCGAGGCCGATGTCTGTGCCGAGCTCACCAATGCCGAAGCTCCAAGAGGGAGAGCGGGGTCGGACAAGGGTCCGATGCCACTCGCCCCCCCGGAGCCGACAAGGGAGACCCGACGACTGGATCCCTCCAAGGAAGGTCTCATGGAGGAGATCGGAGTTGAAGACGACGGAGCCGACAGGGGAGGTATCGGCTCCGGTGCACCCATGGTCAACGTTCCGAGAAGCTCCGGCTCCGATCTCTGAAGGAGAGTCAGAGGAGGAATTTCAGAGGGATGAGGGATAGCGGTCATCTGCTGAGACGGGCTATGGAGCATCTGGGCCAGTGCCTGTGATTTCAGCAGTCTACTTACCACCCTCTCCAAGTCATGGTCTGACAGCCTGGAAGACCTTGAAGATCAGCTCCGATGGCTCCGCTCTGAAAGCAGAGGAGATCCCGGAGCCGAGTGAATCGACTCCAGGGAAGGGGACCGAGATCTCTTCTTGGAAGGAGCCATCGGAGCCGAAGACCCTTCGGTTCCAGTTGGAGCCGACAGCTTATCGGCACCAGTCCTGGTCAAAGATATGTCGGCTCCGGCCGGAGCCGACATTGACATCGGTGCAAGTGTATCGGAGCCAGCCGGCACCGATAGCACCACCTCAGAGATAGAAAGATCGTCTCCAGCCAGAGCCGATCTCGACTCCGAAGGAGTCGGAACCACAGCCTAAAGCTTTGGAACCACAGCCTGGGCTTTAGGTGGCTTAGAGGGCTTTCCCAACCCAGTCTTGGTCGGGGAGCCCTCTGGCTTCAACAAGCCACGTAGGATTAATTTGTTCCTACATTCCTGCAGGACTCTCTGGCTGAAGGAGTGACAAAATAGCACAGGAGTCCTGCAGGTGTAGAGGCCCCAGGCAGTACACACAAGAAGTGTGACCGTCTGTCAGAGACATTTTCTGACAGCACGAGTCACACTTCTTGAAGCCTGAGACCTTTACTTCTTTGGACATGGTATGCCCACCCAAAAAACACACACACACACCAGTCACGCAGTTAGTCAATAAAAGGGAAAAAATTGAATAACACACCCGCACTTCCTGACAGAAAAATAATGGAAGGGAGGCTTAAGGCCTGAGGGTGGAAAAAAAACTATCCTTATACAAAGGAGAAAGGGTATATAGGGTAAGATAGGTAGGTATTAGTTAACTTTAACTATTAAGGGAAAGAAATAGGAAAAAAATAAATTTTTCTGACTGACTTTAGTATAATACTACTAAGACTTTACCTGAGCTGGTAAAAGAAGACCTCTTCGCGAAGCAGCAAACGAGATCAGGGGTAGTCACGCCTTGCATCATGGGATATAGGGTTGCCTCGAGCTGGTAAAATTAGCTCTCGAGCTTAGCAAGTGCCGAGTCGGAGCCGAGGATCGGCTCCGAACCCATCCAGCAAGAATGAAGGCGAGTTTGACAACTTAACGTAAATTTTGTGAATACTGCACAGAGACATTAGAGGAGATTTTGGAGATAAACATGTCTTAATTCAATAGAGGGGTTACAAATACAATCAGGCAACAGTTAAACATAGTAATTAAGCATCAACATTCATTTGAGAGAAAAAATAAAAACCAATAAGTAAGAAAAAGAAAAATAGGGACTAGGAAGGACAAAATGCAGGTAAGAAGGGGGTAGTAGTTGATAGTCAATGACTTTCAAGGTGGGATATTTGTTATAAAGCATGAGATGAGGGGGGGGGGAAGTGAAGAGTATTTTTCAATCAGGCTTTGAGCAGGGACAAAGCCATTGTCTTTTTAGGTAATCTTTGAGGTGTTTCTTAAAGAGTTGTGTAGATGAGAGAGAAGTGAGTGTATTTGGAAGCTTATTCCAGATTCTACCAGCAACATTGGAAAAGAGTGAATCTCCTGCTGGATTTGGTGTCTAGGAACAGGGCTTTCTTTGGTTCCTCTGTGCTCTGGCTTATCCTTCCCTGAGGCCTCCCAGGGTTTATAGTAGCTGGGGACTCTGACCCATCCGTGATGAATACTGACATGGATATCATCAAATAAAGAGTAATGTACTTTTCCGTAACTTGGAATCGGAGCAATACAGTGTCATTATTCATCACATTCCCACCCTCCTCCTCCTGGAGATCTGGTAGGTGTGGAGGGATGTCTTCCTTTAAGGACTTTCTAGTATTATAGGCAGTCCAGACTGCTTTTTCTGTGTCCAGCAAACTTGATCCCAGAGTCGTAGGTCAATGAGGGATTATGGGAAGGGGAGAAGCGTGAGCTCTGTATCTGTTCTTCAGTTGCCGGCTCATATCCGAGGTCTCATCCAAGACCCATCCGTGATGAATGACGACACTGGATAGCACAGATTCCAAGTTATGGTAAGTACATAACTCCTTTTCACACTGAGCTGAATGGAGGAGGGGCACTGACCACGACTCTAATCTGTAATATATAACAGTAAGGATCATGTTTTTTTTGCTTATTTTTTACTAGTTATTATTTATTGTAACCATTTATAACACTTTTTAATTGTCTGCTGGCTAAGTTTTACTGTATGTTATTGCTATAAACTAATCTGCACTGTTGTTCTGAAATTGTCTGCCTTACAGGGCCTGTTAATTCACTTTTGTACAGTCACACTGTTTGTAAAGCTTTTTTAGCTACTTTCACTGTGTGAAAGGTATTAACTGGAAATTTTCTCAATTTGTTAAGCATTTGTTTGTTCTGATTTCCAGCCAAGGAGTGTATCATAACTGGTTTGTTTGCAGTTAAAAACATTCTCTAGAGTCTCCTTGTTCTTTATTTGTCTCACTGCTGTTTTTCTACTGCGATAAACATTTCTGTAGTGTTTTCTGCCTAAAATAGTGTAGGTAGTGGCTGTAGCATAGTTTTCCACCATCCCTCCCTATTGGTGTCTTCTTCTTGTATTTGGTGGGTTTGGAGTTGCCCGCCCCTGCTTTAAGTTTGATCTTGGACACTTCTCCCAGTCCAGTGCCATTAGCACATTCTACCCAATACAGAGAAAATATTTGGGAAAGTCAACCCCCTTAGTTTCTTAACCTTGAATTATCTTATGCTCCTCCTTTCTCACTTTCCACTTTACTAAAAAAAAAAAAAAAGAAACTTTATTCAGCTGCATTTACAGTGTTTGTGTTTTTTCTCCTCCTGCTCTATTACTTCATCTTGTTTTTTCTGCTACTTGCTCTCTAAATAGTTCAATTGCATCTTCATTGCTGGATTTATTACTGCTTGTTTTTAACCTATTTAAATTTTAAGTGTTATTCTATGCTGCTTAGTTTTGGCTTAAGCACTTGGGCTTTAGGCCTACCCCTTAGCTCTCCCTGGCCTGTTTCCCTCAGATTCTGACAAATATGGATGGACAATTTCCTGCGGTTTCTCCTGCCAGCCTGGTTGATGGGGCAACCTGAGACAGTGTAGCAACTGCCTCATGTACACGGACAACCATCTACTACTACTACCAACTAGGAACACAATTAGTGAGAGATGCAGTTACATAAAGAAGCTAGAGTCTATGCTCTCTCCCTCACAAGCCAGTATGTCTGGCACTGAGAAGGTTGTTGACACAATTACTACACCTCAAACAGCACCCACAACTACGCAACCACGCATCCACCTATGTGGAGGTTCTCAACAAAAACAAACCCAAACAAAGAAGACCTCGGAGGCAAAAACACATGAGAACTCCACAACCCTTCACACCACATACCATGCATAGTCCACACACCATTGTCTCGCAACCACTAAGGCCTAACCATAAACCCAACATATTAGTCATAGGAGACTCTGTTGTGAGACACAGATGTGCCTCTCACCAGGCTGGGTAAGGAGAAAGTCATGGTTAGTTGCTTGTGAGGTGCTAGAATCCACGTGAGGTGCCAGAATCCACCATATCACATGCACTCAAGTCTTTCAACAACAGGTACAGTTGTGACGATCATAGACCATGTTGGCGTGAACGACTTGAGATGTACCTCCCTGGACTGTATGAAGAGAGACATGATTGAGCTCGCTGAATGTGTTCCAGGCAGGTATGCCACTAGCCTTAAGCAGCATTATACCTTCACTCAGAATGGTGCCTCAATACAAACAGAAACTTGGGGATCCAGTACCTGACAACTTGGCATGGACCTCATTAACATGGGCATTAGCAACCTCCAAACACACTACCCACACAGTTTGGCTTTGTCAAGAGAGGTCATGTCTGTTAAATCTGGTTGATGACTTTGAGACGGTCACCAAAGCCATGGACGAGGGGAATACAGTGCACTCAGCCTACCTTGACCTGGTCAAAGCCTTCAACACTATTCTCCACTCGGGATAGTAGATAAACTCTCTCAACTAGGGATCAATCCATATGTTATCAGATGGGCAGCAAACTGGCTCACTAATTGAACCAATGTAATCAAAATAGGGGAAGCCACCTCAGGCAGTAGACCCGTAACAGTTGGCGTACCCCAGGGATCGATCTTGGGGCCTCTGTTATTTGGGATATACTTCTCCGCGGTGCAGACCAAAACCAGTGGGCTATGGCTGAACAAGTTTGCAGATGACTGCAAGCTGGATGCAGTCATCAGTTCCCCAAGTGATGTGGATGTCCTCCAAGAGGGTCTCACCCAAACAAATGACTGGTGTCAGAAACATGGCCTCAAGCTGAATAACAAAAAATGCATCATCATCCCCTTTGGGGAGAGTGACGTCCCCACATATTATCCCATTAATAACATTCTAAGTACACAATCAGTAGTGAGGGATTTAGGCACCCAGGTTGATAGCAACCTGACTTTTGACCACCATGTTGCTTCCGTTGTACGGAAAGCTTTCTGCATGGCCTGCCTCATAAGTAAGGGTATCTCATCCAGGGATAAAGAGGTCATGACATCCCTGTATTCGTATTCTTCCCTTATAAGACCAATTGTTGAGTACAACTCCCCCTTCAGCATGTACCTCGCAAAGCACGTGCAGCAGCTGGAGAGAATACAGAGGTTCCTCACCAGGAGAATCGAGGGCCTCAAACATCTACCCTACACAGATAAGCTAAAAGCCCTGTCCCTCTACTCAGTTTCATACAGACTCCACAGAGGTGACCTCTGTCTGGCATAAAAAGCAATCTCACACCCCGCCTTGATGGGACTGCTGCATATCCACAAATCAAGCTCCACTCAAGTAGCCCACACTTGCGACCTCAACCTGGGCTGTGATATCAATAGGATTTGTTGGCGGGACTGATTTGTGTTCCAGAGACTCCCCTATCTGTGGAATAGACTCCCTCTCCACATCATGCAGAGTACCTCATTATCCCTTTTTAAGCACAACCTGGATAACTGGATGTGAAACAGAAAATACACCCCCGGGAATTCCACCTGTTTCCCTGCTGGACAGGGGCTTTGGGTGCTGACTTGTCTAACCATGAGCTAAACTCTTGGCTAGGCTTATAAAGGCCTCAGGGGCAATAGCCTAGTAACCTCCCATGATCACCCTTTCCTTCAGTTGTTTCCATCCATTTCTCAGATATGGTCTTCCTTCATCAGTTTGTAGATACTTAACATAGTCCTGCATCTTTCAAATCTCTCCAGCTTTACAACCTCTTTCTTTAAACTGATCCTCCGTCAAATCCATTGCATCTAAGAAATCAGTTTTCTTAGTATGCAATCTAGAGGTTTTTAAAAACTGTCCCTTTAGAATGTTATTGTACACACAGCCCGGATGGATGCTGAATCTTGACAATATATTATTACGCCAATAGCTCTACCGGTAGAGACTTGTATCAGTTCTGCCATTGGCATCTTGATGTAACTAAACGTCAAAGAAGTGCATAATAGTTTCATCTTGTACCATAAGCTTCAAAAATCAGTAGTTTCTTCCAAATATTGTTGAAACATCAGTAATTGCTCAACAGTGCCAGCCCGCAACATATAGATGTTGTCGACAAAATGTCAGTAAAATCTGAAGTGTCCTTGAAAAGGATTGTTGTGAAGCACGTAAGAGTCTTCCCACTGTGCCAACAGTAAATTAGCATAACTGTTGGCACAGGGGGTTCCCATGGCCACTCTCCATTGTTGTTTATGTAGCTTAGCTTAAAAAGCAAGTACATTATGTTCCAGTAATGTACAAATGAGGTTTATCTTGATCGTTTCATAGTTGCTCTTTTTCTTTAATATGCTCCTTAGTGCCTCTATTCCGTGGTCATTTGGTATTACCGTAAATAAACTCTAAATGTCCATGGTAATCATTAGACATTTCTGACTGTATTATCTTCCAAATATTCATTTAGTGATGTTAAAAAAAATCTTGTCTCTTTCACAGTTGTGGGTATATTAAGCAATGTACTTTTCTGTTCTATGTAAATGGATGCTGGTTCTGTACACCAGCCTGCACCCGCTACTGTAGGGCGCATCAGAGGGTCTATGTATCTTGGGCAGTGCATTAAAAATGGGTGTTACAGGATGTGATGCATCTAAATAATCAAATAATTCTTGTGTAATTATTTTACTCATTAGATGTTCATACAAAGTATTTCTAACCAAAATTTTTATTTTATGCTTCTTATTCTGACTAAAAGTGTAAGTTGCATCATATTTTAGTAACTTAATTACTTTATTTTCATATCAACTTCTATTTAATAGTACTACTGCACCCCATTTGTCTGCTGGTCTTATAACCAGTTCTGACTTATTGTAAAATTCTTGCAAAGCTACCCTTCATCTTTTGTTAAATTATGAAATTAATGTCTTTTAATGTGCAAGCATTCAGTTATTTCATACTGACAGACCTTAGTAAATGTTTCCATTATAGAGTTATTTGTGGAATGAAGGTACTTGGTTTCTTAAAAATCTGTGGTACTGTTTCTCCTTCAATCTTATAAATGTTTTTTAACATTGCTTCCCTCGCAAAAACTTGAGGCTTAGTGTAATATCATCTAAAGTTGAGCCATGTGAAGGAATATATCCCAAGCTGTTATTCAGTATGCTCACACGATATTCATTAAAAGTAAAATTCAATAGATTTACTATTAAATCTTCATATAGTATTGAACATTCATTTCTTTGTTCTTTTGTGACAGTTTCCTTCTCTTCCTGCCTCTGCTCACCAGTTGTGAGCCCCATTTGTTCCAAGTATTTTTTACCTCTAGAGGGAGCACTGGAAACACCGAAGGAAGTAAAAAATTACTTTTCGGTCTTGTTGCTAAATCAGTCCTTTCCATTTTTTCTTTTGATTATGTATCCTCATAGAGGAATTCATGGCAGTTAGAGATTGTTGAGTTGATGGTATTTGCAGTTCAGATGTCATGGAATTTTCTCCCTTCTTTCTGTATGTAATTGTTTATCATTACAGGTTGTTCACTTTGAGTTTTGGTATGTTCTTGCTTTCTATTTCGTGGCCATGTAAAAGCATGCCCATTACAGAAGTCTGTATAATCCCGTAATAACTTCATTTTAATTTGCTGTAATTTGGCATCGTGCAGTGATACTCTAGAGTATGTATCTTTCAGTTTGTTAACATACATTTTTGCTTTGTCCATTAATTCTACATCTTTCTGTTGTTTCTCTATTCTAATCAAATCCCTCTCCTGCTCAAAATACTGTCAGTAATTTTATATAGCTACAGCTCACCTCCAAGTTTAATTGTTGCCATCTCTTTATCAGTTCCAGATATGGGCATAAGTAGCATGCAAAGGCTCCTCAATATCACTTGATGGTGAAGGCACGCCTCAAAGTGCACAGAATGTGTCAGACAATTTTAAGGAGCAGGCAATGTGTGGGAACAAAGCTCGGCTGTATGATCAATTCTGAATGATTACAGATATGACGGGTTAGGGGAGTGATATGTCACAGAGCAGCATGGTCATTACATTTATATGGCTACTTCACAGTCAAAAGTGGTGTGTCCTCTTAAGAGAAACACAGTTCACTGGGGTAGTTTGTATGCAAATGGAGCTAAAGCTAATGGTTGTAGTTTTCGAAAAAAAACATGAAAACACAATCCATGGTTTGATTTTCAAGTTACTACACTTTAACTGCTTCCTTAATGCAAATGTATTTAGGTTTAGTTCACAGCACACATCCACATTTTTATAAAGTAAGTATTTTATAAAATGTAAATATCTTTTGTTTTTACGACATAAAAATAAAGCCCACTATTTATGTCTGAAATACATATTTTCCGGAATTTAAAATGCTGTTGTGGTTGAAAGTAAAAGGGAAAGCAGCACCAAGGTTGGGGGTTGGTTTAATGGGTAAGGTGTTTTCCTCTCAGTCACAAGGTACAAGGTTTGATGTTCAGCTGTGAAAGTGGAATTGGCTAGGCTTAGAATGGCCCATAAGGGCAGCTAGCCTACTACTAACATATGAAAAAAAAAATTACTAAATTTAAAAAAAAAAAAATATATATATATATATATATATATATATATATATATATATATATATGGTATTTATATATAATGTTTGTGTGTGATGTATATAAATAAATGCATGTGTGTGTATATGTATGTATGTGTGTATATATATATATATATATATATATATATATATGTATATATCAATGTAAACAAAAGTAAGGCAGTGGCACTTGAAGAACGACACTGTAGAAAATATACGTAAAACCTACAAACAACCAGTGCGATCACCATGGCAGTGTACATAAAACATGCTTTAATAAATGAAAAAACGTACTTGCATAAACAAATAAAAATATTTAAAAGATGAGCGCTTTCGGGTAATATGTATTGAATTGTGTTGTACTCGGTTTGTTTTAGGTGGGTGTATTTAAATTAATTTTAAGAGTGGTGTAATACAGCCAGTATCCAGATTACGTGTACATATAAAAAGAAGAAAAAAAAGTTTTATTGTACCAACTAAGGAAGAGCTTCTGTTACTGCACTTCATCTACTGGTGATCCTATTGTACGAGTGTGCAAGTCAGGATTGAGGTCTAGTGAAATCCTTGGGGTAGAATGTCATTCTTGAAAGTATTTAGCACACAAGTATCTTGTTAAAATTCTCTGAATTTTTGATTGTAAGCTTCCTCAGGGACATGTGGACTCTAATATACAGCTAGCAAATCCAGAGTTTTAGAGGGCTTTTGTTGCAGTCTGCATTATACCCACATCATACCTGATGGCTATCTGACCGTTGCTCACAGGTCTGGTTGAAAGTAATGTCCAGAATGTCAGTGCATTGATTCTCATTAGAAGAGAAGTATTCTGATGAGCAACTGCTCAGTGTGTCTGCTGGAGACTTCTGCTGACCGATTATGCAGACTGATTGGAGCTACAAGCTGCCAAAAAATGTCAAGCCCCAGATCATGATTAGACTTAACTGGTAATACACAAATAAGTTGATCATGGCATGTTGATGTACAATGTCACTGTTATGCTGTTTGTCGCATATATACATATGTATATGTACAGGGTATATGTATATATGTATGTATATATGTATGTATATATGTATATATATATATATATATATATATATATATATATATATATATATATATATATATATATATATATATATATATATAGTACATGGAGAGAGAGGGTGCAGACAAGACAAAATGATTTAGCAAATAACAAAAAACACACCCCTTTCCTCAAACCCTAACGACCAGCAAATACTGTCTTTCAGGATCATAATCTTTTAAATGCTTTCTGCCATGTTCATGTCATCTGTAAAGTATAACCACTGCTAAACAGCTAATGAACAGAACTTATTGTTCCAAGCTGATTAGGGCAAATCTCCTTTTCCCAACTGATGTGGATTGCAACCGAGGGGCATGTAGCAGGATGGACATGGTTGTACTTAACCTCAAAAGTCTGGAAGATAGCAAGCTGATTACATGTGGCAGTTTCTCTTTTGAATGTATGTCTTGCATACCCTAAAAGATGTAAGAAGACCCAACACCAGGAAGTCCCACTTTTCCACATGAACTGGATTATCTCATTGATGTGAAAATAAGACAGAAGTTCACTCTTCTTGGTCCGTGTCATATCTTACAATAGCTCTTGGAGATGTTTACGTAAGACCCTTGTTACTCTTAGATCTTGGAAAGTCTAACAGGTATTTCTACTTGTATTCCTTTTATCCTCCATTTCCAATTAACCCACCATTTAAATTGTTTTTGAAGGGTTCTCTGTCCAAGGCCACATAGATGATCCATCAACTTTATTTATAATAAAGTTCACTTGCCTCCCTTTGTACTTTGCCAGTACAGCTGAACTCTATTTATTTTGAAGACACTTTTTCTCACAACTGTCTCATCATTTGGAATCTCTGAATTTTTTTTTTGTTTTTAGTAAGAGCTAGAGGGTCTTGCAAATCACAGTAATGGATAGACAGCTGAGATATTTTATTAGTAGAACCATAGTCCTAAGGCAACAGACCAGTTGTTCATGTCCTTTGTCAGGAAAACAAATCCAGCCAGTATCTAATCAGACACTCAGCAAATGGGTGTTAACTGTATTACAATATGTTTTGACAAATTTGCCAAGATCTTGAGTGTCAGGCAAAGTGACGCTGTAATAACTGTTGCTGTCAGTGTGGCCTTCAAGAAACCTCTGTTAAGTGTCTGTGAAGCTGTGCTCAGACAGCTTCCTTTTGATATTCTGAGTACTGGAACTGTGATTCTTAGTAAAGCAAGAATGTGAATAGGGTAAGTGTTTACCAAGGATGAGATATTTAGGAGTATTCCCGTAGTCTGAGGTATGGCAGTCTCAAGAATTAGCATAGCAGGGGAGTGGGGTGTTGTGTCTCGTGCATTAGGGGGTGTAGGGAAGTTAAGCCCCTCTCTTTATAAAAATTATTTTATAATATTACAGCAAGTTTTAACAGTCTCTGTACGTTTTGGACAGTTTTATTTTTTTTTCAGAGTTGCAGTGCTTTCAATTACAGATGTATTTTTGAATGAAAGCCTCCACAATTCTCTAGGCAGTACAGGCTAGCTGTCCGTAATGTTGCTGCCCTCTTTCCATATGTACAGATGTGTACTTGAACTAATGTGTGTTTCTGGCTTTTTTGGTATGCTGATAACTTGTAACTCTTAGTTGTTGTTATGAACAGTAGTTTTTGGTGGGAGTTTGGCAAAATGGTTAAGGTGTTTACCTAACAAGCGCAAGGTGCACCATTTGGTTCTCACATGGGGTCAGTGGCTGGGATTAAAATGGCTGACAAGGGCAGTTAGCTTAGTACTAACCTATGAATCTATGCCTTGTGTGACATTGATGATTGGTGGGACAAATCCTATGTTTCTCTTTGTTTTTTATGGGGCACCACTATTTGTTCACAAAAGAACAGAAGGTGTGCTACAAGATATGCTGTCCTTTACTGCCAGGTTCTTTGCTGTTAACCATGGAGGTAGATGTAAGCTCATTGTGCCCTGGGGATGCCTGATTGCACTTCAGCATTCTGGTTAGCTGAGTGTAGCACAAATCCTCATCGTCTTGCTTGCAAAATATTAAACAGTCTAAGAGGTAGTACACTGCCAGGTTATACATTTCTTGCATGCTTTAGGCAGTTTTCTTGGTGTAGATTTGTTTGTAAGGGCATCCATGTACACTAACAAGTCAAAGCAAACTCCTCTAGAGACCCTTTAGACAGCCACTAAGCCATGGAGTTAAATAGGCAATGGAAAAAAAAAACTGAAGTATATGGATAGGCCTTTCTTCCGTGGCACGCAAGCATGCACTCACATCTGCAAGCAGTTTAGAAGTTGACAGTTGACCTACTGCATGTCTTTTGGGGGGAACTGGAGCACCTGGAGAAAACTCACTTGAAGACAGGGAAAACATACAGAATATGCACATAAAAGCACTGCGGCTGAGAACTGAACTAGAATATCTCATGCTGTGAGGTGACAATGCTACCCACTGCACCCATTGTAAAGATGCCTAGTGTTTCTTTGCTATGAATTGATTTGTAACCTGCCCTCTTTAGCAAAGCTGTTAGATTTGTGGTCCATATATTTTATGTACCCGAGATGCTTCTGGTCTACTCATTGCCAGAAAGGATCCACAATCCAGAACGTGCACTCAGCACACTTTCTTCCAGTATAATTTCAATCCAAACTCTTTTAATGCCTTCCTTTAGAATGACAAAGGTGGTAAGTTTTTATACTCAATTTTTGATTGTAAATAACATCTTTAATCCTAATCGTGCACCCTTCTGCAAAGCATATGATGTTAAGGCCAGTGTACTGCATATTTTTTGAGGCTATAATTATTCAAAACAAATATGGGATTCTTTATTTTCTAAGACCCAAAGCCTTGGCTTTTATAGTAACATTTTGACATGGCAACTTGTAATTCTTTACATCTCCCCTGAGGGGTTAAGTTCTTTTGATCAATGAGTACTAATAATTCTTTTTCCTGTAGTCAAATTTTATATTTGCATAACTTGGTTAGATTTGAAAGTGATCAAGAGACCTTTGCAGTCATGGCTTTTAAATATATAAAAGCTTGCAAATTTTTATCTGTAGAAAAAAGAACCCTCTTTAAAGTGTTGGGAGATCATTTGAAATATTTTATGCTAACCCCCATGCTTGTATATTTTTTATAAATGTTAACTTTTCGATGTGGTAAATAATGTAGAAAGTTTTTGACTTTTTTCACAATAATAACCTTATTCAATGATTAAAACTTTACTCCAACTACTTTTTTATAGTCTTGGCTTTTATTTATTTTGCGACTGAGAGAATTGTTGTACCAGCAAATGTAATGTGTTGCTTTATATCTTTAACAAGAATTTTTCTTATAAAATATTTTAGTATTTGATAATGTTATAATACTTTTCCATAACAAGTGTTTGCATCTTTTTCACTCACTTTAATTGTTTATGTTCTTTTTGTTAAAATGTTCATTATATCTGGTGTAATCACATTTATATTATGATTATCTAAAACATTAGTAAAATGTTTTTGGGGAAAGGATGACAAAGATTTTCTCCCACCAAGCAACCAAACTAAGGAATGAAATTGTGTGTGCATGTAATATATATATATATATATATATATAATCAGCTTTTTAAAAAGTAATTTCACATGGTCAACGTTTTAAAAAATCAACTGAATTGTACTGAGATTGCAGCACAGTTGGTATTGAGGAATGTCCCCTTTTCCACACCATAGTGTCAGAATTGGTATATATGTATGGGGGGGGTGACAGTTTGGCTTGCCCCATGCAAAAAGAGCATATTACTAGCCCCCCCCCCAAAAAAACTATGCAGTCTTGCATACCTGTCAACCATGTGCTTAATCAACACCAAAGCTAAATTTAATAAAATTTGCAGGCTTATCTGTCTTCATATATATAGGATCATAGGAAGTTACTAGGCTATTGGCCCTGAGGCCCTTATAAGCCTATCCAAGAGTTTAGCCTATGCATAGACAAATCAGCACCCGATGCCCCTGTCCAGCAGGGACATGGGTGGAATCCCTGGGATGTATTTTCTGTTTCCCATCCGGATATCCAGATTGCGCTTAAAAAGGGGTAAGTAGGTACTTTGCTTGACCCTGGAGAGGGACATTCCATAGATGGGGGTCTTGGGAACACGCATCTGTCCCACCAGCAAGTCCTATTGATGTCACAGACCAGGTTGAGGCCGCGTGCGTGGGTTACTCGAGTGGAGCTAGACTTGCGGATATGCAGCACTCTCATCAAGGCAGGGTCTGAGATCGCCTTGTATGCCAGACAGAGGTCACCTCTGAGGAGTCTGTATAAAACAGAGTAGAGGGATAGGGCTTTTAGCCTATTTGTGTATAGTAGATTTTTGAGGCCCTGGATTCTCCTGGTGAGGAACCTCTGTGGTATCCTCAGTTGCTGTATGTGCTTTGCGCGGTACATGCCGAATGGGACGTTGTACTCAGTAATGGGCCTTGTAAAAGAAGAGTACAGGGATGTTATGACCTCCTTGTGTCTCTTTTTCTCTCTCTAATATATATATATATATATATATATAAGTGTGTGTGTGTATGTAATATATATATATATATATATATTTATATGTATATATATGTGTGTGTGTGTATATATATATATATATATATATATATATATGTGTGTGTGTGTTTTTATATATATATATATATATATATATATATATATATATATATATATATATATATATATATATATACTTATATATAAAACACTTTCTGAATGTACTGTTATAAAATAACTGCCTGTTGCTGGAATCTCCGCTTTTCTCTTTTCCTAGTTGAACTTCACATTTACCTAGACTAACAGACTGCAGCTCTTGAATAACGGTGTCTTCAGGATTGCAATTGGAAAATACAACAAAAATTGTTTCTCCTAGCAATTAATCAGAGTAGGTTACGCACACAAAAAGCATTTGTTAAGGTTTCTCTTGCAGTGCTGTTTAATTAAGCAAGTCACCATTTTGGTTAGCCATAGGGCTCTTTTTTACTTGAGTGTTTGCCTCCTTCCCCTGTAACTAAAGTACACTGACTCTTACATTTGTCTCTCTGACCCTAATTTTTACAGGTATAATTTATACCTCTCCTGTTGAAAGTTTTACTTAGTTGTTGGACATTTGAACAAGTAACCCTTGTTAATAATCCTCACAATTGTATACAGTTGGTCTGTCTTTCCTGCTAAACATAAGTAAAATTAAAGTGCTGAGTGCAGATTTTGTCAGTCAATCAAGGTATTTCTCTAACCACTTCTACTGCCTTCTCTTTTCCCCCACCCCCCTCTTTACTCATACAGGTTAAACTGCTACAACTTAGTACAGGTATTGGTTCATCCCACCTTGTCCCAATCCCTCCGCCCTGGTGCTGCAACATTTATTGGTACTAGACCACACAACACTTTTTTAAAGCAATCAGTAACATCTTGTCACTCAACAGCACCACTATACCACCAGTCCTCCAACTCTACTATTCCTTTTGCCTAAGTTTCAAGTACCATTCAGTAGGTATGCTATCCCCAAAATAGTCTTATTAACTCTACTTCTACCTTTTACTCATCCCATATCTCAAACCTCCATCCCATCTACAACAGAGAATAATGCACCCTTACTCACTCCCATCATGCTTACCTCCTTAACCCCTAAATACTACCATTTACTAGACCTAGTTACATTAGTCATAAAACTAGACACTGTTACAAAATTTTATTCAAAATCTTAAAACTCATACTCAGGATTCACTACAACCTCACAAAGGATAATGACATCCACCCAAACCCTGGTCCATCCCCACCTGTTGGCCCTAAATACTATATCCCCTACCACCATAGCTCCAACAACTAGACCTCCTAGCTCACTGCTGGCCTGCCATCTAAACATTAGGAGCATAAATAACAAGACTCAGCACCTGCATGCCCTCTTAGCTGTTCATTCCCCAGATATATTTTGCCCTAAAGAATGTGGCTGAAGCCTGCCACCAAAGACCATGAGATTCTGCCACCAGGGTATAGTATGTTACGAGTAGACTGTACCACCAGAAAGGGGGGTGGGGTAGCCACACTATACAAGTCTACCCTATCTGTCAGCATAGACACCCAACAACCACCCAGTTCAATAATGCTGAAATTCTTATCTCAAAACTACAAATTAACAAAAATGTAAATATTGTATGTGTCTACATTCCCCTGGGAGGAACACAGATACCTTAGAAGACTTCTTATATTGGTTATCCAATAACCACCCCCAAGAAACAAGTGTTGACTGGAATATTTGCTCTTGTGAAACCCCCACAACCCGCACAAACCTCTATGGATTTACTCAAATCGTAACCTCCCCCACCAGGACAGGAAAACCCAATAACAAGGAAAGTACCCTAGACTGGATACTCATCAATACCCATCTTCAATCTTATAAATCAGGCACTTTGCCTGATGACCACTGTCTCACCTATGTAATCAAGCTCAAAGTAGACTGCTCCTACCAACCCACCTATAGAACATTAAGAAACAAAAATAATTTTATTCTCACCAAGTTTCAAAATGAACTTGAGGCATGCAACTGGTCAGTACTAAAAAGTCTCCCCCTAGATGAAGCAGTAGCATACTTTAACACCAGATTCCTTGCCATTCTTAACTCCCATGAGTAGAACCAAAGTTAATATTGCACCATGGCTTTCTAAAGATACCAAAACCAAAATTTCATTCAGAAACAAAGCATGGGCCAGCTACCGAAAAACAAAAGCCCCACTTGATCAACTAAGATTCAGACAGCTAAGGAATGACACCAAAAAAATCCATAACCTTAGACAAAAAGAACCACTACAACCATCTGCTGCAAAAACCCCGAAACAAACCTCAAAAGTTCTGGGCAGGAATAAACAAAAACTACTCCACCCAGGCCAAACCGCCACTCCACCCCCCCTCAGCTTCCCAAAAAAAATTCCCAGTAGACATTGCTAATAACTTCAACAGCTTCTTCACAGAGACTATCCAGTCTCTAGCCAGCCAACTCTCTCCCAATGACTCTAATTCTAATGTAGCCACACCCAGTACTCAAACATACTTTACCTTCCAACCTGTTCCTACTTGACTTATTCATGTCCTACTTAAGAAACTAAGACCCACCACCCTGGCTGCCGACCTCCTCCCAGCAGACTTATCTGCAAATCTCTATCTTGATCAACAGAGCTGTAGCTGAAGCTACTGTACCCACTATATGGAAAATTTCCCATGTCATACCTCTCCATAAAGGAGGTAGTTCCACTGAACTGCCAAACTTTAGAGAACAAGCTGTTGTCCAACTTTCAGCATGGCTTTAGGCCACACCACAGTACTACTTCTGCCTCATTAACCACAACCACGATAATAAAAAAACTATCCTCAGCACTCTTTCTAGATCTATCCAAGGCTTTTGACATGGTTGACCAAAAAATACTTATAAAAAACAACCATGCACTCCAGTGGTGCAGGGCAGGCAACAGGCAGGACAAGCTATCATCTCACCTACCCATCACATTAGGAGTCCCCCAGGGCTTGATACTAGGACCCCTTCTTTTCTTCATCTTTATCAACGACCTTAATTAAGTCATCCCAGGTGCTGATGACTCCACCTTGATTTGTTCTCACACCTCAGCAGCTACTTTATTAACATTAACATTCAACATCTAAGCCTAAACCCCAACAAAACTAAGTTGCTCCTCTTCTCCCAGCCTTCAACATAACTGCTAACAATGGCAGTATCATCTCCCCAGAAGCCCAAACTAAACTACTGGGTGTCATAGTTGATAACCTGAAGTTTGGTGCACATGTCAAACTATCAAAACCATTAATAAAAAACTTGTCTCTCTTTACAGAGTCAAACCTTTCCTTACCCCACTTGCTAGAACTGCCACGAGGGGAAGCACGAATATGGCGGAGATGACAGAGATTAATCCAGCAGCGAGCAATGATGATGTTACAACTGGGCAAGTTGACCAGGGAGCGAGGAGGAAGGTCATTGTTACGACGGCGCAAATTCATCATGAAGAACGAAATGGTTTAGGAGATTCTTTGCCTGGGGATTTTTACAACAGTACAACATAGACTTTCCGCTGCCGATGAAAGCGTATGGCTTCAAGTCCAACAGAGAACAGTCGAGAGGAGAAGCACTACGAGGGGCAAGAGGAAATGGGAACAACCTCAAGAAAATCAGATGAGTATAAAAAAGGCATTCATGAACAACAAAAGAACTTAGTGTTGAATTTATCTAAATTTTTATTGAATGACTATCATTTATCTGTCTTATGTAAAGGGCTATCGTTTATCCCTACGAGTTACTCCTGCTATGCAGAAGTTATTTTGGACATTAAGATGTTTGCCAGAAATTTAAACTTGAAACTTTTGTATAAAGATAATGCAGATGCTAATAGCAAATGTGTAGGGTTTTCCAAACCCAGCTCTTTCATGCCTAATAGTAATGTTTTAGTCAATGCTTTTGAGAAATTGTGCATCTGAGATATATATGAGGCTAATGTTAAACAGGGATTTAAGCCACACAATAATTTAAAGCAGAATATGACACGACAGGAAAGAGAAGCGTTATTAGAATTAGAAAGGAATGAACAAATTATTGTGAGACCAGCAGACAAAGGGGGTCTCATAGTGGTGTTAGATAGAGATAGTTATAAAAATAGTATATCTGCCAGTCTAAAGAATGACTCTTCTTACGAAATAATAGGAGTTGAACAGGTATCAGGTTATATTTCAAGAGTACGTATGGTATTGGAAGGGCTATTTACAAATGGTATGATAGATGAGAAACTTTTGGAATATTTTTTGGTACATAAACCCACTATACCCATATTGCAAGGCCTTCCAAAAGTGCATAAATCAGTTGTCAACCCTCCAATGAGACCTATTGTCTCTAGCAGAGGTTGGTGTACTGAACCAGTCTCGATTTTCATAGAGAAACACTTGAGACCTGTTTTAGACAGCAATAAGTACGTTCTCAAAGACACGGAACACTTTTTAAGGGATTTATATGAGTTTGTTGAAGAGTATGATTCCAATATAATGTTTGTCACATTAGATGTCGTGTCCTTATTTACTATCATTCCGAATGCAGTAGGATTGGCAGCAGTGAAGGACTTTTTAGAGGTGTATATGGAATATACACCAGAGAAGATACGTTTGTTACTCACATTGTTGGGGTTGGTTTTAGAGCATAATTTATTTTTATTTGATGAGCAGTTCTACAGGCAATGCAGCGGCGTAGCTATGGGCACATCTTGTGCCAATAGCTACGCCAGTGCAGTCATGGTCATATGGGAAGATTCATATATTTTGAAAGGTCCTTGTATTCATTTACTCACTTTTTACCTTAGATTTGTAGATGATGTCTTTATTGTGTGGGGAGGCAGTGAACAGCAGCTATCTGATTTTTTAGAATTTATAAACATGAGCGCATCGTTTTTACAATTTACTCATAGGTCTTCAAAAAATAATATGGATTTTTTGGATGTGGAGATAGTTAAATGTATTGAAGGTGGAGTGTACACCAAACAATACAGGAAGGACTGCCATGTAAATCATTTATTGCATAGGAGCAGCGCGCATCCACCACATATTTTTAAATATGTAATAACCAATCAAGTGATGAGAGCCTCTAGGCTCAATGTGAGAGATGAGGACTTCAGCAAGGAAGTGGAGAAAGTGATGGTGTATTTGGGAGACAGGGGATACAATGATAATACTCTTAGGAAATATGTACCTCAAGCAGTAGGTAGGAGAAAAGATCAAGCCATGCCATATTTTTCAAGGAAGTTTAATCATGGAAGTGAAAGACAAGAGGCATCCACCAATTATAAACTTAGGATGTCCTTGAAATACACCTCTGATGTACACAAGTACACTGAAATAGTTAAGAAACATTGGCAAATTCTGCTGACTGATCATGAGGTAGCTGGCTTGGTGGATATAGTACCCAGATTTTGTTTCAGGAACAATAGATCTCTGAAGAGGAGACTCTGTTATCCGAGAGATGGGCAGATGAGTAATGGTAGAGGAGGGACGAGACCTTGTGGCAGTTGCAATTGGTGCCAGTATATAGACACTAGTGATTGCTTTTACCATCCAGATTTGGATCGAGATTTTCATTTTGACATTAGAGCTTGACTGTCTGAGCCGACATGTAGTTTACTTAGCCAATTGCTGTGTATGTGCCAAATTCTATGTTGGGAAGACAGATAGGAGTTTAAAGGAACGCATCAGAGAGCACGTCTATAATATTAGGAAGGGTAATAAGGTGAATGCTTTAGCCAGACACGTTATGAATACTGATATGACCCACATTTTTAGATTCAGAGTCATAGCCCTGGTGCAGGAGAATATAAGAAGGGGAGATATCTGCAACAGGACAGAAAGTGTAGAAGCCATGTGGATAACTATAAATTGATGGGTACAGAAGGACATGGCCTAAATGAATGTATTCCCCTGAGACCGAAACTTAAAATGAGGCCTCTTCGCAGATAAAGTCATAGGTTTATGTATTTGTGTTTTTATATATGAAACTTTGACATATGAATTATTTATTTGTTTTTTGCAGGTTAGGAATTGGTTATTAAAATATATTATTTATTGATATATAATGTTTATATATTTATATGTATTTATTAAGGAAGGAGTATAGTATTTTTTGTCATCGTAATTTTTATCATTGTCTTGTATAAATATTGTCTTTTACATCTAGTTAGTTAGAATATAATTCATGTTAGTATAGCTTTAAAGGATTTGCTTTAGTGATGCTTAGTCATATGACTTCAGACATGTGATATGCAGTGAGTATATAGGTGTGTCTGTTTTAAGTGCTTTGTTACACCTGAAGAAGCTAGATTGTGAAAGCGCTTGTGTTTTGCACTCAGTAAAGGCCTATCCTGGATTTTACAGCTGTCTGCGTCTCTGTTTTATTTTACATTATTTGTCTACAGTTCTTTGGAGACGTTTCAGTGGGTGTTCTCTTTTTGGCAGGTTGTTTTTTGTTCTTTAGGGATGTTGTGATATTTAGTCAGAAACAATAAACTAGGAACCAAACAGATGAAACTGAGGATTAAGCAACACCTCTGGCACTGCTTAGCGAGAAACAAGTCAACAACCAACAATAGTAAACTGAAATACTGTTTACTAAATAAAGAAATAAAATAGAGTTGAGAGCTTTTGTTCTGGCATGTTAAACTTCTGAACTAATAAACTTATGTTAACAATAGCTTGATATAGTACAGACATTCACATCACATGTTTTAATTCACCAACCAAATAACATGCTTAATTAACACATTTAATTGCCATAATAAAATTTCAATTTTAAATTAGGCTTAATGGAACAAGCGTCATTCAAACCTGGATCCTGGGTAGCATCTAACCTCAGTTGCCATTTAAGTTCATAGGAGTCAAGGTGTTTAGAAATAATCCTACCCTGAGGTTCAAATTTTACATGTTCAGTAATTAAAAACTTGAACTTGTGAGTTGAAAAAGTGACAGTATGGCTTATACAATGCATATATAGTTTTTTTTGTTTTTTATATCTTGTATAGCAATGTCTTTTGGATTTTCCTGGTTAGGGGCCGCCATAGCAGATCACCAGTCCGCAGATTGATTGGCAGTAGAATTTTTATGGTGTCAAGTTGCCAGCCTGGCTTCCAACCTTCACTGAAGGCACACACACAGGCACTTCCTGTATGTCTTTAAAACTCACTCAGCTGCAGGGCGGACATGCAGACTCCGCACAGAAGGCACTCCAGCCGAGAAACGAACCAGAGAACCTCTTGCTGTGAGGTGACAACACTAACAACTGCACCACCGTGGCCGATCTCTCTTTTTTTGTATATGCTTATATATTCTGTCTTTAAAACTTCTGGAGGTTTTTCCAACATAAAAAGCAGTACACTCCTAGCATTGAATGAGGTACACCACATTTTTTATATAACAGAAATAACGACTGTTAATTTTGTAGGTGATGCCCCTAATAGTAAAATTATCTGTATAAATGTACATTGGGTACAATGACCACATTTTAGGGTTCGATAGTTTTGACCCATTATCTCACCATTCTCTTGTTTCTTGAACTCTAAATAATTTTTAAAGGTCTAATTCCTTCTAAACTCATGACAGGGTGTTAATTAAGCATATTATTTGGTTGGTGGATTAAAATGTGATATGAAACTCTGTATTATATCAAGCTGTTGTTAACATGAGTTTATAAATTCTGAGGAAGTTCTGATACGATGGAATGAAAGCGCTCAACTCTATTGTATTTATTTATTTAATAAACAGTATTTCAGTTTATTATCGTTGGCTGTTGGACTATTTCTCGCTGAGCACTGCAGGTGTTGGTGGATGATGTGAGATTTCTGTTAGCAGCTCTCTGGGTGTTTCAGTTAACCCAGGAGAATTTTCTGATGTTAAGTTGTCAATCTCGCCTTCATTCTTGCTGGATGGGCTTTAGCTTAGGAACTCCTTTTACCAGCTCGAGGCAACCCTATATCCCATGATGCAACTACCTCAGATCGAGGTCTCCTTTACCAGCAGAGGTAAGTGAATTTCTTGTCAAAGAAAGAGAAGCTTAGTTAGGGTTTTATTTTTCCCTTTTAGTCATAGTATAGTCTGTAGTACTTTTACAGCCCACCCTATTCCCTTGTTTTTTAAAACTTTTATACCCTTTTTAAACTTTTAGTGTAAAGTTTTAGTTAGGCCTAAAACCCCAGTTCTTAATCCCTTCCTGTGTGTTTGTGTAGGGGATTAATTTTGTGTGTTTGTTGGGGTTTGTGTGTGTTTTCTTCTTCCTAGGATATGTCTAGGGAAGGCAAGGTGACTCGTGCTCAGCTTCAAGAAGTGTGACTCGTGCTGTCAGAAAATGTCTCTGACAGGACTCCTGTGCTTTGTGTCACTCTTTTAGCCATAGAGTCCTGCAGGAGGCTCAGGCTTCAGTTCTGCTCTGCCTCAAAGTGGCTGGGCCGGCTGGCTCCGATCGATACCTTATCTACTGTAGCCTTGTCGGGCTGGAGCCGAGCTTATATTATCCATCGCCCCGAAACGCTTCGCTCCATCTGGTGTTCAGGGACAGATCTGGTCCCCCATTCACTTTGGTAAATCCACTCTGCTCGGGGTCTCCATCTTCAGGCTCTCTGGCTGACTGACGAGAGGGTTGTAAGCAGGCTGTTTGAAATCTCAGGCACTAGCCCAAATGCCATAGCCCCCGTCTCAACAGACTTGGCTATAGCCTCACCCCTTGAACTTCGTCGCTGGAGCCTGGTCAACGGTCCATCCCTCTAGCTCCTCCCTCATCAGTGCCTGTGAGTCTACACATCTGATACCGACTTAGATGAGTCGGAGGTCTGAGGATGTCTCCTTGAGGATGAGTCTGTATACCTGGGTAGTGGCTCGGAAGGTGTGGGTGCTCCAGATTCTGTGGAACCTGTCCCAGGAGACCATCCAAATTCATCATCCTCCTAACAAGGACTCTAGGACCATGGACAGGTATTCGAGATATTCTCAAAGAACTGGGTGAAGTAGTCATCCTTCTGCTGCTGGGTCAGGTGAGATACCTTGACCACAGTGTGAGCAGGACGGTAAAACTCTTTCTGCCCTTCTAGACCATATCCCAAGGGTCAGAACACTGCCCTAGAGGCAGGGGGTCCTCAGAACCAGGGCAACAGGGAGTCTCTTCCTGAGAAGCCCTTTCAGCATCCCTGAGGTGTTGCCCGAATGTCCACCCTAGTAGCCTGGCAATCCCTATCTCAAGAGAATTGGGTACAGTCGATCATATCCGAGGGTTACAAAATGAAGGTTTCCCGTGCCTCTACAATCCCTTCCAGACATCTCACCCGGTCAAAGGGATTTGGCAGAACAGGAGGTTTCAAAGCTCCTAGAAAAGAGCCATCCAGACTGTGCCAGCAGACCAGGTAGGATCCAGATTGGAGACCAATATTAGACCTGAGCAATCTAAACAGATTTGTCAAGAAGGCAAGATTCGATGGTCACGCTTCAGTCCATTCTGCCCTTTCTGGGCAAGGACAACTGGATGTGCTCTATAGACCTTCAGGATGTGTACTATCACATAAAGATTGGGACCAGTCATTACCAATTCAGAGCACTGCCCCTTTGGCCTCACTCAGCCCCCAGAGTGTTCACCAAATGCATGGCAGTGGTCACAGCTCATCTGAGACGTCAGGGATTCCAGGTGTTTCCTACTTGGACAACTGGCTCTCTCCGCCACCACCAAGTGTCAGCTTCTTCAGTCCAGAGACTACACTCTACAGCTTTGCAGGAGTTTGGGAATTTCAGTAAAAAATCTTCTCTGCTGCCTTACCAATCTATCACCTTCAAAATGATAGCCAGACTAACAGAGCAAAGAATTCTGGACATCAAAGCAACAAGATCAAAGCCAGATTTATACTGAAGGTTCTAGGTCTTATGGCTGCGCCATTGTTCTTCTACCACTGGCTCGTCTTCTGCAGTGGATGCTATTGATGAGGCACGAAATCTTGGTCACACAGTCGTGCAGAGCTCATCTGAACTGGTGGATATCTTCCCCTCTTCTTCATCAGGTTTATTCCCTCCTCCAGTTGCCACAGTCACTACGGATGCCTCTCTGATCGGGTGGGGGCATTATCAGGGCAGGATGGTCTGGCAACCCATAGAATACCATCTGCACATAAATGTCCTGGAGATGAGCTTTCTTCCCACGGGACTATCGGACAACATGTCCGTGGTCTAGTACATCAACAAACAGGGCGGACCAGGTCCTATCCATTATGAGCTCTCAGACTTTGGCAATGGGCGATCTCTTCTCAGCGGTTTCTGATAAACCTTTAGCGGACAGGCTGAGCAGATCCATTCTGATGCCTCACGAGTGGTCTCTCAATCAATCTGTAGTGGATCAGATTTTAAACAACAAGTGCCCGATTTTTTTCTTTTTTTCCCCTTCCAGGCCAACCCTGAGAGACTCTCAGGATTGGCCCCGGGACTTTGATTCCACAAGTCATTCAGAAAGCCACCGTTTTGAGAGCCAAGTTGATCCTCATTGCCCCATATTGGCCTCGACAAATTTGGTTCTCTGCATCGTCACCTTCTGGTGCAGCCCTGGCATCTGGACCCAGTTCCAGATCTCTTGATCCACCAGTCGGGTCAGCAGCACCGAGCCATTCATTCTCTCAACCTCACTGCTTGGTTGCTCCACTTCCTACCCTAGCCAGGCTACCGATGATTTCGGACTCAGTCAGAGACATTTTAGTGTCTTACTGTTTATGCTAGCAAGTGGGACGTTTTTCTATTTGGGCAAATTCCAAAATATTGACCTTTTAGATTTCATTTTTCATTCAGGATCCTCGTCATCTACAGTCAAAGTACAACTGGCTGCTATTTCCATTATGTCTCATAGATTATGCAAGGCCTTTCTGAGAGGAGTTTTCTCCTAAAACCACCTATAAAGCATCCTCCTCATCTAAACTTAATGTTGGCATCCTTGATACATGTTATTTGAAATTATTGACCTGGAAAACTATATTTTTACTGGCTGTCACTTCTGCAAGAATTCAAGCTCTCATTATTTTTCCCCTTATTTGGTTTTCATAAGGACAGGGTATCATTAAGAACTAACCCTTCCTTTCTTCCCAAAGTCGTATCTCAAACCAACATTAACCAATCTATAGACCTACCAGTCTTTTTCCCAAACTATTCCGACAGAGCTGAACAGAAACTGCATTTTGGATGTCCATCGTCAGCTCAGGTACTATTTGCATAGAACTAAACAATTCAGAAAATCGGACCAATTATTTGTCTCCTATGCAGAAAACAGGATAGGTCTTCCAGTCTCTAAAGTGACCTTATCCAGATGGTTAACTTCCACTATTTCCTATGTATACTCTCTCAGAGGCAAGCAGCTATCTTCTAAGCCAAAAGCACACTCAACCAGGAGTCTATCCACTTCTGCAGCTTTTCAGGATAGACTACCCATTGATACCATTTGTGCAGCAGAGCTCAACGCATCATACCTTTGTCTCTCATTACAAATTGGACTTGGCCTCCAGAGATAGGGCCAGTTTTGGTTCCACAGTTCTCAAGAGTCTGTTCCATTGAGCCACCCGGGACACAGGTGCTAGGGCTGTCCCCCCATCCCAGCAGAAAGGCTGAGATTGACAACTTAACATTTAGAAGTTATGTACCTACCATAATGTTCCATGTTAGTTGTCTTCTCTGCTCTCTTTCCCTCACTCTTCCCCTGGCCTGGACAGATCTTGAAGAGTTCCTATTAGGTTGTTTCCTCCTGAGCCTTCATATGAGGACTTCTATTAGGATCTTATGTTCCTAATTATGTTAGGATAGTCTTTAGCAGGGTAGGTTAGCTACCAAACGAGATCTGAGGTAGTTCAGCTGCTTGCACATGGGATATAGGGTTGCCTCGAGCTGGTAAATCCAGCAAGAAAGAAGACAACTAACATGGAACGTTATGGTAGGTACATAACTTCTAATTTATGTCTGTACGCATACAGTGGCCCCTTCTAGGTAGTGGGTAAGCAGTCGATATCATCCACTGCTGGGAGTTAAGCTAAGGAAAGAGTGAACCCTCACAAGAATGAAGGCCTTCAGATCTGACTAACCCCACAGAAAGGGAATGAATGAACTGATTACCTGTCACTCTTGCCAAAAAATAAATGGAAAGAAATGAAAAAATGGTCAGTCTGTGCCTGTCGAGCCTCCCAGGAAGAAATTGTGCAAGAGGAAGCACATAGACTCCCAAGATGAGTCCATCACCTCGGATACCGACCTCGAAGATGCAGAGGGGTCCCCTAAGTCGTCCTGCGATGATGTCTCCTTCTTCAACATCCATAAGATATTGAGGCAGAGAGGAGACTGGCCTTCCAAGCCCCCCTCTGAGGAGGAGTCTGTATTCCTCAAGGCCTTCGGAGCTCAACCTTCCGCCTCCTGGGTGTCTCCGCCCTTCGATGAACTCTTAGACCTGATTTGTCGAAGGGTGTGGGAGCACCCTGATTCAGTGGAACCGGTGCCCAGTCATCTGAATAAGTTCCTGTCTGCTCCCCCAGGGAAAGAGTTCTTGACAAAAGGGGTCCCTGTAGATGCCATGGTGGTGGCGTCAGCCACTCAGCAGGAAGTTGCAGAGGTTTCTTCTTCCGTCCATCCTCCTAACAAAGGAGTCCAGGAGTATGGATCGGTATGGGAAGTGTACCCTGTCTTCAGCGACCTTTACACTGCGGTCACTGAATTACCTTTGTCACTTTACTCTGCTCCAGAGAGATCTCCTCAGAGTTGGGAGATATCTTGATGGGTAACATGCCTGAGGTGGTACGCAGACTGTTAACACCCAGTTGTCTACCCTTGGTTCCATTGTCAACTCGTCCATGAGGCTCGTATCTTATGCAGCCGAAGGGGCGAGTAGGGCAGCTAGTTCAGGTTTGGTTCTTAGGAGGCAAGCCTGGATGCACCTATGTCACTTCGTGGAGGCTTTCAAGTCTTCCTTCACTGACGCCCCCTTCGATGGGTCCTCTCTTTTCGGACCCAAAGTAAAAGACACTCTCACCAGATGTGAGCAGGAGGGTAAGACTTTATCTGCCGTAGGGGCCCGTTTTTCTCTTCCCTCTAGGCCTTATCCCAAGGCTCAGAGAGGAGGGAAGATGTGGTTCAAGAAGTCACAAAAGTCTTTCCCCGCCACTCATGGTGAGCCCCCATCCAGAGGCAGAGGAGGGGGGAATTATTCTGGAAGACGCCATCCTAGGGGCAGAGGAGGCCCCCACAATTTGGGGGACCGCAACTCCTTTTGCGGATCTTCCTATTAGCATCCCTGAGGGATCGCCCGACTGTGCTATTCCGGAGCCAGTCGGGGGCTGTTTTTCGAGGCATCCTCACGCCTGGGAGAGCATCGCTCAGGATCGTTGGGTGCTTTGAATAATTACCGGAGGTTACACCATTCCCTTTGCTTCACCCCCTCCCCCAGTCAAAAAAAATCCCGGACGTTCCACCCAGTCAAAGGGATCAAGCAGCACTAGAGATATCAAAGCTGCTAAGAAAAGGAGTCATCCAACCGGTCCCCTCAGACCAGATCGGATCAGGAACTTACTCAAGACTCTTTTTGGTGCTGAAAAAAACAGGGGACCTGAGACCCATTCTGGATTTCAGCCGATTGAATCACTATGTCCTGAAGTCCAAATTCCAAATGGTCACTGTTCAGTTCATCTTCCCATTGCTGGGAGAGGGAGTATGGATGTGCTCCATCGACCTCAAGGATGCCTATTACCACATCAAGATAAACAAGGCATCCAGGAATCATTTACGCTTCCGGCTGGGAGCCAGTCATTTCCAGTTTCGAGCCCTGCCCTTTGGTCTCACCACAGCCCCCAGGGTGTATACCAAGTGTTTGGCAGTGGTGACAGCTCACCTGAGACGTCTAGGATTCCAGGTGTTTCCTTACTTGGACGATTGGCTCCTTACCGCCCCCACCAGGCATCTCCTCATTCAAGCCAGGGAGGCTACCATAACCCTTTGCCAAAGGCTAGGAATTACATTAAGCTGGGAAAAATCTGCCTTGCTGCCCTCACAGCGTGCTTTATTTATAGGCGCAGAGCTAGACTCTGTTCAAATTAGGGCTTTTCTACCTCTAGAAAGGATAACAGTGTTGCAATCTCAGGTCCAGTCTTTGCCATGCAAGAAGGTTCAAGCCAGGTTAGTTCTTCAGCTATTGGGGATCCATGGCGGCGACCATCATGCTAGTGCCCTTAGCCAGGCTACACATGCGGATCCTCCAGTGGCTCCTTTCAGTCCAGTGGTCCTTTCAAAAATTCCCCCTCTCTCATCCAATTCTCCTCACGGAACAATGCAGACAGGATCTCCATTGGTGGCTATGTTCCTCCAACCTGGACAAGGGGAGGAATCTAGTTCCTTTGTCTCCTGCTGCCACAGTGACCACGGACGCTTCCCAGATAGGGTGGGGGGGCATTATCTGGGCAGAACAGTCCAAGGCACATGGCAGGATCATGAGGTACACTTGCACATCAATGTCCTAGAGATGAGAGCAGTGCTATTAGCGTTGCAAGCACTCCAGAGCTCTCTTCCCCGGGGAACGATTGCTATTCAGTTGGACAGCATGTCAGTTGTGTGGTACCTGAACAAGCAAGGAGGAACCAAGTCTTACCACCTTTGCAGAGAAGCCATGAGAGTGTGAAATTGGGCAGTGTCTTCCCAACGGTTTCTAGTGGCAATGCACATTCCGGGAAAATCCAACGTGATAGCATTCAGGCGAAGCAGAGCTATTCTGATGCCCTACGAGTGGTCTCTGAACAACCGAGTTGCGACTCGGATATTCAGCAGGTGGGGTCAGCCTTGCTGCGATTTCTTTGCCAGTCCTCTCAATGCCAAATGCAGCAACTACTTCACCCTGATCCCCCCACAGGGGGAATCACCCAGAGACTCACTAGTCCACGGTTGGCCTCCCGGTTGGCTCTATGCCTTTCCTCCGTTTCCTCTGTTACCAAGAGTGATTCAGAAAGCCATTTACTTGGGAAGCAAGATGATTCTAATTGCTCCACACTGGCCCCGCCAAGTCTGGTTCCCCTTCCTTCAGCGGTACACAGTGGAGGTCCTTGGACTCTGGATCCAGTGCCAGACCTATTGACTCGCATGTCGGGACAGTTCCACCCCTCCCCACAGTCCCTCAGGTTGACAGCCTGGCTGCTCCACTTCTATCATTAGTTAGACTATATTCCCTTTCACCTGAGGTGGTGCATATCCTATCGTAGTCTCACAAGTCCTCCACCAGAAGAATTTACTCCAGCAAATGGAAGAGATTTTCCATCTAGGCTCAGGCCCAAGGCCTGGACCCTTTCACAGCCACTATATCGGCGGTCTTAGACTTTTTAGCTATGCTCTTCCGACAGGGCTCCGCTCCCTCTACCATTAAGGTGCAGCTGGCGGCCATTTCTAACTTCCATGTATCCTACGAGCTTGCTCTTATGGGCCATAAACTTTGCAAAGCCGTTTTGAAAGGAGCCTGGTTACTTCGCCCTCCTGTGTCAGAACCCGTCATGCCATGAGATTTAAATCTGGTGTTGCAAGCCATCACTTCCCCGCCTTTTGAGCCGGCTGCCACTTGCGAACTAAAATTCTTATCCTGGAAGACGGCGTTCTTGGTGGCCATCACCTTGGCTAGAAGAGTATCATAACTTCAAGCGTTGTCCATTAAGCCCCCGTATTTTATCTTCCATAAGGACAGGGTATCCTTGAGACTTAATCCGTCCTTCCTCCCTAAGGTGTCTTCCATGTTTAACCTCCATCAATCCATTGAGTTACCTGTGTTTTTTCCAAACTTCTCCAACAAAGCAGAGTTCAAATTTCATCAACTGGATGTGCATAGACAACTGATATTCTATTTACACAGGACGAAACACGTAAGAAAATCGGATCAATTGTTTGTGTCCTTCTCGGAGAATAGAACGGGTGGCCCTGTTTCCAAGTGCACAATTTCTAAGTGGATTAAGGATTGCATTTCCTTTATTTACTTATCAGCAGGCAGAAATTTACCATTCCCAGTTAAGGCTCATTCCACCAGGGCAGTCTCGACTTCAATAATGTATCATGCCAGGCTTTCCTTGGACGACATTTGTGCAGCGGCCACCTGGGCTTCTCATCATACCTTTATCTCTGATTACAAGCTGGACGTGGCATCTAGAGGCCGGGCTTCCTTTGGTTCCACGGTTCTCAGGAGTATTTTCCTATGAGCCTCCTGGGTTAGAGGTGCTAGGGATGCTGTCCCATCAGTAATGAATGTAGGCGAGATAGGACCACATAACATCAGTTAGTTATGTACTCACCATAACTATCGATGTATGTGGTCCATCTCGCCTACATTCACGTGCATCTCCCACCTGCCCCCTTCCTGAAGGATTTGGAGGAAAATTGCTCTGAGACCCTTCAAAATTGGTTTTTATTCCTTTTTCCTGGTGGGTGATATTCCTCTTAGTGAGGTTTGTGTATGTGGAGTGATTGCGATGTATGCAAACAAGATCTGGGGGTTGGGGCGAGGTGCATCCTGGGATACCGGTTAGCCCAGCCAGTTAGAGACTTCGTGCTAGAAAATAGTCTGCCGATTTGGAGCCGATTCTCAGCTCCGAACCATCAGTAATGAATTTAGGCGAGATGGACCACATACATCGATCGTTATGGTGAGTACATAACTAACCGTTTTCAGCATCTTGCACAGTGTGACTGATCTTGGATGGATTTGGATTTCATATTGCAGGTTACACAGAGTGACTGATCTTGGATGGATTTGGATTTCATATTGCAGGTTACACTGTCCACAGTTTACTTTTTTATGAATCTAGTCCTTTATTTACATTTTGTTGTCTGGGTTAGTCTCACTAGGCCAGTGACATCTTTTCAGGTGAGATTCGAGGTGGTATTCACACTGACTAGGAAAACTTTAACTAAGACACTGAGGAACCTGCCCTTCTCTTTTTGATAACTGCAGTTGGATCTTTTACATCTACCTGAGCTGTCACCAGCTCAGGAAAATGGGGTCTCAGTTTAACATTTAATCTGAATGATGGCACACCCAAGAGTATAGCAAAACCCCCCTTATGCTGAGCTGCAGTGTCAGTATTGGGAAAACATGAATCTAAGCACCTGATGTGGGGAAAGAACCTACAGTTTTCTTATCTTCCTGCACCAAAGGAAAGTGTGCTATATGTTGGGATACTTTAATTTCCTCTTATGAGGGGGAGGCCCTCCATGTAATACCTAAAATATGTAGTATACCTGATGACTATTTTTTGCCTTACATATCTGTAATCATAGAATGTCAGTTATTGGGTTTGTGATTTTTTAATGTATATGTTTAAATTTCTAGATTGTACTTTTAAAATTGTGTATTATTTTAGTTGTACTGCCTATATGTAACCTGTTCTTGGTTGAAGAGTCCATGAGGCCTGCACACTTAATCAATTTAACAAATCTGCAAGCTAGTTAAGTAAATTAATGTGATTTGTGTTTACACTGTCTATGCCACCTTGTGGCCTGGATCGTTACTGAAAATGTCACAAAACGTCAGACAAACTTGTAATGACCAAATGAAGGAAAGAATAAAGCAGCAAATGCATGTTGCTTTTCTTTGTTGTCAAGTGCCCCTGTTTAATAAGATGTCAGAGTTGTTGATGTTGACCTTTAGCCTTCCAACTGAAATTTCCCAGCAGCATGTTTCAACAGACAGGAATATAGCTCTGCAGATATGTAGTCTGCGCCAAACCATTTTTTCTCAGCTTTTCCTGTAAATGAAGTGTCTTCAGTCTAATGCAGGGGTAATTTACATGGATAATATTTTGTGTTTGATGGCATTTGGGTACTCTTTGAAGCAGAGCCTGACTTTAATTGAAATTTGGACTGCACAAGTTGTCTCAAGTCTTCGAATCTTTTCTGATTCAGAATGGCCTGTGGCAAGTCTTGTTAAGAAAACTAACATGCAGGCAGAAGCTGCACCCTGCACCTGCTTTTTTACTAAAATAAAAACAAAAAATACTTTTGTTCCTGTATAAGAATGCATCTAATTTATTTGTGGCAACACTTCAGCAATTTCTGCAAATTAAAGTCATCTTTGGAACTGCAGAACTTAGAGTTTGTTGTTTTTCTCCTGAGTTTTAAACTCTTGCAGAGATGCATACATAACATGTTCACATATTGTTACAAGTATCCATAACATTAACATCAAGTGGAGTTCAATATTTTCTTTTTTTATGGAAGTAAGTGAAAATGGATATAGATTTAAAGTTTATTTGGGGCAGCTTAGTTGTTTGGAGTTTTGTGTCCTGCTTATATGTAATCTGTTTTAACATTTTGCCAGAGTTGTGTTATCTGAGATTATTGTGCTGTTCTTTAAGAATAATTTACATACACTTGAGTTATGCACTGACAGTAAACAACAGCAAATGTGTATCCATGTTACTGATGCATGGGTTGAAGCACAAAGTGAAGGCAGTATTGCACATTATACAACGACCCCCCATTAATATTCAAAAACATACATGCTGATTGGCAGCGTGCACGTTGTAAATCTGAGTTATAGT
>NC_056736.1:360405329-360490329 GCF_019279795.1 Protopterus annectens
GTAGTTTTTGCAAAAGACTACTTTTACCATCCTGCTGTCCTCAATCAAACTGTAATTTTAATTCAAAAGGAGAAATTAGGTGGGTAACTTTGTACATGTCAAGTGAATTTTTAGAATGGTCCTGATCCTGTGAGAAGATGCTTGATTGTAAAACTGCACAGTCTTAAAGCACAATTAATAAAAGCATGTTGCAGACTCAGTGGCACTGATATGGAAAAGCACAACGGAAAATACTGACTTTAAGTAGATAACATTTTGCTCATACTGTCTAGTTAGTGAAGAAAGTGCTGAAGCTTGCGGATTGTCACGTGTCGCAACAGCAGAAACTCAGAAGAATTGAAGATAACTAGTAATATGAAGTGAAATTTTCAGATTCTGCGTAAATGTACACATCTAGGAATCTGTTACCTGACTACTAGGATGTTGAGTTAAGTAATATGGAAAGGATGGAACCAATCAGTTGTACAGTAGTGGCAGTTCGGTTTGATTTGTAAGTCCTTGTTACAGTGAACATAGTGTACTTCAAGTTTCTGTTTGGGGCCATGGAAGTAGCGCTTAGGGGCCTAGGCATTGTTAATTGAATAATGCTTCTGTCTTTAACTTGAGCTTTTGGTAACGAATGGAGCACTGTTCGAAACGTGACTAAAAAAGGACAAGGCAAGTAGACCATATGATGGTTGGAAGCAACTTGTGAAAGGGCGGTAGACTTTATGATCGTGTTTACATGGGGGCTTTCCTTTATGGTTCTTATGACTGGGTTCATCTTATTCACTCATTTTAGTTCAGCATGTTTCTTGAAAGTTCCTATGCTTGAGGCTTGTATGATCATTACTATTGTATGCTGTATCACACTGTCACTGCATAGGTGTTTTTAGCACCTTTGCTACCAGATGTTCATCATGCAGACAGCTGCAGTCATAACAGATGGGTTTTCCTGCCGTCAGGCGGGTCCTCGGTCGGCCGAATTCCAAAGTCTAGGTCCGGCGTCGGATGTCGTTGCTTCTTCCCTGACGTCAGTGCGACAGGGGTATAAAAGAACCAGCTGACGCCATTTTCTTCAGTCTTTCTTGCCGCGCGGTGCCCGAAGCAGAAGCAGTTCGCAAGTGCCGGTCGGCCAGCTCCTGAGATTACAAATATTTTTCAACCGAAGTCTTCTTGAAAGCTAAGTACCCCGTTGGGGAAACTTTTCTTGCCTCAGACCGATGTCAGACAAAGTTAATAATTGCATTTCATGTGGGAAGCAAATACCGCATAAGGATTTCCATTCCCTCTACATTCCTTGCTTAGGCCCAGACCATGACGTCTCAGCCTGTCGTTTTTGTGCTACATTCAACAGACGCACTATTAAGCGTCAGGCAGAGTTCGCCCAACACTATTTTGGCAAAAAGTTTAATTACATTATGTCATCGGATAATCCGACTCCAGTTTTGAGTAAAAGATGCAAAGATAAGGACCGACATACGAGGTCCGCGACTTCTACTGACACCACGCTAAAGCCAACTACTGGTGCTCTGGTTCTCAGCGAGGCGCCTACGCAGCCCCTGACTACCGATGACAATTCATTAGCGATGTCTTCTGTGCCCGAGGTCGCAGGCTCTTTGGCCCACATCCCGACTACAGATACCGAAGCCAGTCTTGGCGGGGAAACTCAGAGTTTAGACAGGCCTGCCACCTCTCAAGGTGTCTTCAGGCCTTCTTCTTCTTTTTCCATTAAAGCTTTCACTAAATCTAAAGCAGCCATACATTCTAAAAGACAAGCTCCACAGGGCCCCTCTCAAGGCCCCATGCCTAAAAAACTGATGCTCAAAATGGCTGAGGATTTGATTACTCTTATCAGGGGGTTCCCAACCCACCTCGGACAAAAGGCCCAGAGTGGAGGAAGAATACCCTTCCTCGGACCAGGCCTCCATTACTTCAGAACATTCTGATGACCAGGAACATTCATACTCCCCTTTTGAAGATTCTGATGCAGAGGAGTCCATTCCCTCTGTCTCCCCCTCTGAGGACTACTCTTAGGCCAAGATTACTCAGACTCCAAGAAAAGGCTCAGGGATTTCCTCTTGCTCCCTCAGCACAGGCGTCTGGCTAGCCCTCCTATTTTAGACATACTAGATGATGTGTATTCAGAGGCCAGCCTTAACCCAGATTCTTTACCTCCAGCTCCAGTCAAGCCTGACGGGTATTACCGGGTTCCTGATTCACACCAATTCCTATACAAAAGCCATGCGGCTGACCCAGAGACCATTTCACAGGGTCCCAAGGGAATTAAGGCCTCCACTGCCAAAAATCCATTACCTTCAGAGAGAGATTCCAGAGCTTTAGAAAGGTGGGGGAAAAAGGTATACACCTCGGCCACCTTAACCATGAGGGCATTAAACTGTCAGTTCCATATATTAAAGTATCAACAGTACAGTTTTTGTTATCTCAGTTGAAAAGCTAAATGTCACAACCTAAACAACCAGACTTGAAGGAGTTGCAGGATTTGTTGCATAGTGCAGAGCAAGTGGGTAAACATACCTTGCAATGTGGTTTTGATGCTTTAGAGGCCTCATGTAGAGCTGCTTTTACAGGATCAGTCATACGTAGACATGCTTGGCTCAAAGAGCAAACCTTACTAGATCATGTCAAAGCTAAACTACTAGATGCACCTCTTCAAAAAGATGTATTGTTTGGTGTTAAGGCTGTGGAGGTATTAAAAAAAATGGAGGAAAAGGCAAAATCAATGCAAACAGTGAAAGATTTCCTACAGGTACAACCTCCAAGTTTCAGTAGAAATTGGCCTTCAAAAAATTGGTCTTTTCCAGCCATGGACAGACCTCAAAGAGGTAGATACAGGCGCCCGAGGGGTAGAGGGAAATCTCAAGGATCATTTAGAGGCAGACAATGGCAAGCACCTTCACCAAGAGTGGGGTGAGGATAGTTCACAGCCATTCAGAAAGCAGAACCAATGACTTTCCCCTTTGCATGCCAAGCAAGGCTCAATTGGCAGCACCTTTAGGCTGAAAACTGGCGTTATTTTTGAAAAATTGGCATATTGTCACAAAAGACAAATGGATCCTGGACATTATAGACAGAGGCTACAGATTCCACTTTCACACCCTTCCAAAAATGAGAGGCATGCCAAACCTGCCACACAATCAAAGGGCAGAGGCACAAAAACAAATTTCAGATCTCATGGACATGAAAGCTATTCAAGAGGTACCTGCACAAGAACAGGGTCAAGGTTTTTATTCCAGACTATTCCTGGTACCAAGGAAGGGCAAAGATTGGAGACCTATTTTGGACCTGTCCATCCTAAACACATATTTACTCGTACCAAAATTAAAGATGCTCACATTACAGCAGCTTCTTCCCATGCTGGGCAAGGAGTCTTGGCTGGTAAGATTGGACCTCAATGAGGCATACCTGCATGTCCCAATCAGACAAGATTGCAGAAGATACCTCAGATTTCTTGCAGGTTCAACCCATTATCAATTCTCTGCATTGCCCTTTGGCTTATCTACTGTGCCCAGAGTGTTCACGAAATGCCTGGCATCAGTAATTGCCTTCTGCAATAATGTTGAATTCTCTGGGATACACAGTCAACAAAAAGAAATCAGAACTAATACCCTCTCAAACAATAATTTTCCTGGGTGCCAGCTTGAATACAAACACCCAGATGGCCTACCTCACGCCAGAGAAACAAGGGCAACTAACTCATTACTTCAGAAAACTGGCAACCTTCACCAGGCTGACTGCAAGGAAAATCCTGCAGGCTCTGGGATTCATGGCATCTTGCATCCTACTAATCCCATGTGCAAAGCTGCATATGAGGAAACTTCAATGGTACCTAAAAAACTTATGGTCTCAACACAGCCACAGTTTGGAAACAGTTATACCACTGATTCCATGTCTTCAAAAGGAATTTCTGTGGTGGGCTCAAGCATGCCAAAGAAACATAGGTCTCCCATTATGCAAGCCTCAAGCAAATCAAGTCACCACAACAGATACCTGGGGGGCGCACATGACAGATCGGTGCATTCAGGGCAAATGGTCCCAAAAAGAAAAGCACCTACACATCAATCAAAAGGAAATGCTAGCAGTAATAAATGCTATTATGGCTTTCAAAGACCTACTACATCCAGGCCAGCTATTGATAAGGGCAGACAACACCACAGTGATGTGGTACATAAACAGAGAGGAACCCATTCATACCCCCTATGCAGGCTAGCCATGTCTCTTTGGGACATGACTCTGGAATTACAAATCCAACTTCAAGCACAGTTCCTGCCAGGCAAGGAAAACACGCTGGCAGACAACCTAAGCAGAAATATGACAGATCCACACGAATGGAAGTTGCATCCTCAAGTTTTTACAAAGATAATTCAAGCATGGGGAAGGACAGACATAGATCTCTTTGCCACCCACAGAAATTACCAATTGACAAAATTCTGCTCCAGGACCTTTCATCCACAGGCCTGGAAAGTGGATGCACTCTCTTTCAGTTGGACAATAATGACAGTTTATGCCTTTCCACCTCTTCCTCTGCTGCCCAAAGTTCTATTAAAAGCCAGGGCAGACAGACCAAAGATGATTCTCATTGCTCCATACTGGTCAAGACAACACTGGTACCCACTCCTGAGGAGCCTGAAGCATTCCCCACCATGGATCCTGCCTCTAATGGCTCTTCTACTGACTCAGCACAACTTCAAAACTCTTCACAGTCAGCTGAAAACACTATCTAGCCGCATGGAGGATTCCTGAAATTCAAAACAGACCCTACTCTCCAAGGAGGTGCAGGTTGTCATTTTGGAGGCCAGAAGGCCTTCTACTAGAAAAGCCTACTCCGCAAAATGGAAACTGTTTTGTGCCTGGAATCAGAAAAAGGGTCTGAATCCTGAAATACTGAATTTACCTCAAATGTTACAGTACCTAGCTGAGATGCTAAACAGTGGACTTTCATTCTCCTCCATCAAAATCCATGCCTCAGCCATTTCTGCAGAATACAACACTGATCCTCCTTTATTCTCTCACCCTCTCTTAAGACAGTTCCTCAGAGGGGCTAAGAATAAAAAAACCCCAAGGAAGCAACCAGTACCTGCTTGGGACCTCAATTTCATTCTAGAAAAACTGACCCTGCCTCCTTTTGAGCCAGCTGCTTCAACAAAACTGCAATATTTGTCATGGAAAACAGCCTTCCTTCTGGCTATCACCTCAGCACGCAGGGTTTCGGAACTACAAGCCCTCATGGCTGTGCAGCCTTTCATCATTTTCCATCAGGACAGAGTTTCCTTACGAACCAACCCTTCTTTTATGCCAAAGGTAGTATTCAGGGTAGCCTTGAATCAGGCTATCCACTTACCTACCTTTTACCCTAATCCACAAAACAAAGGGGAGAGACTACTACATTCCTTGGACATTCACAGACAGCTCTGTTATTATTTGGACAGAACAAAGCCTTTCAGAAAATCACAGCAACTCTTTGTGTCCTATGCTACAGGTGCTCAAGGGAAGCCTATTTCCAAACAGACAATCTCAAAATGGATAGCCCACTGCATTCGCTTTTGTTACTCTTTTCATGGTAAAACTGTACCTACAGGCATCAGATCTCACTCCACAAGGGCCACAGCTACCTCTGCAGCTTTCCTCAGGGGGGTTCCTACCAAAAATATTTTGGAAGCAGCCACTTGGAGTTCTGTACATACTTTCTCCAAGCACTATCACCTACCATTATACTCCAAATCTAGAGCGGGCTTTGCCACTGCAGTCTTGCAGGGCATCCTGGCTCCTCCTAGTTCCACTTAGTGCCTACCACAACCTTTTTTAGCTTTGGGATTCTACCCATCTGTTATGACTGCAGCTGTATGCACGATGAACATAGTACAGTTTTGTACCTACCATAAATGTAGATGTTCGAGTGCTAATACAGCTGCAGTCCAGGTTTCCCTCCCTCCTTCCCCTCTTGGGACAGGCCTAATGGCCAACACCTCCTCATACAACATGATTGGGGTATTCTTTTATGGTGTATTTTCTTGCAACTACTGTTTTTTGATTTTATTGCATTGCATTATTACATACATTTATGTTTTGCCTTCCTTCTGGGGGCACCTGACATCTGGGGCAAGAAAAACTGAAGAAAATGGCGTTGGCTGGTTCTTTTATACCCCTGTCGCACTGACGTCAGGGAAGAAACGACGACATCCGACCTAGACTTTGGAATTCGGCCGACCGAGGACCCGCCTGACGGCAGGAAAACCCATCTGTTATGACTGCAGCTGTATTAGCACTCGAACATCTACATTTATGGTAGGTACAAAACTGTACTTTCTTTTTATTTGCAGCACAGTTTTGAGCTCAGTCCTGATTGCACATTTGTGAAAAGCTCCCACCTTCCATGCCAGGGTATAATGCCACAAATGTTTCTGTGGCTGTCAAATTACTAGCCAAGACCCACACTTGCATTGCCAGGACTGTCTTAGGGATGAGCATGACATGAAGGACTGATGTAAATTCCAGTGGTTCATCCCTCCCTCTCACAGATATCCTAAGGAGAAACTTCTTGTCTTCAGTACAAGGAAGCTGGAAGCTGGTGAAATTTTCTTATGTTGGGATTGATGAGAAAGCCCCATATTCGGCCGCAGATATCCGTTATAACACTGTCTCAAAGACTGTAGCTGAGCTCTTAAGATATGCCTGGGTCTGGCTATACTTGGGGTAAGGCAGTTGCAGAAATGCCTTACCCTGGGAGAAGTCAATTGCAGAAATATCCTTTTGGGTCACATACATTTTGAGCTCATAAATGTCATGCCAGTGTTTAAGCCATATCTATTGTTTGGGTGAGGAGGGCACCTGGAAGAGGTGCACTCACATTTATCATGTTACAGATTCATTACCTACAGTGGTATTGTTGGCTGCTCTTAGGTTGGTTAGACAGAGTTGAAGGATGGCCAATCAGAGGCTCTGGAGTCACCAACTTGAGTATTGGAATACTTAGGTCCAAGGTTTCCCTTTGAAACCAGGGTATGTTGCCTGAGGTGGGGTGATACCAGGTTGTCATCCACCAGCCAGACTTAGGAGGTAAGGTCTAGACATCAGATAAATAATAATGTATTTGAGATTGAGGCTTGTGTATAGGATCATACCCTTAAGGAGGTGTGTGTGTGTGTGTGTGTGTGTGTGTGTGTGTGTGTGTGTGTGTGTGTGTGTGTGTGTGTGTGTGTGTGTGTGTGTGTGTGTGTGTGTCTCTAATGCCAGCTGAAGGATCAGTGCAGGCCTTTTTTGCTTACACACTGCTTTTGGAGAGCATGTTCCTGAGAATAGGGTTCTTTTTGCCCGACACGTGATGAGATATTTGTACACTTACCCTTGTCCAACATCAAACTTCTTATTTCTTGTGCTAGTTATTGGTGTGACTGCTTTTTCATGCCAGTTCCCTTTATTGAGTTTGAAGGACTGGAGGACACTGTCTCCAAAGTGTACAAGGACAGTGAATCCTCCCCATGCACTAGCTCCCCCCATTTGATCACTTATCTGGGAAGATTTGAACTTCATTTGGCTCTGTATGGACTGTTTTGGGGCTTACATTCCTTTCCCCTGGAAATGCCTAATTTTATTTTCCAAGAGGTAGAAGAATGAGCTCTGGGTCATCCCACTCATGGTTCAAGTGATCAGAGATGCAGTCTTGGTAGCCTTAGGGCCTTCGTTGGTAGAGGACACTCCTTTATAATATACTTGCAGACTGCAGCATGTTTATTAGACAATCATGAGCCAGCTCTTTTGCGGTCTCCTGTGTCCAGCACAGGTACCAGAAACCACAGTGTTTTAATGCTCTGCCATTAGGCAGAATCCAAAGGTATGGATGTGTGACGAGAGAGTATATACTTCTCTGCCATACTGGGTTTTAGAACCCCAACTGTTCATCTCACCTATCCAGGTTTTAGATTTTCTTGGGTAGTCAGGCATTGGAAAAGCTTTCTGTTATCCCAGAGCTTGACTGAAGGACTATGGGAAGACTATCTCTGGCTTCCACAGTGGGATAATTTGTGCTGATACAATGGCTGGAGCCACAAGCTTTTGCAGGATGGTGTGACTGATTCTGTCTTCTCTTATGGAGAAGCTCCGACAATGTTTACAGCGGTATTTTAGGGGAAGTGCTCTTTGGACAGATCTGTCTCCTGTTAAGGAGGCATCAGGCCATCACTGCAGTGGAGGAATTTATGATTAGTTAGAGGAAGTTACCACAGCTTGACAGCCTACTGTGTTCAATAATCTCCTCTTCTCATATAGTAAATAATGCACAAATAAATAAGTACCAACCACACAATCTTAAAAGTGAATAAGTTACAACATGGACAATAAAGAAGTTAAGACAGTGCTGATGCTGATTAAATATGCAGAAGTAAATATGCTTACAGAAAAGAAAACAACAATCAAATGTATAGACAAAGCATTAGAAGAAAATAAATCTAACAGCTGAATAAATATTCACATGAAAGAAAAACTGGCCCTCAAAACATGGACAGTGAAAATAAAACCAGAAACTGTTCATTGTATTCCTGCATGAAGTAAAGATGTTAGTGAACTTCAAAAAAATAATTCATTTTTGTAAATTTTTTTTTATTACAGTTAGTAGGAGTCTTCATCAGACAATGAAAAAGTCATATGACAAAAGTCACTTGAACAGAAACTTAATCAAAACAAATTTTCAACAAACATATTTCATTTATTGTAGTTATTCTTTTCTCTTGAATAAATTTTAAAATTCGCACTAAAACTTAGACAGGAGTGGGGTTGAGTTATTTACAAGCTTCCAGCATCAGTTGCCAATGCATTTCTGCACTGTCCAGCTTCAACGCCATATCACCCTCCTGGTAATTTTTCACATAACCTAAAACATATAAAATTAACCAATCTGAAGTAGTTAACTTCATTCTTTCTGCACTTATGGGTATTCGGATCCGATTCAGCAAAACTTTTCAAGCATCAGCTCCAAGCTCCTCCCCTACCTATAGTACATCACTTCCTCCTATCTAGCCCCAGATCTCGTTTGCCACTCTGAATCAGCATTGTGGTCTCTGAGCTCTAAGCAAGGTGGTAAGGTTTTTTGGTCTTATTTGTGTAGTTGGGTGTGAACATTTTTCCCTTTTTCCTCCCTTCTTCGCATTTGGTCATCGTGTTAGTTTAAAAAAAAAAACTCTGTGTAGTACTGTTTTGTAGTCTGGTTTCCCGCCTAGGCCCAATCCCTTGTTAAGTGTGTGTGTGCGTGTGTAAGGGCTTTTACTGTTCTCCACTATGGCTGAACAGCCTAAGGTTCTTTTTAAGAAATGCACAGAGTGTGGTCATAAGCTCTCACCAGCCGATGGCCACACTCTGTGTTCTATGTTTAGGGGTCGCCCATCTGTCTGCTTCCTGCGACATTTGTTCAGGCTTTAACCCTAGGGCACTGAAGGATCGTCGGGCTAAGCTTGTGGATAAGGGTCTGCTACCAGCTTCTGCCCTGGAGTCTGCCTCTGTTTCCTCCCAGCCAGTGACACTGTGCAGGCAGGGACTCAGCCTCCCGCCAGGCCTGCTACATCGGATTCGTCCCAGAGAGGTAGGGAGAGAAGAGAGAAGGAGAAGCACCACAAAGAGAGGGACAGGCCCAGAAAAAGATCACTGGACAGGGAGTCTTTCTCCAGCCCCTCTTCAAAAGCACCCAGGTCTTGTTCTCCTCGGCTCCGCTCTCCCTGTTTCTTGCCGGAGCTGATGGGACCATCAGAGCCGAGGCACTCCCCTCAGATCCGGCCCAGACCAGAGTCTGTCGCTTCCTCCAGGTCGACTTGGAGGGTCTCCGACCTTGATATGGACAGGCTGATTAGGTTCATCCAGAACCAGATTCAGATGGAGGTCTTACCAGGGCTCTCTCCCATTGGAAAGGGTCCTTCTGCAACTATGTTCCACCCTTTTTCTCCTTCCCCGATCAGACCTGACACTTCGGGGTTCCCTGGTCCGAGACCTTTCGGAGCTGTTGGGTCAGTGCCGGCCGTCACCTTGAATTCCTCTGATCCGATCTCTGATCCAGGAGGCTCTTGGAGCCGTGGTTGGAGAGTTGGACCCGAGGGTCGAGATCTTGCTCTTTCGGATCCCATCCTTGG
Source organism: Protopterus annectens (assembly GCF_019279795.1). NCBI lineage: Eukaryota > Metazoa > Chordata > Ceratodontiformes > Protopteridae > Protopterus > Protopterus annectens. The sequence continues at coordinate 360,415,442 of NC_056736.1, forward strand.
TGCCCAGACCTCACTGCTGTCGGCTCCGATCCCTGCTTTGGATCTGGGGAGAGCTTCATCCTTACGAGCTACAGAGGTGTGCTCTCCATCGGCATTCGGGACAGTGGAAAGGGTTCTCTCCCAGAGGTTGAGGCCACAGCTCACCTACTCTAATCCTACTCGGACCCCTCTGATTTTGGATTCTGCTCCCATTACCCTGTCTCGGGGACAGGCTGTGCCAAAGCAATCACAGGTTGTTCCCCTCAGGGAACCCCCGGAGGCTTACGAATCCTCTTCAGAGAGTCTCACTGGAGAGGAACCTCGTAAGTGCAAGTGTAAGAGGAGGCACTTGAACTCCCCTGAGTCCATTACCACCGATACGGACTTGGATGAAGGAGAGGGTTCCTGCAGATCACCTACCGAGGACGTCTCGTTCGGAGACATTATGGAGATCCTCAGCCAAAGAGGAGGTTGGTCAGCCCCCAAACCCTCTGCAGATGAGTCCGTATTCCTGGAGGCCTTTGGTACAGGCCCATCTACTTCCTGAGTCTCCCCTCCAGCTGACCCTGTGGTGGACCTAATCACCACTAGGGCATGGAAGGATCCTGACACCGTAGAGCCTATACCCAAAAAGCCAGACAAAATTCTTTACCCGCCGTCAGACAGGCAGGCATGGTCCAAGGGAGCCTTGGTAGACATTTTGGTGGTTGCAGCAGCCACAAAGAAGGAACTGGCACAGGAGAGGTCCTCGGTTCATCCACCAGACAAGGAGTCTAGGTCGATGGATCGTTTCGAGAAGCGCATGTACTTGTCAGCGTCATTTTTTATCCGTGCGCTGAATTACTTGGCACATGTCATCCAACTGCAGCGAGACCTTATATCAGAACTAACTGAGTCACCCCCGGAGTCTTTGTCACAGCAGGACAAGCAGTCCTTTACTGCGAAGATGACTACACTGAAATCCGTGACTAATACCTCTATGCGTCTCCTCTCTCATGCTACAGAGGGAGCCGCTAGAGCTGCTGGTACAGGCGTTGCCTTGAGAAATGCCTGGATCAGGCTGTGTCAATTTGCGGACCCCTTTAAGGCGTCTTTCATCAGCGCCCCCTTTCGATGGATCATCCCTCTTTGGGAAGATTGTACGTGACACACTAACCTGGAGTGAGAAGGACAGAAAGACTTTGTCAGCTGTCGGGATCTGCTTCTCTAACCCCCAGAGGTCCTATTCCAGGAACCAAAAGGGGCAAAAGAAGATGTGGTTCCAGAAATCAGTCTTTTCGTGACACTCAGGAATATTCGTCCCCCAGAGGCAGAGGGGGACAGGACCGACGCCATCCCAGAGGCAGAGGTGGTCCCAGAAACTTTGGGTCTAGGGAACCTTTTTCCGACAGACCCGCACAGCAACCCTGAGGGGTTACCCGGCTGCTGTACTCTGGAGGCAGTCGAGGGAAGATTTTCCTTACATCCAGCGGCATGGGAGTTTATTACTGCAGACCGCTGGGTGTTAAACATCATATCCAGAGGATATTTTGTCCCCTTCATTTCATGTTCCATAACTCCAGCACGCCTTCCAGATGTTCCACCCGCTCACAGGGAGGCTGCAGCATTAGAGGTTTCGAAGCTGCTACAAAAACGAGCCATCGAGCCGGTCTCCCAGATCAATCCGGATCAGGCATCTACTCCAGGTTCTTTTTAGTGCCAAAGAAGATGGGGGACCTCAGGCCTATTCTGGACCTGTCTATCCTCAACCTGTCGGTAGAGAAACAAAAATTCCGGATGGTCACTCTACAGTCCATTCTACCGTTTCTGAGAGAATGCGACTGGATGTGCTCATTAGACCTCCAGGACGCTTACTATCACATCAAGGTCCACAGGAGCTCCAGGAGGTTTCTACACTTCCGGCTGGGGGCCAGTCACTTTCAATTCAGAGCCCTACCCTTCAGTCTCACCACAACCCCCAGCGTGTTCACCAAGGTTATGGCGGTCGTAGCGGCTCACCTGAGACTTCAGGGCATTCAGGTATTCCCCTACCTAGACGACTGGCTCTTCACTGCATCCACCAAACATCTCTTTTGTCAGGCCCTACACTACTTCCTAGGTCTGGCTCACAAGTTAGGCATCACGATCAACCTCAACAAGTCCCACCTGACTCCGGTTCAGATCATAGACTTCATCGGGGCACGGTTGGATTCAATTCAGTCAAAGATTTTTCTCACCACAGAAAGGATAGAAAATCTCAGACTCCATGTAGCAGCGATCTTGGATCACTCTATAGTCACAGCAGCCGATGTTCTCAGGGCCCTGGATTCGATGGCAGCCTCAATCTCTATCCTCCCTCTTGCACGTCTTCACATGAGAGTCCTTCAGTGGAATCTAGCAGTTCAATGGTCCTGGCTAGACCTCCCGATGAGTTTCCACATCCGAATCAACCGGACATGCAGAACATCACTCCAGTGGTGGCTTCAATCAGCTGACATTTTTGCAGGGTGCAGCTTTCTAGCCCCTCCAGCTCAAGCCACGGTGACCACGGACGCCTCCCAGCTCAGATGGGGGGGGCACTTCCTGGGAAGAACGGTCCAAGGCACGTGGTCCCTTCCAGAGACCAAGCTCTACACATCATTGTCCTGGAGATGAGGGCAGTGCTTTTAGTGTTGGGAGCCTTCCACCCTGTTCTACCTCCGGGGATGGTAGCCATTCAATCAGACATGTCTGTAGTCTGGTATATAAACAAACAATGCTGCGGTAGCATTGTCGCCTCGCAGTAAGACGCTGTCCGGTTCGATTCTCAGCTAGAGCGTCTTCTGTGTGGAGACATGCGTGAATGGGCGTACGTTTGTTGAAGGTTGTGCATCAGGGCTGGGTAATTCGGCATGTAAAAATAAACTACCAGTTATTAGCGGACCGGAGGTCCGCTGTGGCGACCCCTTACCGGGAAAAGCCGAAAGACACAACAACAAGGGAGGGACCCGATCCTACCCCCTTTGTTGCGAGGCCATTAGGGTTTGGGAGTGGGCCATATCCACCAGCCGGTTTCTCATAGCAACGCATATCCCAGGACGCTCCAACATTCTAGCGGACAGTCTCAGCAGGGCAATCCTTCTGCCTTACAGGTGGTCTCTGAAATAATCAGTGGCGGAGAAAATCTTCCTTGTTTGGGGTCAACCTTGCTGCGATCTCTTTGCATCTCCTTCCAACACGAAGTGCAGCAACTTCTTCGCTCTGATCCCCCCTCTGGGGGATGTCCCGAGGGATGCTCTAGTCCATGCTTGGCCTCCCGGGCTACTGTATGCTTATCCCCCGTTACCTCTTATTCTGAAGTTCCTTCAGAGAGCTTGACGGCTGCAGTGCAAAGTCATTCTCATAGCTCCCTTCTGGCCTCGCCAAGTGTGGTTTCCCTTCCTATGGTCTCACCTGTTGGCTCCACCATGGACTCTAGATCCATGTCCGGATCTAATGTCTAACCCGTCACATATGCCCCTGCTCAACCTGGACAGTCCCAAGCTGACGGCGTGACTGCTCCAGTTCCCATGATCATCAGCACTCCCGGACTTTTGTCCCCTGTTAAGAACATTCTGGTAGCTTCTCTTAAAGCCTCCACTAGGAAACTCTACAATAGCAAGTGGAGACGTTTTTGCGTTTGGGCCTCAGTGCAATCAGAACCTGTTTACAGCCCCCCCGTTCCAGTCATACTGGATTTTTTGGCCAATCTTTTTCTTTCAGGCGAAAGTGCTTCCACCATCAAGTTTCAGCTGGCTGCCATCTCTAATTTTCATGTAGGTGAAAATAAGGCTGCTCTAGCTTCTGCCAAATTGTGTAAAGCTTTCCTGAAGGGCACTTTTTTATTGCGACTACCAGTTAAAGAAACATTGTCCCCCTGGGATCTGACTTTAGTCCTTCAAGCTTTGACCTCTCCCCCTTTCGAGCCAGCTGGTTCAGTTCTGATGAAGTTTTTGTCGTAGAAGACGGCATTCTTGGTTGCCATCACTTCAGCTAAAAAAGTTTCAGAGTTGCAGGCCTTATCCTCCTTGCCTCCTATTTGTTTTTCCACAAAGGTAGGATTTCGCTATGTACGAACCCTTCTTTTCTTCCCAAGGTGTCCTCAGCAGCCAATATTAATCAATCTATAAATTTGCCAGTCTTCTTCCCAAATTTCCAAAATAGAGATGAACATAAGCTTAATTTATTGTATGTCCATAGACAGCTTGGTTTTTGCCTCCATAGGACTAAACCCTTCTGGAATTCGGATCAATTGTTTGTCTCTTTTTTTCAAACCATTTTTGGGCAAAGCAGTTTCGAAAGTGTCCTTAGCAAGGTGGATCACTCTTTGTATTGCACAAGTTTATAAGGACAAAGGTTTATCTCCTGTTGGTGTATTGAAGGCTCATTCCACTAGGGCAGTGGCCACTTCTGCAGCTTTCTGGTCAAGAGTTCCGTTAGACAATATCTGTGCGGCAGCGACTTGGGCCAATTCGCACACATTCATCTCTCATTATAAATTAGATCTTATTTCTAGAGGGAGAGCATCCTTTGGCTCTGCGATGCTCAGAAATATCCTTCCATAAGGGCCTCCCAGGAATACTAGTAGCTGGGGACTCTGTCCCATATGTGCAGAAAGAATGAAGTTAACTACTTCAGATAAAGAAATTATGTACTTAACCATAACGTTCCATCTGAGTAGTTAAACTTCATTCTTCTGCACCTTCCCTCCCTCCATCCCCCTCACTCTTCAGGTTTATCCTGTTTAGGATTGTGGTTATGTTGCCATTTAGTGATAGCAAACTCGATCTGGGGCTAGATAGGAGGAAGTGATGTAATACAGGTAGGGGAGGAGCTTGGAGCTCGGAGCTGATGCTTGAAAAGTTTTGCCGGCTCGGATTCAAATACCCATATGTGCAGAAGAATGAAGTCTAACTACTCAGATGGAACATTGTGGCAAGTGCATAACTTCTTTTTTTAATCCATTGCGTTTTTATGAATGCTTGGAATGGTCACAAAGTACACTTTTGTTTTTGATGTTGTATACATGCTTATATATCCGGTTTCTTAACTGTCTTTCCCTTTTACCTGTATAAAATGGCTTACAGGGTAAAACTGCATATGCCATATAAGTAGAATAATAGGGAAAATAACCTAGCACTATATAGCTTTTATTAGTGTTAAAGTAAAAACTGGGACTATTGGCAGTGTATCTGTGCCAGCTGCTGCATCCATAATATTTGTAAGCACTTGTTTTTAGGATCCACTTTAACAGTCTCTTCACTGACCATTCAATGTTCCCTAGCTATGTTCCTTATAAATCCCTGTTTCAAATTCACAGCACTTTTACTGATAATGCATAATGGTCTTCAGCTGACAAAATTTCCCATTTTTTTATCAGGATATTTCTTACCCTATCATTAACTATGTGAGCTAAAAACATAGTTGATAAAAAATCATAATCTGTAACATTATTGCTATTTAGTCCATTATTTCCATTGGGCATCACTTCTTTTAATTCATGTGTGACATCACTAAGTACCCTCTTAACAAAAATGGCAGAGGATAAGTCTCCACTACTAAAGATGTCTCAGAATGAGCTACAAACTACCAGAAGGACTAGAACAGAGTCTAGTGGTGAATATAGCACTGAAACCATTGAGTCACCAAGCCATTTGGGTCTTGGAGAAAGGTCCAACGTTTATTCCTTCAATAAGGTCTGATTTAAATGAGTTTGTCACGGACTTAAAACTTTTTGCCAGGAATGTCACTCTAAAGACCATTTTTAGTAATGTCAACCAGTCTTTTTTTTTTTTTTTTTTTTTTTTTTTACCTGTACCGAAAAAACCCAGCACATTTGTACCTGTCAACCACCCTGCTATGGACTTTTGTTCATTTGTGTGAAAAGGAGGTTGCAAAATTGAGGGGAAACAACAAATAAGGTGCTCATGTTCACAACTTGACCAGTGAGGAAAGAGAAGCTTTATTTGAATTTTAGTCTAGGGATGATCTGGTCATTAAACTTGCTGATAAAAGGAGGAGCCATTGTAGTAATGGAGACGACTTGGTACAGGAACAAGATGCATGATCTGCTAAATGACTTGGGACCCTACAAAATTCTTAATAGAAATACAGTTGATAGGATGATTAGAAATGTACAGAATACCTTGCATGATTTGCTTTTAGAAAGATGTATCACTAAAGAATTGTTTGACGACTTTGAGGTATTTCATCCTACCATTCCAGCCATAAATGACCTGCCAAAGATGCATAAAAGCCCTGCTTAACCCTCCCCTATTGACCCATAGTCGCAGGGAGAGGTTGGGTAACTGAGCCCCTGTCTATGTATGTTGAGAAATTGCTGGAAAAAATTATACCAGAATCGGAAACAGTTTTGAAAGACTCAAGTAGCTTCTTGAAGGATTTCTCCAAGAAAATGCGAAACGTGTACAGTGTAGCCAATTTGTTATTAGTGACAAGGGACATAAATAATTTATTTACAGTGATACTGCATTCCTATGGGTTTGAAGCAGTCCGAGATTATTTATCTCCACTGGGATTGAACTCTAACCCGATATATTCTGTACTCGAACTAATCTTGGAGAACAATGTATTCTCATATGGCAGCGCTTATTATTGGCAAGTATAGGGTGTAGCCATAGGCACCCCATGTGCCAATAGTTACTTGAGCATATTATTGGCACAATGGGAATCAGCGCATGTTTTGTGTGATAAGAATCCTTGGTCTACTAATATTATATACTGTGGGTGTTTTGTGAATATTTTTATCCTCTGGAATACGAAATAAGATTAATTTAAGTCTTTCTCTGAGTATTTTGGAACCACTACAGAGTTCTTGAAATTTACGCTTCAGTACTGTAGGGATGAAATACATTTTCTAGATATATGTCTGCAGTTAGATCAAACCAGTGGAATAAGACGAGTGTTCACAGGAAAAGCACTTGGAAGAACCATTTTCTGCATAGTAGTAGGCATCCTGGATTTATCCATAGGAACATTTGAGAATCAACTGATATGGATTTCCAGGCTATGTACGGATGAGCATATATTCCAGAAGGAACGCAGGTAGTTAGAAGTAAATCTGTCTAATATGGGCTATAATAGAGATGACCTGACAGCCAAAATCCACCCTGAAACTTTAAGACGAATGAAAGGACGGCCCTATTTCTCCAGATGTAGTACTGGCAATGTCACAATGGACACATGACAAGACACAAGGAACCTTGAAAAAAACAAATTTAATTTGCCTCCTTACCGTTAGCACAGACAACAAGAAGGTATGTGATGTTATCAGAAGGTTCTGGCCTATGTTGACTGAAGATGATAAAATAAAAAAAAACATTGTAGGAGAAAGACAGAGATTTACGTTCTTGAACAAGAAGAACATCAAAAGACTTCTTTGCAATAAAGATGGTTTTCCCAAACAAAATGTTAATATTTTGGGACAAGGAACCCACAAATGTGGAAGATGTAAAGCCTGTCAGTGTGTATATAATAGCAATACTTTCACCCATCCAACCACAGGCAAGAGCTATGTATTTAATGTTAAAGCAACTTGCAACAGTGAACGCCATGTATGTCTAGCATGCTGCCACCTTTGCTCTTGTTTCTATATAGGCAAAACTGATCAACGCCTGAAAGACAGGGTTTTACATCATTTATGAGATATTCGACAGAAGGATATGAAAAATGCGCTGGCATCTCGTATCAGCTCAAATCCAACCCATTATTTTAGCTTTAAAGCTATAGAATGTGTGCCTATAGAACGTAGAGCTTCGGATATTCAAAACAATACTGAGATTCATGAAATTAGGTGGAGAAATAACTTAAGAGCTAACCACCCCCCAGGCCTAAATGTAATGGTTCCATTGAAACCTATTCTGAAGCAGAAACGTCTTTCCATTGGTTAAAATTGGAGGCTTGTCTGCCTCCAGGCAAGTGATTGACCACCTGTGGTAGAAGGGATTTATAATGCAAGGAAGTCACCTGATCGGTGAACATTTGTTTAAGGATATGGAATGAAGCACAAAAAGTCACAATCTGAAGAAGGCAAACAATGCTGAAAGCACTTATCGCTTGATGCTTCATCTATTTTTAACCTTTGCAACAGTTTTAGTGAGTTTTTACTTCGTTTATTAAATTTGGAACATTTTAATTGTGGTGGTGTAATCAGTATCTTTTTGCCTCTTAACAAAAATGTCTTGTTTAACATACCTTTTCCTTCTATTTATTCTTTCATTTCCAAAGTTTAAATTACAAACCCTAGAAGCCTGACTCCTAATGGTATTGTTCTTTTACCACACAGAGTGCATATTTGTGGAATAATGTAAAAACATGTTATTGCCCACATTTTTATAATGACTCTTAGTTTTTTTAAACACACGTTCATAGGATCCTTACATCCAGTGGCATCTCAGCATGTGGAACTTCAAACAAACTATGGTGGAACTAATGCAATCCAGAAAAATTTCTTCTTCAGAAACCCACCAATTAAGAAAATGACATCAGTAAAAAGGCAATAAAATAAAATTGCGTCTTGTATAAAAATTATTTATTCTAAATTGATATGACAAAATTGTCATTGGCCAAGAATAGAGGTAGACACTCCAAGACAATCGAAGCCAACCAATAAATCAATGCAGAAGATAAAGTAAAAATCCTTTATTACTAGTAGACAGTAAGCGCTTTCGCGTTGCTCAGAACGCTTCTTCAGACTTCAATAAAAACATACTGACTTCAGCTTATTATATATGTAACCATAGCCAATCATATCCCTATAATTCAAATTATCCAATAGGATATATAGACAAAGTCACATGAAGCACTTAGTAAAAAATCCCTGCTTCTCATAACATGAAAAATAAAAAATAAAAATAAAAATAAAGGCAGGTATGCTCCTTAAAAGGCAAGTTGAAAGTGCTTAATATTAAAAACTGAGAATATATATATACATACATATTTTCTAAACAGTTTTATACAGTAATGAATCAATATATTTCTAATAATACAGTTTAAACTTTAAAAATGTATAAGCATATTGATTAAAATGGATATATGAAAAAATATATAAATATAGAAAAAGAAAAGAAAAAGTGGATTAGGTGAGAAAAAGAAGGGAAAATAGCCATAAGAAATGGGGAGGGGGGGGGGAGAAAACAGAATTAAAAAGAAAAAGGGAGGGGGGGTTTGTATTGTTGTTGTAAAGAAATAGAAGGAGGGGGGGAGGGAAAGAGAAAGAAAAGAAGAAAGAAGTGTATATATAGAATATGTATAAAAAAGAGGAAAACGCACAATACAAGTTAAAAGCAGTGAATGTCGGACCCTATTAACGTCTATAAGGTCTCTCTGCTAAAAAAGGTTTCAGTGACAATTTATCATTTAAGCCGTGCCCTCTATCTGCTCTAAGCTTAATAATCCATTTATTTTCAGCTTGCTCTGTTCTATTACTTATGTTACCTATCTATTGGTTACCTCCTGTCGTCCTATAACCATGAAACAAAAAGTGTGCAAGGAGCCATTCTGCAACACATGTTTTGCCAAGGCATTAGTCTCATTCTCTTTATTTATTGCATAAATGTGCTCCCTTATCCTCTCCCTCAGAGTTCTATTGGTCTTCCCCACATAGAAACTCTGGCATTTCTTGCACACTGCTAGGTATATGACATTTCTAGATCTGCAGTCCGCATAATCATTAAACTCATATCTGATGCCATTATCTGGATGTACAAACTCATTTGAATTCATAATAAAGTTACACTGATTGCAGCTCCTACAAGCATAAGTGCCTTTCCTCTTTGAATTGATTCTGGTACTCCTACTCTTTTCATAACATAAATGACGTTTGAGAGATTTCGTATTCTTATAACTAATCGCAGGTCTATCACCCACTAATTCCTTAATCTTATCATCTAGCAGCAAAATATTCCAATTCTTGTTTATTATATCAACTACTGAACTATTAGTGTTAGTATATGGAATCAATAACCTCTTCCTTCTGTCATTACGTCTTGGTGTATGTCTATACATTTTGTTACTATCCTTCATAATAGATGGTATCGTACGCTCATTCTTTATACATTCTATAGGTAGTAGATCCTTTTCTAGGTAACCCCTCTCTATGAATTCATGGTGCATAGTGTCTATTGCTTGTACCAAATCAGCATCCTCACTTATAATACGTGAAAAACGGGTCAGCTGATTCTTCACTATATTCTTATGAATGTGTTGTGGATGCATGCTAGTCCTATGTAGAATCGCATTACGTCTACAAGGTTTCCTATATATATCAGATGTTAAAAAACCTCCTTCTAGCTTCAAGGTAACATCCAAAAAATCTATTCGAGTGGATGAAGTACTACCACTAAAACTCAAAAAAGTAGTGGTACCATTGATATATGTCATGAAGTCATTAAGGGTATCTACATCACCTTCCCAAATAAAAAGGATATCATCCACAAAACGCCTATAATATGTTATGCATTTTGAGAAAACCAAGTGTTCCAGTACATAAGTGGTCTCCCAATACACCATCACAAGGTTGGCGTAAGAGTTGGCGCAAGATGTACCCATCGCCACTCCTTGGGTTTGTAGAAAATAAACATCTTTGAAAAGAAAAACATTATTTTTGAGGACAATATCCAAAAGCATAGTAACTCTTATTATTTCAGAATTACTCATCCCTTTTCTCATTAAGAACAACCTCAAGTAGTCCAACCCTATATCATTGGGTATACAAGTGAATAGGGAGGCCACATCTAGAGTTACTAGTATGGCTGGTTGTGTAGTGCCAAAGTTACCATTCTGGGCTGATAGAGTCTCTAATAGTTGTTGAGTATCTCTTAAAACTGAACTAGTTGAGTCTACCTTGGGTCTAAGTGTTTTCTCCAAAAAAATCAATATGGTTTCGGTTATCCACCCACGTCCTGATACTATAGGTCTTAGTGGGGGGTTGACCATAGTTTTATGTATCTTCGGCAGGCCTCTAATAACAGGTATGACAGGGTCTTCAATTAAAAAATACTTGTATAAAGTCTCATCTATTATTCCACAAATGAGCATATCATACAAATCAGCATGCACAGAATTAATTAGTTTACTCAAAGCAACCCTATCTAACTTTCTATATGTAGATACATCAGACAACATTACATTCATAGCTTCATCATAAAAAACACTATCTAATAACACTAACCGAAACCATATTGATTTTTTTGGAGAAAACACTTAGACCCAAGGTAGACTCAACTAGTTCAGTTTTAAGAGATACTCAACAACTATTAGAGACTCTATCAGCCCAGAATGGTAACTTTGGCACTACACAACCAGCCATACTAGTAACTCTAGATGTGGCCTCCCTATTCACTTGTATACCCAATGATATAGGGTTGGACTACTTGAGGTTGTTCTTAATGAGAAAAGGGATGAGTAATTCTGAAATAATAAGAGTTACTATGCTTTTGGATATTGTCCTTAAAAATAATGTTTTTCTTTTCAAAGATGTTTATTTTCTACAAACCCAAGGAGTGGCGATGGGTACATCTTGCGCCATCTCTTATGCTAACCTTGTGATGGTGTATTGGGAGACCACTTATGTACTAGAACACTTGGTTTTCTCAAAATGTATAACATATTATAGGCGTTTTGTGGATGATATCCTTTTTATTTGGGAAGGTGATGTAGATACCCTTAATGACTTCATGACATATATCAATGGTACCACTACTTTTTTGAGTTTTAGTGGTAGTACTTCATCCACTCGAATAGATTTTTTGGATGTTACTTTGAAGTTAGAAGGAGGTTTTTCAACATCTGATATATATAGGAAACCTTGTAGATGTAATGCGATTCTGCATAGGACTAGCATGCATCCACAACACATTCATAAGAATATAGTGAAGAATCAGTTGACCCGTTTTTCACGTATTATAAGTGAGGATGCTGATTTGGTACAAGCAATAGACACTATGCACCATGAATTCATAGAGAGGGGTTACCTAGAAAAGGATCTACTACCTATAGAATGTATAAAGAATGAGCGTACGATACCATCTATTATGAAGGATAGTAACAAAATGTATAGACATACACCAAGACGTAATGATAGAAGGAAGAGGTTATTGATTCCATATACTAACACTAATAGTTCAGTAGTTGATATAATAAACAAGAATTGGAATATTTTGCTGCTAGATGATAAGATTAAGGAATTAGTGGGTGATAGACCTGCGATTAGTTATAAGAATACGAAATCTCTCAAACATCATTTATGTTATGAAAAGAGTAGGAGTACCAGAATCAATTCAAAGAGGAAAGGCACTTATGCTTGTAGGAGCTGCAATCAGTGTAACTTTATTATGAATTCAAATGAGTTTGTACATCCAGATAATGGCATCAGATATGAGTTTAATGATTATGCGGACTGCAGATCTAGAAATGTCATATACCTAGCAGTGTGCAAGAAATGCCAGAGTTTCTATGTGGGGAAGACCAATAGAACTCTGAGGGAGAGGATAAGGGAGCACATTTATGCAATAAATAAAGAGAATGAGACTAATGCCTTGGCAAAACATGCGTTGCAGAATGGCTCCTTGCACACTTTTTGTTTCATGGTTATAGGACGACAGGAGGTAACCAATAGACTAGGTAACATAAGTAATAGAACAGAGCAAGCTGAAAATAAATGGATTATTAAGCTTAGAGCAGATAGAGGGCACGGCTTAAATGATAAATTGTCACTGAAACCTTTTTTAGCAGAGAGACCTTATAGACGTTAATAGGGTCCGACATTCACTGCTTTTAACTTGTATTGTGTGTTTTCCTCTTTTTTATACATATTCTATATATACACTTCTTTCTTCTTTTCTTTCTCTTTCCCTCCCCCCCCCTCCTTCTATTTCTTTACAACAACAATACAAATCCCCCCCTCCCTTTTGTCTTTTCAATTCTGTTTCTTCCCCCCCCCTCCCCATTTCTTATGGCTATTCTCCCTTCTTTTTCTACGTTTCCTTCTTTTTCTCACCTTATCTACTTTATCTTTTCTTTTTCAATATTTATACATTTTTCATATATCCATTTTAATCAATAAGCTTATACATTTTAAAGTTTAAATTGTATTATTAGAAATATATTGATTCATTATTGTATAAAACTGTTTAGAAAATATGTATATATATATTCTCAGTTTTTAATATTAAGCACTTTCAACTTGCCTTTTAAGGAGCATATCTGCCTTTATTTTTATTTTTATTTTTTACTTTTTATTATTTTTTATTTTTATTTTTATTTTTCATGTTATGAGAAGCAGGGATTTTTTACTAAGTGCTTCATGTGACTTTGTCTATATATCCTATTGGATAATTTGAATTACAGGGATATGATTGGCTATGGTTACATATATAATAAGCTGAAGTCAGCATGTTTTTATCGAAGTCTGAAGAAGCATTCTGAGCAACGCGAAAGCGCTTACTGTCTACTAGTAATAAAGGATTTTTACTTTATCTTCTGCATTGATTTATTGGTTGGCTTCGATTGTCTTGGAGTGTCTACCTCTATTCTTGGACTTTGAAACTGTTTTATTTGAGGAGGCACCATACCCCGTTGGTGTTGTGTTTATCAGTGTTCAAAATTGTCATTGGCATGACTGCATTGGAGTAGCTGGGTGCCCACATAGCTCTGTCTTCTGCATAAAAATCTGTTGAATAAAAAGAAATTGTGCGCAGCATGTGTTAAATAATAATTAGTAATCACCTTAACCTCTTCCGATGCATGACGTCCATCACAAATCAATAAATTGCTTAGCTATTCTAAACCAGTATCATTGAGAACAGAGTGTTTTTAACACAGAATCCACAAAAATGGAAATAGTTTTTTGCTGGTATGATGGCTCCTGAGGAGGATCATTTTCACCCTTACAAACCTTAGGGATACCAAAGATGATCCCTATAACTGCCTTAATTTTGAGAAAAAAAATGTTTTCAGTTAATGGTCCTTTTGTTGCCAAATCATTTTTCAGTATGGCATTATGATGATCTATCAGATAGCGTTTCAGCCATTTCCATGCCGTAATCGTCATTATTCTTTAACACTATTGATCCTTCCTTGTCGGTGTTCATCAGATTAATAGTTATCCTGTGCTAAAGAAATTGATCTGTTTTAATTTTTCTATCTGTGCAGTGTATTTGTTACAGAACTTTTCTCTCCAGGTCTCACCTGTAAATAGGACTATATTCCCAGTTGGAGTTTCTGATAAACAAAAGGCAACGCATTAAATAAATCTAATTTGTACAAAAAATGTTCTTTTTTTTGTTTGTCTTTTTTAAAAGAAACCTATCTTTCTCACAAATGTTTATCAAAGGCATTATTGTGGTCCCAGGTGTACTTCAGTAATTCATTTATACATGTAGTTCACACATTGATCCTTTATTAATATTCACATCTTAATTGCTGTTATGCAAAGCACACACAGATCTTTATAGTTTAGACAAAGCACTTTAACATTTTGTCATGTACATTTTGGAATATCTTATTTGCCTTTGTGCAGAAGGCTGTGGGTTCTATTCCCACACCAGATAGATGGATTGTTGACACTGCAATGCAGCATAAGGGGCGAGTGCTGCACTGCTGAGTTTGTTGTCCTTCGGATGAGACTTTAAATCGAGGCGTCATTTGCTTGAGTTGGTGGTAGCTCAGGTTGATGTAAAAGATCCCATGGCAGCCATTGAAAAGCATAGTGACTGTATTACACTTTAATGTATTTCCACATCAATTTTCAAAAAAAGGAAAACAAACTTTAAACTTCAGACTATAAATAGCAAGTCATTACATTTCTGTAGAAAAAAATAACACTATTCAGAAAAGGTCACACCCAGATTACCCACCCTGCCTTTTATTCCACATCCACTTCTTAATTTAAATAATACAATCCAAATCAGACTGTAGAAAAGGTCTATTAATATCCTATTCAAAAATCTCAAAAATGAAGGCCTACAAGTGTCAACTCTTTTTTTTTTTTTTTGGTATGTCCAAAGCATTTGACACAGTCTCGCACCAAATCCTGCTAAACAAACTAAACCAATATAATCTGTCAAATTCCACTCTTACCTGGTTCCAAAGCTACTTAGCTGATGGGTACCAAGCTGAGAAATGGGAAAATTCTCTATTTCCTCAGCTGCCCATAACTATAGGAGTCACACAGGGTTCTATTTTAGGACCACTACTATTCACAGTCTTCACAAATGACCTCCATACCTCCACACAGCATGCATCTATAATTCAGTATGCAGATTACACTACCTTAATCTGTGCTGCACAAAACATTCCCTCCCTCCTGCAAAAAACTCAACTAGCATTCTCTGATGTTGAGAACTACCTTACCAAAGCCCAACTTATCCTCAATCCAGAGAAAACTCAGCTTATGGTTATAACCAGTTCTAACAAAAACACAATTCACTATCTACTCCACAAATGCTACTCCAATTGCTCCAGTGGCACAGGCTAAGCTATTAGAAATAACCATAGACTCCCACCTAAAATTTGATAGTCATCTCAACGTAACTATTAAAAAGGTACATGCCAAACTGGGGTCACTCTACTGTATCAAACCATTTCTTACCAACAACACAAGATCAGCCATTGCTCGCTTCCAACTTCTATCCACTCAATGCTATGCATTTCCCATTCTGACTAATCTCAACAAAACTGAACTAAGCAAAATGGAAGCCTGCTATAACAGAATTGCCCGCTTTGCTGCAAATTGCTAATCTAGAACTCATCACTGTACTGCTGTGAGACAGCTCCACTGACTTGAACTGCCCAACCTCCTAACCTACAATCAGCTCTGCCTCTGTCATTCTGTCTCTTACCTCCCCAATAAGTGTCCTGCCTTCAAAAACCTAGTACAACATTACTCAGCCAAAAGGCCTCTTAGATCATTAAGCAAACTACTAATAGAAGTCACCAACAGCTACAATAGCTTTGGAGATGCACTATATAGTAGTTCATTGGCTAAAAAATGGAACTCTGTCCCTACTAGCATTCAAAACACATCATCCAAAGCCTCCTTTAGAGACCTCATCAGACAACATCTCAAGCAAAGTTGGCATTGCCATGATTGCTCCCCAGGCTAGTGAAAGCGGATAACATATACATACTAAATCTAGAGCACTTGATAATAGTTTTCAACCTTACTCACAAACACTGGCTAATCTACAATGTATGCACTGTACATGTGTACTACGTATGTATTCTACCTATTTTCCACATTTCAGCTGTACACCACAAATCTATTAATTACCTTTATTTTTAAAATTAATATTTTTTTGTTTCTCTCCACTGTAACTGTTTATGTGCCGCATACCACTGTAAAAACATGTCTCTTGTAATTTGTGTGTATACTGATCATGTCTAAATAACTAAACGTGTCTGTAATTTTTCTTTGTGAAGCTTTTTTCCCCGGGCCTCTGCTGAAAAAGGGCCTTTACAGCTCAGGCAGACATACCCGGTTAACAAATGTAAAATAAGTAAATAAATATTCCAAAACTTCCAAACAATACTAATCAATAACTTATCCAGTGTATCCTCTTTTCCCCCGTCATATCTTTGTAATAACCGCACAATACCATTTCCATATCAGTTTATTTAAATATTTCTTTTTGAAGTTCCTCATAACTCAAATCTCAAATTTGTTTAATTCTCAGACATTCAGGACATAAATGTTCAGTTGTTTTCTCCGTGTTATGTACCTTATATAACCTGTCTTTTTGCATGTACTTCATTTTCCCGTTAACCGCATTTTATTCAACATCAGTTTCCACAAAAAAATCTTTTGGTTCCCAAATGTGCTTAAATCTGCCTTGCTTTCTTCAAATAGTTTTTTAAAACCAGTCTTCCTTCCTTTCTCATGTTTTAACATAAAATTTCTCCATAACCCCCTCATACCACCTCTGCAATTTTTAAATTCCACTTCAGATCCAGTCTTTTAACTACTTCATAATATTCTTTTTCTTTAGCATTCTCAAATGATTTCCTTTTTTGATTCGATCCCCATATCCCTTTACACTTCTCCCAAATAAGTTTTCCCACACATTCCTTCACTTTACAATTAATTTTAGTGAAAATCCGGTGTGTATGCAATGATGCCATAAATACTGTAGGATTTTTAATCCCAATCCACCTTCCTTATAGTCCCATTACCATACTCCCCTTTTAATTGGATTAAAATAAAATTCTAATTGGATTGTAGTGCCACTTTTTTCAGCCCTTATCAGACCCATCATTGAGTATAATGACCCCTTTGGCTTGTACAGTTGGAATACTTACAAAGGTTCTTTACCAGATGAATCCAAGGGATTTCACCTTCATTCTTGCATATGGGGTTCGGAGCTTATCCTCAGCTCCGACTCTGCCTATTACAAAGCTCAAAGTCTCTTAGTTGGCTCGTCGCTAGGTAGGTATCCCATAGTGCACTAGTACAATCCCCAGATCTCGTTTGCCGTGTCTACGAGTTCAGAAGTGCTTCTTGCTTGGCCGTGGCTAAGTTTAAAACTTTTTGTCTTATTATCACTTTACTGTTCTTCTATAGTTAATTGTCCTTTTCTAGAGAGTGTTTAGTAGTGTTAAGAGTGTTTACAGACTTTGAGTGTTTTTGTCATTTAAATTAGTTTGTTGAGAACTGGTTGGCCGTTGGCCCTTGTTGTTCTCCGTTTTGGTATCCTGTGTGTTAGTTTTATAATTAAAGTTGCGGTTTCTTAGGTCCGTCTTTAGGACCCTTTTTTCTCGCTTACATTTACTATTATATTGTGTGCAGTGTTTGTGGATTATTAGAGTTTTCTCTGCGGGTCTTTTTTTTTGGGCCTTAGTTTTCTAATTTAGAAATTTAGCTTGTGTGCAGTGTCATTTGTTAGTTCCTTTGCCTGCTAGTAGTTTCTGGCCTTTTTTCTATGACTTGGCCTATCTAGTTAGGTCTGTTTAAATTAGAGGACCTAGTCCTCTGCTAATTTTGTATTTTCCTCAGGGCTAGGCCCGTTTAAGTTAGAGGACCTATTCCTCTTTACTTTCTTTCCTTGTGTGTGTGTGCTTGTTAGGGCTAGGCCCATTTAAGTTAGAGGGCCTAGTCCTTGTTGTGCTTGTGTGTTCCTGCTTACTTCCTTAGCTCGTCAACGTGTCTAAAGAGTCTAAAGACCACAAACCTTCGGGTTTCAAAAAATGCTCCCAGAAGATTTCAATTACGGATGGCCATAGTAATTGTGTATATTGTCTTTGAGCCATTCATTTGCATGAAAAGTGTTTATTCCATGCCATTCCTTCATCTCCAGAGATCTCCAGGAGCAGAAGAACAAGTTAATTTTGAAAGGTCGTCTCAAGCCTTCCTTCGAGGAAGACTTAGCGAGTTCTTGTTCTTCTTCAAAAGCACATTCTTCCAAGAAAGAGAAGGTTAAGTCAGCCAAGATGCATTCTCTGGCACCGACTAGTGTATCAGAACCTCCTCAGAAACGATCTAAACTGGGTAAGACTTCTGCTTCCTTGGCTCCACTGTCCTTGGAGCAGGTCGAGGTTGTTGATATTGGCATGTCAGTGTCGGCCCCAAGCATTTTGGAGCGGACTATTGCAAAACTACATCGGAGCCTGTCCAGAGATCCCTTGCCGGTCTCCCCAACCTTAAGATATCCAATTCTGCAGAGATCCAGATCGCCTACCCTGTCACCCAGATCTTCCAGGAACCTGTCAGAGGAAGATGTTGAGAGAGTAGTGCTTAGACTCCTGAAGTTGTCTGCCTTGCCCAAATTGTTGTTTGCTCTGACCCAGTCAGTTTTGGAGCCACCAGAGTCCATCCCCCCCTGTTGTGGTTCCTCCTGCGAACCGTGTCGGGCCCTCGGAGCTGGAGTGTTCATTGCCACTTGTGGAACCCTGGGTTCCAGCTCCCCTTGAGGCTGTCTCAGAGCTGAATTCTGCTCTGACACCTCTGGCGCCATCCGTGGTGTCTAGGAGCCGAAGCTCACCGGTCAGCTCTGACAGGGACACTTGGACCTGAACCTCATCGGTTCCGTCTCCATCTCAGTGCATCGGCTAGGGTGAGCTCAGACTCTACATCTGTCTTGGAGCTGGTTGCTCTGGAGCTGATGACTTCCTCTGTTTCCTCGGAGCCGAGACAGTCTTCAGAGCTGGAGAGGTCTGCTTTCGAGATGATGAGTGTGATGTCTTGCTCATCAGCTCCACACAAGGGTACCGATGCTCTTCCCCCTCTGGCACAGACCTCTGTCTTAACACCTACTCTCTCTTGACAGCAGAGACCCACAGCCTCAAGAGTCCCTGGTTGGTGGCCCTCAGTCTTCCAAGACCTCCCCAGAGTACCCTTCTGAGTAGTCCCCTCGGAAGAGGACATACAAGAGGAAGCATGTAGACTCCTAGGATGAGTCCATTACCTCCGACACTGACCTCTGGGAGTCAGAAGGGTCCCCCAAGTCGTCCTCTGATGTCTCCTTTGTAGACATCTTGGAGATCCTTAAGCCGAGAGGCGGCTGGCCCACTGTCACCCCTTTTGATGAGGAGTCAGTGTACCTGAAGGCTTTCGGGTCTCAGCCTTCAGCCTCTTGTGTGTCTCCACCTTTTGATGAACATTTAGATCTTGTTACTCGGAAGGTGTGGGTGACTCCTGTTCCCATGGAGCCAGTTCCCAGAAGACCCAATACATTTCTGTCTGCCCCCAAAGAGAAAGAGTTTTTGTCCAAGCGCGTGCCTGTAGATGCCATGGTGGTGGCGGCGGCAACCACTAAGGAGTTAGCAGAGACTTCTTCATCTGTCCATCCGCCGAATAAGGAATATCGAATGATGGACAGGTATGGGAATCGTATCTTTTCTTCAGTGGCCTTCACTCTCAGATCGCTGCACTGTCTAACACCTTTTACAAGGCTTCAAAGAGATCTTCTTAAGGAGTTAGGAGATGCTCTTCAAGGTACATCTACTGAAGGAGTCCCTGAAAAGGTGTCTGCTCAGTTGTCCATCTTAAATTCCATCGTGAACTCCTCCATGAGGCTGATCTCTTATGCAGCCGATGGAGCAAGCAGGGCAGCGGGTTCAGGAGTTTCCCTTAGGAGACGCTCCTGAATGCGCTTATGTAATTTTGTGGAGCCGTTCAAGTCTACCTTTCCTAATGCCCCTTTGACGGTTCTTCATTGTTTGGACCTAAGGTAAAACATACACTCACCAGGTGCGAACAAGAAGGGAAAACTCTCTCTGCTGTGGGAGTACGTTTTACCGTCCCCTCTAAACCATATCCTAAGGGTTAGAGAGGCGGTAATGTGTGGTTCAAGAAGTCCCAGAGATTTTTCCCGGATGCACAGGGGGACTCCTCCTTCAGAGGCAGAGGAGGAGGAGGAGCTAATGGTAGACATCGCCCTAGAGGCAGGGGTGGCCCGCAAAACCAGGGAGGCCGCGATTCGTTTCAAGGCCATCCCTTTCAGCGCTCCTGATTTGGGGCCCGGCTGTGCTTCTCTGGAGCCAGTCGGGGGTCGCATTTCTTTGTATCCAGAAGCCTGGCTAAACATCACTCAAGACAAATGGATACAAAGAATAATCACTAGAGGTTACTCCATACCCTTGTCTCTTCCACTTCACACTTCCAGGGAGATCCCAGATGTTCCACCCAATCACAGGGATCAAGCAACTGTAGAAGTGAAAAAGTTGCTCGCAAACAGAGTCATCCAAAGTGTCCCCGCAGACCAGATAGGATTCGGAACTTACTCCAGATTCTTTAGTGCCAAAACATACAGGAAACTGTAGGCCAATCTTGGACCTCAGCAAACTAAACAAATCCGTAAAGAAGGCCAAGTTCCGGATGGTGACACTGCAGTCTATACTCCCTCTGTTAGGGAAAGACAATTGGATGTGCTTCATAGACCTCCAAGATGTGTACTGCCATATAAAAATAGGCAGAGCATCAAGGAGTCATCTACACTTCTGGCTGGGAGCCAGTCATTACCAATTTCGTGCTCTGCCCTTTGGTCTCACCACAGCCCCCAGGATGTTCACCAAATGTATGGCAGTAGTGACAGCTCACCTGAGACGTCTAGGATTCCAAGTGTTTCCGTATCTGGACAACTGGCTCCTGACTGCCTCCACCAGGTATCTACTCATACAAACCAGAGATTCCACTATCCAACTTTGTTCCCAGTTGGGGATTACAATACATTAGGAAAAGTCTGCCTTATCATCCTCTCACTTTGTGACATTTATAGAGACAGTTGCCATGTTAGCTCGTCTACCTGCAGAAAGAACGCAGAATCTCAGACAACGAATTCTCCGTCTACTTCCCCTACAGAAAGTCAAGGCAAAGACCGTGCTGAAACTCTTAGGGACCATGGTCTCCACCATAATGTTAGTCCCACTCACCAGATTACATATGCAAATTCTCCAATGGCTTCTATCGTCCTAGTGGTCCTTTCAACAACTGCTTCTGTGTCACCACACCTTCATAACAGAGTCTTGCAAAAAGGACCTCCATTAGTGGATTCAACCCGACCAACTAACAGGCTCCCCATTCCTTCCTCGCCAACCAGTTGCTACTATGACCATGGATGCCTCACAGGGTGGGGGGCATTATATAGGCAGGACTGTCCAAGGCATATGGCAAGATCACGAGGCCCACCTGCATATCAGTGTCCAAGAGATGAGGGCAGTGCTTCTAGCATTGCAAGCACTTCATGACTCTCTTCTTCTAGGGATGATAGTAATCCAATCAGACAACATGTCAGTGGTATGATATCTCAACAAACAGGGTGGAACCAGATCATAGCCCCTTTGTCAAGAGGCTAATCATGTTTGAAGTGGTCATTATCTTCCCAACGCTTTCTGGTGGCAATGCACATCCCAGTGACAATCAATGTGATAGCTGACAAACTCAGCAGGGCAATCTTGATGCCTCATGAGTAGTCCCTGAATCAGAAAATAGCGGAACAGATCTTCCGCAAATGGAGACTGCCTTGCTGCGATCTCTTCACCAGTCCAATCAACTCCAAATGTAGCAACTACTTTTCCCTTATCCCCAATCTGGGGGAGTCACTGAGAGATGCACTTGTTCACGATTGGCCCTTGGGACTCCTTTATTCTTTCCTACCCTTTCCTCTCATATCCAAAGTGATTCAGAAAGATAAGCTGTTGGGAAGCAAAATGATTCTCATCACTCCATACTGGCCTTGTTAGATTTGGTTCCCCTTTCTCGGGTCTCGTCTACTAGATGATCCGTGGACTCTGGACCCAGTGCCAGACCTCTTGACACACGTCAGGCTCCCTTCACCCCTGCCTCCATAGGTTCATAGGTTGGTACTAGGCTATCAGCCCTAGGGCTTATGCAAGCCCAGCCATAACAATTCCCTGGCTATTTCTTCCCACACTATTTACTTCCCTGGACCCCTGTCTAGCAGGGTGACTGACGTGATCCCCGGGGTGAATTTCCTTTCTCCCATCCAATCGTCAAGGTTCCTTTTGAAGAGGGCCAAAGAGGCACTCTGCTTGACATGTATGGGCAATCTATTCCAGAGTCTGGGGAGTCTCTGGGTCAGGAACCTATCCCTCCAGCATGATGTTCATCATGCATACAGCTGCAGTCATAACAGATGGGTTCTTCTGCCGTCAGGCGGGTCCTCTGTCGGCCGAATTCCAAAGTCTAGGTCCGGCGTCGGTTGTCGTCGCCTCTTCCCTGACGTCAGAGCGACAGGGGTATAAAGGAACCAGCCGACACCGTTTTCTTCAGTCTTTCTTGCCGCGCGGTGCCTGAAGCAGAAGCAGTTCGCAAGTGCCGGTCGGCCAGCTCCTGAGATTACGAAAATTTGGAAGCCGAAGTCTTCTTGAAAGTTAAGTACCCCGTTGGGGAAACTTTTCTTGCCTCAGACCGATGTCAGACAAAGTTAATAATTGTATTTAATGTGGGAAGCAAATACCGCATAAGGATTTCCATTCCCTCTGTATTCCTTGTTTAGGCCCAGACCACGACGTCTCGGCCTGTCGCTTTTGTGCTACATTCAACAAATGCACTATTACGCGTCGGGCGGAGTTCGCCCAGCATTATTTTGGGAAAGCATTTAACTATACTATGTCGTGGGATTCTCCGACTCCGGTTTTGTCTAAAAAACGCAAAGACAAGGACTGACACTCGAGGTCCGCGGCCTCTACCAACACCACACCAAAGCTGACTACATGTGGTCCAGTTCTCAGCGAGGCGCCTACGCAGCCCCTGATTACCGACGACACATATTTGACGGTGTTTCCTGTACCCGAGGTCGCAGGCTGCTCGGCCCACACCCCAACTACAGATACCGAAGCCGCTCTTGGCGTTAAAACACAGAATGTGGACAGGTCCACCTCCACTCAAGGTGTCTTCAGACCTTCCTCTTCTTTCTCCATCAAGGCTTTCACCAAGTCTAAAGCAACCATGCACTCTGAGACCAGCTACACAGGGCCCATCTCCAGGCCCCATGCCTAAAAAACAGATGCTTAAAATGGTTGAGGATTTAATTACTCTAATTAGAGGTTCTCAGCCCCCACCGGACAAAAGGCCCAGAGTGGAGGAAGATTCCCCCTTCTCTGATCAGGGCTCAATTATTTCAGAACACTCTGATGATCAGGAACAGTCTTATTCCCTTTTGAAGACTCTGATGTGGAGGAGTCCATCCCTTCTGTATCCCCCCCTGAGGATTACTCATTTGGGGAAACTTTGCATACCTTAAGGGAACACTTCCACTGGGAAGGCCAGGATTATTCAGATTCCAAGAAAAGGCTCAGGGAATTTCTCTTGTTACCCCAGCACGGGCCTCTGGCTATACCTCCTGTCTTGGACATCCTAGATGATGTTTACTCGGAGGCCTGCCTTAACCCGTACTCTCTACCTCCAGCTCCAGTTAAGCCTGACAGGTACTACAGGGTTCCTGACTCACACCAATTTCTATACAAAAGCCATGCTGCTGACCTAGAAACCATCTCACAGGGCCCCAAGGGACTTAAGGCCTCCATTGCCAAAAATCCATTGCCTTCCGAGAGAGATTCCAGATCCCTAGAAAGGTGGGGAAAAAAGGTATATACCTCTGCTACCTTATCCATGAGGGCCTTAAACTGTCAGTTTCATATGCTAAAATACCAACAGTTTTTGTTATCACAATTGAAAAGTAAAATATCTCAACCTGAACAACCAGACTTGAAGGAGTTGCAGGACTTGATGCATAGTGCAGAACAAGTGGGAAAGCATACCTTACAATGTGGTTTTGATGCTCTAGAGGCCTCATGTAGAGCTGCTGTTACAGGCTCAGTCATACATAGGCATGCCTGGCTCAAGGAACAAGCCTTGCCTGATCATGTCAAAGCTAAATTACTAGACGCCCCTGTTCAAAAGGATGTACTATTTGGTGCTAATGCTGAGGAAGTATTACGGAAAATGGAGGAAAAGGCTAAATCAATGCAAACTGTGAAAGAATTTCTACAGGTTCAACTCCCTCGTTTTAGTAGAAATTGGCCTTCCAAAAACTGGTCCTTTCCTGCCACAGACAGACCCCAAAGAGGCAGAGGCAGACAATGGCAAGCTCCTACACAAAGAGGTGGTGAGGACAACTCGCAATCTTTCAGAAAGCAAACACAATGACTTTCCCCTTTGCTTGCCAACCAAGTCTCAAATGGCAGCCCCCTTAGGAGGAAAGCTAGCATTATTCTCAAAAAATTGGCATGTTGTCACAAAGGACAAATGGATCCTGGACATTATAAACAGAGGCTACAAATTCCAATTTCACACCCTTCCAAAAATGAGAGGCATGCCAAACCTGCCACACAATCAAAGGGCAGAGGCACAAAGGCAAATTTCAGATCTCATAAACATGAAAGCTATTCAAGAGGTACCTACACACGAACAAGGTCAAGGTTTTTATTCCAGGCTATTTCTGGTGCCAAGGAAGGGAAAAGATTGGAGACCTATTTTGGATCTATCCATCCTAAACACATTTCTACTGCACCAAAATTCAAGATGCTCACTCTACAGCAACTTCTTCCCATGCTGGGCAAGGAGTCTTGGCTGGTAACATTGGACCTCAAGGAGGCATACCTGCATGTCCCAATCAGACAAAATTGCAGAAGGTACCTCAGATTTCTTGCAGGTTCAACCCATTATCAATTCTCTGCATTGCCCTTTGGCTTATCTACTGCACCCAGAGTATTCACGAAATGCCTGGCATCAGTAATTGCCTACTGCAGACTTCAAGGGATACAAATATACCCCTATTTGGACGACTGCCTGATCCAAGCGGACAGCAAGCACATTCTTCTGAAACATCTGACTTATGTAATATTGTTGTTGAACTCTCTGGGATACACAGTCAACAAAAAGAAATCAAGGTTAATACCCTCTCGGAAGATAATTTTCCTGGGTGCCAACTTGGACACAAACGCCCAGATGGCCTACCTCATGCCAGAGAAGCAGGGGCAACTAACTCAATACTTCAGAGCACTAGCAAATTGCACCAGGCTGACTGCAAGGAAAATCCTGCAGGCTCTGGGATTCATGGCATCTTGCATGTTACTAATCCCATGTGCAAAGTTGCATATGAGGAAACTTCAGTGGTACCTGAAAAACATATGGTCTCAACACAGCCACAGTTTGGAAACAATAATACCACTAATTCCATGTCTGCAAAAGGAATTTCTGTGGTGGGCTCAAGCATGCCACACAAACACAGGTCTTCCATTCAGCAAGTCTCAAGCAAATCAAGTCATCACAACAGATGCCTCTGACTACGCCTGGGGGGCGCACATGACAGATCGGTGCATTCAGGGCAAATGGTCCCAAAAAGAAAAGCACCTTCACATCAATCAAAAGGAAATGCTAGCAGTAATAAATGCTATTATAGCTTTCAAGGACCTTCTACAACCAGGTCAACTATTGATAAGAATGGACAACACCACAGTTATGTGGTACATAAACAAACAGGGAGGAACACATTCATACCCCCTATGCAGACTGACCATGTCATTTTGGAACATAGCCATGGACTTACAAATCGAACTACAAGCACAGTACTTGCCAGGCAAGGAAAACACATTGGCAGACAACCTAAGCAGAAATATGACAGATCCACACGAATGGAAGTTGCATCCTCAAGTTTTTACAAAGATAATTCAAGCATGGGGAAGGCCAGACATAGATCTCTTTGCCTCCCACAAAAATCACCAATTGACAAAATTCTGCTCAAGGATTTTCCATCCAAAGGCCTGGAGAGTGGACGCTCTCTCTTTCAGTTGGACATCAATGACAGTTTATGCCTTCCCACCTGTTCCTCTGCTGCCCAAAGTTCTATTGAAAACCAGAGCAGACAGACCAAAGATGATTATCATTGCTCCGGACTGGCCAAGACAACACTGGTACCCACTCCTGAGGAGTCTGACACATTCCCCACCATGGACCCTGCCTCTAATGCCTCTTCTTCTGACTCAGCACAGTTTCAAAACTCTTCACAGCCAGCTAAAAACACTCAATCTAGCCGCATGGAAGATTCCTTAGCATCACAACAGGCCCTACTCTCCAAGGAGGTGCAGGATGTCATTTTGGAGGCCAGAAGGCCTTCCATTAGAAAAGCTTATTCCGCAAAATGGAAACGTTTTTGTGTCTGGAATGAGAAAAAGGGCCAGGATCCTGGAAAAGTGAATTTACCTCAAATACTACAATATTTGGCTGAACTGCTAAGCAGTGGACTTTCTTTCTCCTCCATCAAAATCCATGCCTCAGCCATTTCTGCAGAATACAACACTGATCCATCTTTATTCTCCCACCCTCTCCTAAGGCAGTTCCTCAGAGGGGCTAAGAATTTAAGGCCTCCAAGAAAACGACCAATAATGCTTGGGATCTTAATTTAATTCTGGAAAAACTGACCTTGCCTCCCTTTGAGCCAGCTGCCTCATCAGATTTGCAATATTTGTCCTGGAAAGCTGCTTTCCTTTTGGCTATCACCTCAGCTCGTAGAGTTTCAGAACTACAGGCTCTCATGGCCGTCCAACCTTTTATCATCTTCCATCAGGACAGAGTTTCCTTAAGAACCAACCCGTCCTTTATGCCTAAAGTGGTATCCAGGGCAGCTTTAAATCAGGCCATACATTTACCTACTTTTTATCCTAATCCTCAAAACAAAGGGGAGAGAATACTACATTCCTTGGACATCCACAGACAACTGCGTTTTTATCTGGACAGAACAAAGCCTTTCAGAAAATCAGAACAGCTCTTTGTGGCCTATGCGGTAGGAGCTCAAGGGAAGCTAATTTCCAAACAGACAATCTCAAAATGGATAGCCCACTGCATACGCTTTTGCTATTCCTTTCATGGCAAAACTGTTCCTACAGGCATTAGAACTCATTCCACCAGGGCCACAGCCACCTCTGCAGCATTCCTCAGAGGACTTCCTACCAAGGATATTTTGGAAGCAGCCACTTGGAGTTCTGTGCATACCTTCTCCAAGCACTACAACCTACCATTATACTCCAAATCTAGAGCAGGCTTTGCCACTGCAATCTTGCAGGGCATTTTGGCTCCACCTAGTGCCTACCACCCCTTTCTTAGCTTTGGGATTCTACCCATCTGTTATGACTGCAGCTGTATGCACGATGAACATAGTACAGTTTTGTACCTACCTTAAATGTAGATGTTCGAGTGCTAATACAGCTGCAGTCCAGGTTTCCCTCCCTCCTTCCCCTCTTGGGACAGGCCTATAGGCTAACACATCCTCTTACAACCTGATTGGGGTGTTCTTTTATGATGTATTTGCTTGCAACTACTGTATTTGGATTATATTGCACTGCATTATCACACAAATTTATGTATTGCCTTCCTTCTGGGGGCACCTGACATCTGGGGCAAGAAAAACTGAAGAAAATGGCGTTGGCTGGTTCCTTTATACCCCTGTCACTCTGACATCAGGGAAGAGGCGACGACAACCGACGCTGGACCTAGACTTTGGAATTCGGCTGACCGAGGACCCGCCTGACAGCAGGAGAACCCATCTGTTATGACTGCAGCTGTATTAGCACTCAAACATCTACATTTATGGTAGGTACAAAACTGTACTTTTTGTTTATTGTGATGACACGGTTTAAATCCCTGCAGCGTGTGGCTCTGATGGATTTGGATTTCTTTAAGTGTAGCATGTCCAACAGCTCTGGGTTTGACATGGCCTTGTATGTTAAGCAGAGATCGCCTCTGAGTAGACGATATGCAGCAGAGTATAGCTGGAGTTTTTTAAGGCGGTCAGCATAGGGCATCTGCTTTAGGCCTGTGATTCTTTTAGTGAGATATTTCTGCGACCTTTCCAGTTGTTGCAGATGTCTTGAGAGGTACATACCAAATGGGGCATTGTATTCTATAATGGGTCTAATGAGGGATGACTACAGTGGGACAATGACCTCCTTTTTTCTTGATGAAAAGCCCTTAGTGATGAGGTATGCCACATAGGATTTCCTGACTGTTGTGGCGATGTGGTTATCGAAGGTGAGACTGTCCACCTGTGTCCCAAAGTCTCTTATCACACTTTCGGTGTTTAGTGTACTGCCACCTATATGGTAATTCATGGGTACATGTTTTTTCCCAAAGGAGATGACTATACATTTCTTGGCATTGAGATTGAGCCCATGGCTCTGGCACCAAGCATCTGTTTTCTGTAAGGCCCTTTTGTAGAGTATCCACATCATTTGGGGATTCAATAATGGCTTCCAGTTTGCAGTCATCTGTGAACTTTGTTTGCCAGAGTCCCTTAGTGTTGGCCTATACTTCAGAGAAGTAGATGCCAAACAAGAGCAGTCCCAGGACTGAATCCTGAGGCACTCCACTTGTCACTTGTCTGGAGCTGCATTTGGAGTTGGCTACTTTTACAGTGTGGGTTCTGTCAGTAAGCCAGTTAGCAACCCATTGGGTGACGTAGGGATTAATGCCCAGCTTAGTAAGTTTATCTATGATTCCAGAGTGGGGGATGGTGTCAAAGGCCTTGGCAAGGTCTAGATAGGCTGTGTGGACCACCTTACCCTTGTCCATGGCTCTGGAGACTGATTCGAAGAAGTCTTTCAGGTTCAGGAGACAAGATCGGCCCTTCACGAACCTAAACTGGGTGGGGTCCAGTATTTGAAGGTTGCCAAAGGCTTTGTTTGAGTTCCATGATAATACGCTCCATGGCCTTGCAGATAAGGCTCGTCAGACTGATGGGACAGTAGTTTCCGGGATCCAAGGTGGATCCCCCCTTGTGGAGTGGGATAACTGTAGCTCTGCGCCACTCAATGGGCATGAAACCTGAGGTGAGGCTATGATTAAACATGACACTTAGGTGAAGTGCCAGTTCATATTGTAGTTCATGTAGTTCACAGCCCTCCACACCCTCAACTTGACAGCGTGGCTGCTCCAATTCCATCCCTAGTCAGGCTTCATGATTTTTCACCTGCTGTAACCCACATCCTCATGTCTTTGCATAAACTTTCCACTAGGAATTTATACACTACTAAATGGAGAAGGTTTTCCATCTGGACTGAAGAAAGGAATGTAGATCCTTACACTGCATCCATCCCAATGGTTTTAGAATTCTTGTCTGAACTCTTCCATCAGGGGTCTGCTGCTGCCACAATTAGGGTTCAATTGGCAGTGATATCTAATTTTCATTTAGGTCATCATGAGTCTAACCTGATGTCACAGATTGTGTAAAACCTTCCTTAAAGGTGCTACCTTGCTGAGACCCCCCTTTCAGGAACTGGTAGCTTCCTGGGATCTGAACTTTGTCCTGTCCAAGTTAACTTCACCGCCTTTTGAACCTGCTCATTCATGCCTACTGAAATTTCTGTCTTGGAAGACTTTGTTTCTAGTAGCCATCACATCAGCTAGACAAGTATCAGAGTTACAAGCATGGTCTATAAAGCCTCCTTACTTGATTTTCCTCAAAGACAGAGTTTCTCTTCTTACAAATCCTTCCTTTATCCCTAAAGTTTGCAGTCACTCTAATTTGAACCAAACTATAGAATTACCGGTGTTTTTCCCCAATCATTCTAACGCAGCAGAATACAAATTTCACCAATTAAATGTTCACAGGCAGTTACGGTTCTACCTCCACAGGACTAAGGAACTCAGAAAGTCAGATCAATTGTTCGTATCCTTTTCAGATTCTAGACTAGGTCTGCCAGTCTCTAAAGTGACTCTGTCAAATTGGATTTCGAGCTGTATTTCCTTCATTTATTCCTCCAATGGAAAGACTCTACCGTTCAAGATTAAGGCTCATTCTACACAATCCCAGTCTACATCTGCTGCCTTCCAAGCCAGAGTTCCAATTGACAGTATTTGTGCAGCAGCAACTTGGGATACCCCTCATACCTTGATCACTGATTACAAATTGGACCAGATCTCAAGGGTTAGAGCCTCCTTTGGTTCCACGGTACTCAGGAGTATTTTCCTGTGAGCCACCCGGGCATAAGGTGCTAGGGACGCCGTCCCATATGTAAGAATGAAGGCGAGATAGGACTACAGAACATAAAGATGTTATGTACTCACCATAACGTTCCATGTTTGTAGTCCATCTCGCCCTTCATTCTTACGAATCCACCCATCTACCCCCATCCTGGAAGGATCTGGAGACAGGATAGGGTTGCCTTTGGTAGGGTGGAGACCTTTCATTACTGTTGTTCTTTATGGATATCCTTTTTCTATTTTTCTATAGTTAGCAGCAAATAAGATCTGGGGATTGTACTAGTGCACTATGGGATACCTACCTAGCCACGAGCCAACTAAAAGACTTTGATCTTTGTAATAGGTCGAGTCGGAGCTGAAGATCAGCTCCAAACCCCATATGTAAGAATGAAGGGCGAGACTGACTACAAACATGGAACGTTATGGTGAGTACATAACTTCTTTTTTAAGCACATTGTCTTGTATGGATCACCTTGAAACCCCATCTCTATACTGTCTGCTACAGGTTACTGAGGCGCAGGCTATACCTGGCATACAAGGCATCCTTGGATCCAGCTCTTATAGACCTTTTGGCACATCGATAAAACAAACATCAGAAGCACTAGATCCAAAGATTTAAATTTTGCTTTCTGGCATAAATAATGCATGCTGGTGACACAGATGTGTCTCAGAGGATCCCATACTGTAGAACAGGCTCCCAATCCATGTGAAACAGAGTCCATTGCTAACCCTGTTTTAAGAGTAACCTTGACCAATGGAGGGATTGGAAATTCACCCCTAGTCTGCCAGAGGCAGACAGTAATGCCCAAATGAACATAGCCACCCCCCACAGTACCTTTAGAAATTTCATAACATATCTCCTCCTGATAAACACCCATGATAAATAGGGCCACATTTGGGGTGGATTGCATGACTAGGCTTATAAAGACCCTGGTGGTCATTAACCTAGTAGATAGCGATGAACTAAGTCTGGAAGGCAATGTAAAACTAAAGAAGAATTCCCAAAGATTCTTCTCCAAATCTTTAGGAAAACAACAAATACACCTAAATCTAATTTACTTAAACAGACCAAATGAATTAAACGTTTTTGCCAAATCAAAAGTCTTCCACATGTTAACAATACTTATGTTCAAACAGTAAACATTCACATTGTTTCCTTATTTTCAATCTTGTAAATTCAGTCCCTAGCAAATTAAAACAATTCTTAGCAAAATATAACCCGCAGTCTTTACCACTTCTACAGAACCGTTACACTTACTATTCAAAGTTAACCCTTATTCTGTCTCTATAATACCCTCTCTTGTCCACACTTTTCCTTTTGCAGTTATCAAATCATTTGCATATGACACACACAAACGGAATCTTTATGTATCTATACATCTTAAAAACATGTTCCTTCACCCCATCATAATCAGTGCTCAAAACAGCATTCATCAAAAGTGCAAACTAACTGCCACTTAATGGACGGCCTTGCTTTACCATCTTATTAAATCACCCATTCACCTTAACCTTCACAGAAGCATACTTTTAACATACCGATATAATCACATTCATAATTTTCTCCCTTAACATTTAACTTTTAATTATTTCAAACATTTTGCCGTGATCTGTAGTATCATGGCTTCTCTTCATCACACACGGCAATCTTTCCCTCTCTATCTAAATTAATATTAACCATTACTTTAACAATTAACAAAAAAAAAACTTGACATACCTGCCTTCTGTCGTATACATACCATACTAAATAACCTAATTAATAACCTTACTTTTTCTTCCCTAAATTATTCTCATGAATGTTTTATAATCTGCATTATTTAATGTCAAAAGATTCAGTTGCTAATCTACTCATTCTCTCTTTTCTTATAAATAAACTTCTTAATTCCTTCAAAATGCTTTCAGCCTTAATACCATATTCAAATGACTCATTACCTCCGGTTTAAAAAAATATATAAAACTTACTTAGTTCATCCATCTCCACATAAAGTTTATTATTCCATCAGGTCCAGGAGCACTCATCATTTGTTTATACTTTTTAATGCCCCATTTAATGCACCAGTCTTTTTTAAATTACACTTTCCTACCCACTTCCCCAACTTTCTTAACCTCCTAAATGAACTTTTCCTTCATGTCCCTTCTGGTGTAAAATTCCTGCAGGTTTCCTTTCTATTACATTCATGATGTCACCTGTATTATACACTATATCTCATACATAATTCTTAACTGAGTGAAATTCACCCTCATCATGCTTTACTTTTTTTATTAAGATTGGGAAAATCTCCTATATTTTACCTTGCAGCATATATTTTTGCTTGTATATCATAGTACCTATCTTCCTCTCATTCTTCTGATATAAACCATTGTCTTTATCCCCTTTACTAGCTTCACTCCCTAATAAACTTATCTTTTTTCACTTTTCAAAACCTTTTTTCTGCATCTATGTATTCCTTTCTATATTCCTGATTAAATTTTAGCCACCATTCAGTTTCATTGCTGTAAAATGGAAGCCAGATTGGATTATGTTTCTATAAACTCTTCATCCTCTCCTTAAACCAGCTCTCTTTATTAACTTTACCCAATAACCTTTTATTACATTTTCTTTTATGTAATTTTCTTCATTCGAAAATTCAGAGATAATAGCACAGTGACCTGAAAAGGAGACTTCAGCAGTCTTTACTTTATACAGACCTTCTGAATACAAAAAGTAAGCTCTTTCATTCCTGATATTACCCTGCCTCTAGATACATTTTCTTTCTTTTTTCAAACCTAAAAAAAAAACTTCATCCTTCTTTTACACTCCCAAACATCTTTAATTTTTTCCTCCCTTCTCAAATTACTATTAATATATGCGATAGTTAATATCCACATTAGGTATCAAAAACTTCATTATTTCTCCAAAAATAATTTTTTAGTAAGCAGTGTAGATGCACACAACACCACAGTCCTCCATAATTTACCCACTTCTTTAAACCACACCTTTTCTATAGCCTCACAGCAATTCCAGAATAAATATCTTCCTCTAAATTCCAAGAACATCTCCCCCAGAGCAGTTTCAGCTTGCCGCCTTTGTTTAAAAATCTAATAGCCACCAAACAAACATCATACTTGACACTTGTGCAACCAAGTAAGAACATTTAACCTATGCTTTTCATTAATTGTATTATTTATATTTAAGGATACAATCCCAGTATTATTCTTTACCTTTTTTTAATATTTTTTTCTGCAACAATTTTATCATCCTTTTTCTTAACCTCGTTCCTATGAGGTCCTTTTCAACATCTTTCTCCTCCCCATCGCCTTCCATTTTTTCCAAAACCTCATATCCTTAACCACGCCCTTGTCTTGCATTTCTTCCTGTCTATCCCTACACCCACATTCACCTCTTCCTCATCTGCCTCACCTGTACTACCCCCTTTTTCACTTTCAAATGTATGCATGTACATTTTCTTCCTGTATTTCAGCTTGTTTTTCCCTGTTTCTATCAATTTCCAATCAAACCAGATGTGATCTTTCTCTCCATATTTCCTTCAAAACAGTTCATAATTCTTAACAGAATGCCCAAGCTGGCCACATTTAAAGCAACATCTTTTGGGAAGTTCACCAGTTAAATGATCCCCTTTCCCACAGTGAAAAATGTTTTAGGTTGTCCTCAATACCTTAACATTCCTTTTTTCCGTTAACAACAGAATTTGGTAAATGCATAATTTGGTCATTCTTTCTTCTAGTCAAATCAAAATGTCCCAAGCTCCATTCCAAAACTTTCTTCTATTGAAACATTTCTTAATGTCATATACAGCCCAACATTTTTCATAAAAAAAAAAAACTTTGATTTCATTTTCAGTAATACATGCAGTCCTAAAATACATTTTTAACTTTCTTCTAAACTTTTTCTCTGTAATAGCATACTCATTCCAAGGTGAACAAAAATATATTTTTTCAAATTTCATACAATTTTCAGCTTTGTCATAAGTTTCAGAAGTCACGTCTGCAAAAGGATCCTTTCCAGTCTGTATAAATGCCTTCATGCCTTCTGGGGAAACCCCCCCTTCACTAATAACAGTGTCCCATACAAAGTACCTGTCCAAACTATTCCCCATTTTGAGTCTCTATTCTTATAATAGATTTCTGCCTCTGTAAAACATCCAAGCTTCTTTCTTGCATAAGATTTGTACTCATGTTATCACTAGCCCTCAGCGCAATATCACAATTACTCCATGTCCTGTTCCTCAAACAAACCACCTCCAAAGATATCCAGTCACGCAACTGCACTCATCATCTCGTTCTGCTTCTTCCAGGATGTCTTTTAATCCATCATTTTCTAAGCCAACTTTCTGTGATTTGGTAACTTTAAAATGTGGCACTCCACTACCGACACAACTTGTATCCATTTCAGAAACTTCTCCAGAAGTAATGCTGTAATCTTCCCCTTCCTTCATTTCACAAAAACTCCAACCTTGTCCAACATGACTATGTTTGCACACTCGCCATCTTTCTGTTCCACTGTCCCACTTCCTTCAAGTCTCTGGCCATGCAACCAAAAAGAGTAGAAATTCCCCAGTGCTCTGGCCAAATTTTCCCCTAGTAGTGTAACTACCACCTTGAGGCTCCCCTGAAAGATGCTGCTAGTGGGACTAACCCAGTCAACAAAGGATAAATAAAATTATACTGTGTAAGACTCACCGGCAACATTGTAACTGTTGAATGCAGAAACACTAGTAATATTTTAGTTATACATATTTGTTCAGACCCTTAATCCTGTTGTAGACCTATTTCACAAAACATATACTGAGCTTTTCCACAAAGCACTCTCATAGTTAAGCTTTAAATATTCCAATATATGTTGGGCAGACCATTGAAGGAAGTTAATTTTTTGTATTTTTATCTAAGTTTTAGTAGTATTTATATAACTGACTGATATCAGAACATTAACAGTGAAAAGTAAGCAACATGCATCTTGTCATAATTTCTTCAGTTAAGAGCAGCTTTTAGAAAAGTCTTATGATTTTCTATAAAAGAACATATTTGCAGTAATAAATGTAGCCTGATAAATGGCAGCTGGCTACCTCAGTATGGACACTTTTAGGGCTATTTCTGTATATATGCCTTGGATCATGACAATCCACTATACATCTGTAGCTAATATAATCACATTTAAAATACAGATCCTTGCAACAGTATCCTTAAGTTGGAGACAAATGTATGTCTCTGTATTTCTAGCTGAGAATGTGAAATTCATTTAGGATGCCTAGTATCCAGCTGTTGCATACAGAAACTGCTCATTCTAATCTAAACAGTTTCATAGAAAAAGAAAAAAAATGTAATTATTCTCTTTCCTGTCTTAATCAGCCTGTTTGTCCTAGTCATCTTCCAGTTCCACAGTATACCAAGCGCAAGTTTAAAGGGACTCCTTTTGCACACATCTTATCCCTCAGGTTCTGGCAATTGAGTAACTTTCAGCTTTACCATTGCCAGCTGTGCTTGGATTAGTGAATTCCTGGGAGGAAGCACTTTCAAAACTGCAAAAAATGTTAGTTTATATTTAATTTTCTAATGTTTGCACTATTACCCATGAAAACTGTAATCTCTGCAGTGTAATTTCTGAAAAGTCCTTGTGTATGTGTGTGTGTGTGTGTGTGTGTGTGTGTGTGTGTGTGTGTGTGTGTGTGTGTGTGTATATATATATATATATATATATATATATATATATATATATATATATATATATATATGTCAGTATCTACAAAAATACACTGTACATCTGTTTTCTATAGTTGCCATAATAAATTTCTTATTTTATCATGACACAAATCCCAACTGATTGGGCTCACTCTCTTCCCAGTGATTTCTTGGAAAAAATAGCCCATAGCTCTGTTTTAGCTTTAACATAGTCCAGACAATCTGCAAAGTCTGATCTCTACCCTCTTCATCTTTCAAAATGCTAGTAGTGAACTTCTGCTTTTGTCTGTCTCATCCATTGAGATTAACTACTACTTTTATGTATATCATTTATCTGAACAGTTCAACTGCCTTGTCTCAGAACTTCACCATCGGTCTGATGTTGTCATCTTCTTTTTCCTTAACCTGTGGATCTCTGTTCCAACGCTCGGAACTGACCTACTGCTCTTCAAGCTTGAGATTCCAAACTTGGGATCCTACCTTCTACCCATAATGCCCCACTCCCCCACACTGTCTCAATTTCGTTTGCCATGCATTCTTTCAGCAGTGAGGTTCTTGGGCTCTGAGCTCCTCTGTGAATTTATTCAGCTTTGTGAGTGCTTGTCTGATATTTTGTGTACTATTTTCTTCTGCCTTCCTTACCTGCAAGTAGTTTTTCTTCTGCCTTTGGTTTCTTTTGTTTCATTTCTCTAATCGTGTTTCTCTTGCCATAGTTTTCTCCTCCCTCTTTCTAGTTAAAAAAAAAAAAAAAATGCCCCTTTTGTTTCTGTCGACTTCTCTTTCTGTCTTTCTTATGGCGGATCAGAAACCCCTTGGTTTTAAGAAATGCACTTCCTGTGGGCATAAGATCCCACTGTCTGATGTCCACAGGGAGTGTGTGTACTGCCTTGGGCCTGCATACCTGGCCGCCCACTGTGAGGTGTGCAAAGGGTTCCCCCTAGGGCTTTGGCAGGCAGGAGGAACAAACATATCCTTAAGGGTTTGCTGCCGCCTTCTTTTTTGGGCATTCCTTCCACTTCAGAGGCTCAACCCCCTCCAAAAAGTCCCATGATGCCCTTGAGGGCAGGAAATGCCCAACCACAAGGCCCTCCTCAGAGCCGCCCAAGAAGGGTCCTAGAGTTTCAGAAGTGACCCTTTCTGAGCCGGGGTCCACAGCTTCTGTCTCCTCTCCTCCCCTCCCCCCAATCATCTTTATTGGCTTCAGGTCCTAGTGTAAATTCTGTGTCACTTCTGTTTCATCTCCCAGCTCAGCGACAACCAGACTTTCTATGAGGCCTACCTCCTGTTCACCCAGGAGATCTCCAAGACCCCCCTCCTCTACTTCCTCCAGGTCTTCCCGAAAACTTACCTCCAAGGATGTGGGCAGACTGAGGCAGTTCCTTGAGGCCCAGATACAGATGGGGCTTGTCTGCTCCCTCCACATCTGGATCCATGAGGGTTTCCCCATTCAACCAGTAGCTCCTTCTTCAACATGTCCTTCATTGTCGGAGCCCTTTGGTTCTGTTGGTCTCTGGCGCTGGGAAGTCAGAGCCAATGCGATTCCTTTGTTGCCTCCGTCTGTTTCTTCTACTGGCTTGGGCCTGACCGCATCTGTTCCGAGTGTGTCTTGAAGCTGCAGCTTCGAGGTCGGCTCCAGGGGGTTGACATAGACTCTGAAGTTTTCGGAGCCTTCTCTCCCCCCCTCAGGGCATCGGCTTTTGACAGCTCATCTCCGACTCCCCCTTTGGAGCTGGAGGCTTCAGCCCCCCCCCCCGGGAGGCATCTGCTTTGGTGGCTTTGGCCTCAAGAGGACTACTTTCAGAGGGTTGAAGCCCTTCTGCTTTCAAGGTGGCAGAGAGGGTTCTCTCCCACCCTGGGTAAGCCTCAGTACACACCTCCTCAGAACCTCCCCCACCCCATTCTGGACTGCTGCATGAGGCCCCCAGTCTATCACGTGGACAGCCGGGCCCAGAAGGCCTCCAAGGTCTCGCTTCTGTGAATCCGCGAGAGTCTTCCAACACCTCCCTGGAACTTCTACTGAGGAGTTCCCATGGAAGAGGTTGTGTAAGAGGAGCCGCATGGATTCCCTTGAGTAATCCCTCACCACAGACATAGATTTCTAGGAAGGAGAAGGGTCCGTCAGATCACCACCCAACGAAGTCTCCTTTGGAGACATTCTATAAATCCTATGCCAGAGAGGTGGTTGGTGTGCCCAAAACCCTCCCCCAGAGGAATCAGTTCTGTTGGAGGCTTTTGGCTCAGGCCCATCTACTACCTGAGTGTCATCCCCTGCCAGCCCACTAATTGAGCTAGTGTCTACTGTGGCATGTATGGAGCCAGGTACAGTAGAGCTGATCCCCAAGTAGGCAAACAAGATTTGAGTACCCCTTTGGACAAGACCTTTTGGACCAAGGATGTCCTGGTAGATGCTGTGGTTGTCACATGAGCCACCAAGAAGGAGCTTGCACAAAAGAGCTCTTCTGTCCACCTTCACAACAGAGAATCATGAACCTTGGACAGATTTGGGAAAAGGGTTTATGCCTCTTCTATGTTTACCTTGAGCGCATTAAACTACTTATCGAATTTCAAAAGGCTACATAGGGATTTGGTGAGGGAACTTTCTAGCTCATCCACTGGGTCCATGTCTGCTGAGGAACAGAAGACCTTTTCCTCCAGACTGGCCACCCTTCAATCACTGGCTAATGCGTCCATGAGGCTGATATCCCACGCTGCAAGGGGTACCTCAAGGGTAGACTGTTCTGACATTGCCATACGGTGCCATGCCTGAATGAGGCTGTGTGACTTCGTGGAACCCTTCAAGTAGTCCTTTATCGATGCCTTCTTTGAAGGCTCCACCTTGTTTGGGCCTTCAGTTTGTGACAAACACTCCCACAGTGAAAAAGATAGAAAGACCCTGTCTGCCATTGGGATCCGTTTATCTACCCCACACAGGTCTTTTTCCAGAAATTGGTATGGGAGTAAAAAGACATGGTTTCGTAATTCACAAGGTCCTTTTCAAGACATGCAGGGAAATTTTTCCCCAGGGATGGGGGTGGGGGGAACAACCAGAATGGAAGATGACGCTCATGCAGCTGAGGCGGTCTGCAAAACCAATAGTCATGGGAAACTTTCTTGGACTGACCCTTCCACCAGTGGTTGCCTGCCTTCTTCTGGAGGCAGTTGGGTGGTGCTTCTCCTTGCACCTAGCAGCCTGGGAGGCCATCACAAATGATCACTGGGTGCTAAGGATCATATCTAGAGGATACTACATTCCCTTTCTAGAAACTCGCAAACAAAACAATTGCATCCCCGATGTTCCATCCAGTCAAAGGGAGGATGTGGTCTTAGAAATCAAAAAACTACGAGGCAAAAGAGTATCCAAAGGCTCCCCCAATCAAGTCGGATCAGGTGTTTACTCAAGATTCCTTTAGTGCCCAAAAAAACAGGGGACTTACTAACAATTCTGGACTTGACCACCTTGAACAAGTTGATGGAGCCCACTAAGTTCAGGATGGTCCCAAATCAATCCATCTTACCTCTTAGGAGTATGAACGATTGGATTTGCTGTGTAGACCTTAAGGTTGTGTACTATCACATAAAGATGGACAGATGCACCAGGAGTGTATATATTTCAGACTGGGAGACTATCACTATCGATTCAGATCACTTCTGTTTGGCCTCACCACACCCCCCAGGGTGTTCACCAAATGTTTGGCAGTGGTGGCAGCACACCTCAGGCTGCAAGGTTTCAAGATTATTTCTTATCTGGACGACTGGCTTCTGACTGCTTCAACCAAGCATCTACTGATCCAGCCATCTGGCTCCACTTCTAGGAATCACAGTCAGTATTCAGAAATCTCAGCTGTAATCAGTTCAGGTTGTAGATCTCATTGGAGAGTGTCTGGACACAAGGATATCCCAAGCCTTTCTAATTATGGAGAGGATTGTAAATTTAAGGCTTCAGGTCAGGCAGCTTGATTCTCAGAGTGTTCGGTTCTGTGACGACCACTGTAACTCTCGTACCTACTGTGTGCTTACACATGCGGATCCTGCAGTGGACCTTAACGGTCCAGTGGTCTCTTCACAGGAATCCCTTGAGTTTCCCTAGAATCCCTTTCATCTCTACTGACTTCTACTGTACACTAAATCATATATAGAGTTCTACATTCTATTTCCTTACCTTTTGGGCATTACTGATGTTTCTTTTTCTAGGAGCTGTTTTTCCTGGCTTCGTCTAGCCCCGCTCCATTTACCTTCACAGGCTTGGGCTGACTCAGCTCCCCTACCCTACTCCCATTCCTACCCACCCCTAACACATTTTATTTATACCTATCTGCTTATGTCTCCACTCCCTAGACCCACCTATCAGCTCCCAACACACTCAAAATTAATCTCCACCTACTTATCCAACCAAACAACTCCTCTAATTACTTTCTTAATTGTTTCTCCCACTAGTGTTACCTAATGCTCTACCAGTCCTAGACTACACCCTCACTATATCACCTCACCTGATCACCCTGCCTCTCTTTTTCAGGCAACTTCCCCTTTTTCTACCACCACTCAATTACAACCAACTTACCCATCTCTTCTCTGTAAACCATGCTCCACAACATCCTAACCACTTCTTTACTACTACTTCTCTCCTGCTCAACTTCTTATCACACCAATCTTTATTATTTAAGACCTGCACCAACTCTCTCTCAAGCACACAACCATGACACTACCCTATCATACTGTATTTCCCCCTCCTTGTTAACGTCTCCTCCTTTCATGTCTTCAAAATCAAAAAGTTATCCTCCCCCACTGCTAGCTCACCCAGACTCAAAGTCAAATATAACTTCTATAACTGCTATACTTCCAACCTTATCCTAATTGCAAACATTCTTCTACTAGCTGGTGACATACATCCCAACTCGGGTCCCTCCACTTCTCTCCCCACCTGTAACCTAACATCACATGAATCCACATCCCACTCTCCAGCGCTATCCCCTCCTCCCCTAAAACCTTATTTCTATCCATTAACATACAAAGTTCACCAAACAAAATCACTGAACTTCATACATGCATCTTCTGCTATTCCCTACATATCCTAATTTTATCTGAAACATGGCTAAAACACCATAGCTCAAACATGAAAACAGGAAATTTTACCCCTGTCTATAATATCTTCCGCCAAGACATAATCTCAAAAAAGGAGGTAGAGTAGCCATACTCCACTCAGAACAACTTACCCTAACCCTCCCTTTCCACCCAACCATTACATTTTCACCCCGCTGAACTATTAATTCTGAATTGCCACGTAAGCCGACACAAAAAACTCACCATTGCTTCCTTGTACATTTCTCCTGGCAAAAATATCCCTATTATTGAAAGCATTCTGTCTTGGCTCTCACAAAACATACCTATGAAACAGTAATACTAGGCAATGTGAATATTGACTAGAAATGCTTAGTGCAGACTCTCCTGTCCATAGTATCAAGCTCTTTGGATTTACTCAGCTCATCACAGGCCCTACTCGCTTAAATAAATACTCCAACTCTGGGGCTGTTGTTGACTCACACCTATATCACAACTCCATCACACTACCTGATACCCTAAGTGGCCACCTACCTATCCATACCTAGAGACACTCTCCACAACTACTCTGACCTCACCTTTATAAAGACTGCCACAAACTCTCTACCTTTAACTCCGCATTGCTAAATGAAAGACTCTCATCTATAAACTGGTCTTGCCTTCATACCCTTCCCCGTAATGACGTAGTTTTAAAATTTAATAACAACTTCTTAGACATTCTCAACTCACTGGCACCCCTTTGAAAGATCAGATTAAAATTAAATTATGCCCCCTGGCTTACTAAGGAGACCCATTACCTTATGCACCAGAGAGATTCTGCATGGAAAACATGGCTAAAATCAAAATCCCCTACTCCCCGTCAAATTTTTAAAGAACTCAAAAACCAAACAAAAAACATGTCTATAATGACCAGAAAAAAATGTATCATAAGGCTCAAACTACTCATCACACAAACCCCAAAATCTTCTGGTGAGCTACTAACTCCATTCTTCATCCTGGAAGTCCCCAAACCCTTAATACTTTTCCTAATAATTCAGCACAAGACACTGCATCCCTTCTCAACCATTACCTCATAGATTATTTCCATAAAATGACCAACACTGGCCCCGAGCTCCAACACTGCATTTCCTCCTCAAATATCCTCTAACCTGACCCTTTTTCTCTTAAACCTATTTCCACCACATATTAAATCCCTTCTTCAAAAAGTAAAACCTTGCACTCAGTCAGCTGGCAATCCCCCATCTTTCTCAGATTAGTAACTGACTCTGTACCCTATCCAGTTTCAATACTTATCAATAGATCGGTCCATGAAGTCACTGTAACCAATATCTAGAAATTTTGTATGCTATATCTTTACACAAAGGAGGTAACTCCACTGATCCATTCAACTTCAGATCTATAGCAGTACCATTCCCCCTCTCAAAAATACCTGAAAAATGCATTCCCTCACAGCTTCTCAAATTTCTCATCCAAGATAACCCTCTTGACACCTACTCAAACATGTTTTCCATCCAAACCACAGTACAACTACAGACCTGTTATTGTTCACTAATACGATAGCTGGAGCTCGTGATAAAAAAAAATGGTCTCATGTCTGTTCTTAGACCTGTCAAAAGCCTTTGACACAGTATCACATTCTAAACTCCTAACCAAACTAGCTAACCTGAACCCATAAGCTTTTACTCTAGAATGGTTCTCCAGTTATCTATCAAATAGAAAACAATCTGTCAGATGGCATTCCTCCGCCTCCCCCTTCCTACCCATCTCTGCAGGTGTCTCCCCATGGATCTATAATGGGACCTCTTCTGTTTTAATATTGTCACCAATGACTTCTACACCTCTTCCCAATATTCCTCTCGCTTTCA
The DNA here is from genome assembly GCF_019279795.1 of Protopterus annectens. Lineage (NCBI taxonomy): Eukaryota > Metazoa > Chordata > Ceratodontiformes > Protopteridae > Protopterus > Protopterus annectens. The sequence goes on from NC_056736.1 coordinate 360,458,462, forward strand.
GTATGCTGACAATTCAACTCACATCTCTCAACTTCACTCTATTACACAAAACTCTTTCCTTTCTGTAGAAAAATGGCTTGCAGAAAATCAGCTCATTTTAAATCCCCAAAAGACTTAAATTTTTACTATTTTTTTTCCCCTAAATCACTTTGCCATCTTAAATCTTCCTTCACCATATTTTCCTTAAATAAAACTATCATTGGAATGATAATTGACAACCAACTCAAATTTGACCTTCATGTCCAACAATCCATCAAAAAAAATAACAAACCAAAAACTGGGCCTTCTCTATAGGAACAAAAAATTCTTAACTTGATTCTAGACTCTCTTTGGCTCAAGTTTCCTTACTTCCCAGCCTTCTCAACACCAGTTCTCACAAGTCTTCATTCTTCATTAATCTCTAAGATGGAACAGTCCTGTAACAAAATTACCAAATTCACAGCAAATTTACCACATTCCTCTCACCACTTCATTACACCGAAAAAACTACAATGGTTCGAATTCCCCCACCAACTACAACTTTCACAACTTCACATAACCGACCTCCTACTCATCAAACCCTCTGCCTGCCCTTCTTATCCAATCTTGTATCTTACTATATCCCTTCACGCCCTCTACGAAGCACAGGCAAACATCTTCTTCAAAAATACGAGTGCAGTAAAACCAATGGAAAGGTGGTATACCAGTATTCTTTGTCTCACAGCTGGGACAAACTCCCACTTAATATACGAAGCATCACACACCCCATCAAATTAAAAAAAGAATTAAAAATTTATCTAGCCAAATCATGGTTATGCCCCTGCCATGACCCCACATAAATCCCTATCCCTTTCTGCCTACTACTTATTCCATCCACTTCTACTTACACCTTCAAAAGGTCAATGCTAAAATAGATCTACCTCCTTTTCCTTGTTTAATTTCATCATGTATAAAGTTATGTTTCCGCTTTGCTTAGAAGCTTTTCTTTTCTTATACCTACTAACACTTTTAACAAGTTTAACACTTAATCAGCTTCCTTTCTTTTCCTTGTATAATATGAAAGTGTAAAAAAAACTGTTCTCCCACGTGTTTCTGTACATTTTACATAACTTGATCATGCTAATAACCTGTTTGAAAACTGCTTTATAACTGTCATATGTTTGAATTTTATATCCTTATATATAAATGCACTTTGCTTCTTTTTAATACAGTTGTATATGTATTTTTTGGAACTTTTCTCCTTAGGTCTCCACTGAAAATGAGCTGGAGCTCAGATGGACCAACCCGGCTGACAAATGTCCAATAAATAATTTCCCCATCAAAATCTCCTGAGTAGGCAAGGATTCTCTGCTTTGGTGGCTTCACTCTGCAGATGTTTCTCAAGGGCGGCCATTTATCCTCCCTCCCTCAAATGCCACAGTGACCCATGGACACCTCCCAGATTGGGGGGGGGGCATTGTCTGGGTCAGACAGTTAAAGGGACGTGGATGCTCCAGGGGACCAACTTGCGTATCAGCGTACTGGAGATGAGGGCAGTTCTTCTAGTACTGCAAGATCTTCACAGCCTTCTACCTCCAGGGGCTGCTGTGATGTAAACAAACATATTATTGGATAATCTCAACCGAGTGTTACTAATGCCTCATGAGTGGTCTTTGAACTAATCCGTGGCAGATTTGATCTTTCCAAAAATGGTTCAGCCTTGCTGCGATCTGTTTGCATCGCTATTCAACAACAAATGCACCAGATACTTTGCCTTGGTCCCTCCTCAGGGACAGTCACCCAGAGATGCTGTAGCTCATGTTTTTCTTTATGCCTTTCCTCCTCTGCCATTAATTCCCAAGTTTTTACAGAAGGCTGTCAGATTGAAGAGCAAGGTAATTCTCATTGCCCCCTCCTGGCCCCGTCAAACCTGGTTTGCCTTTCTTTGGTCTCATCTGATATGCCCGCTGTTCAGATTGGAGCCAATTCCGTACCTCCTTTTTCACCTGTCAGGGCATCCCCACCTACAAGTTCAGAGTTTGAAGCTAAACATATGATTTCTCCAATTCCAATAATGGCAAGATGTCCCAGGCTTTCTTCCCCTGTCCATAGAATTCTGATCTCCTCCCTTAGGTGTTCAGCCCTCAGGGTTTATAAAAGTAAATGGAAAAGGTTCTCTATTTGGGCACAGCAGAAACGGTTAGACCCTTTTGCAGCTCCTATTGCCGTAGTTTTGGATTTTTTGTCATCAATCTTCCACAATGTCGCTAGCTACTTCCCCTTTAAGGTCAGACTCACAGCTATTTCCAACTTTCATTTAGGCCTAGATCCCCCCCCCCCCCCGGCATCATCTAAACTTTGTAAAGTCTTCCTTGGAGGCACCTTTTTGCTTCAACCACTGATCAAAGACCCTACCCCTCCATGGGACCTGACTGTGGTTCTGCAAGCATCAGTTTATACTCCCTTTGGCTACAGCTGACTTTCTGTCTTGGAAGACCCTTTTTCTAGTGGCTATCACCTTTGTGAAAAGAGTGTCCGAACTTCAAGCTTTTTTCTCTAAATTCCTGTTCTTAATTTTTCACAAAGACAAGATAACCTTGCATACAACCCCATCATTTTTGTCTAAGGTAGCCATGGAGGGGAACATTTAATCACTTTGTCAATCTTCCTGTCTTTTTCCCTAATTATTAGAATAAAGGAGAGTACTCCCTTCATTTGCTGGGCATACATAGGCAAATACATTTCTACTTAGAACCAAATCCTTCAGGATATCTGAGCAGTTGTCTGTATCCTTCGCTAAGGAAAGGAAAATCCATTACGAAGGTTACTCTGTCTAGATGGTAGAGAGACTGTACTTCCTTTGTCTATTTGGCCAGAAACATACACTTGCCAGGTCCTGTTAAAGCTCATATTACAAGACCTATGGCGACTTTTCAAGTCTTTTGGTCCAGGGTTTCGATTTGAAGATATTTGTGCTACAGCTACCTGGTCAAATCCTCATATGTTCATTTCGCATTATAAGTTGGATATTATATCTAGATGCAGGAGTGTCTTTGGCTCTGTCGTACTGCGGAATTTCCTTCCATGAGAGCCACCTGGGTTTTTTCTTAGCTAGGGACTCTGTCCCACAGGTTAATGAAAATGAAGATGACAACATCAGATAAAGAAGTTAAGTTCTTACCAGAGTGTTCCTTCTGTGTTGTCCATCATTTTTCATTAACCATCCCTCCCCCCTTCCAGTCTTTCGGAGTCCTGGTGGAACTCTCATTGGAACCATTTCTCCTTTGCATTGAGCTTCTAATTTCCTCTCTCATAGTCTTGGGTGATTGTCTTTATATAGGATAGAAAATGTTGGTCCTTATGCTATGGGCAAACTTGATCTGATGTAGTGTTGGGGGAGTGGGGCATTATGGGTAGAAGGGAGGAGCTCAGCTTTGGAATCTCAAGCTTAGAGAGCGATCTATTGGTTCTGAGGGTCAGAAAAATTAAGCTGGACAACACAGATAGAATGTTATGGTAAGAATATAACTTCTTTTTTTTTGTTTCAGCAGCAGAATACCATCATATTCTTCTTACAGTAACTCCCAGATTTTGGCTTTACTTTGTTTAGCATGATGTACTTATAGGCCAATGGAATTTATTAAATCATGCATAATTCCTTCCAAATCCATTCCACTATCTTCATCTGTCCATCATGATTTTTAGATCAGTCTCCAGCCCTGTGCTCAAACCTCTTACATTTTTTTTCATCCAAAATAGACACTTTCCTTCCTCAAACCAATTCCATTCTTGTCATGATGTGATCAGTTTGTTGCACTGAAGCCAAAAAATGCACCTAGAAAACAGACGCTCTTTAAAAGTAAAACCAATTTATAACTGAACAAACTGAGCGCACACAGGAGATTAGTAATGTTTCTGCGCATTGCAGCATCCCACCAGTTTTCTTTGACTTTGCTGGATTACCTGTGTTAGATATTACTAACCACCCCTTCGCTCCAGATCTCTCTTCCCTTCAGTTGCTATTGCTGCTTTCTCTCCATTCTTGTACTCCTTCCTTTTTTAATCATATATGCACTATTTTGCTGTTTTCACTAAATTTAAGTTGTCATGGTTACTATTCTTCCAGCTTTTCATCCTTTCTTTTTTGTTGTTAATATTAATCCGTATAAGCACACTATGCCCTCAACAGCATAAAGGCATACTTTTCCTTCCAAACCCTTTCAAATGACATTTGTTTAGACATTAAAAAGACTAGCTCCAGAACTTGCCATGTAATAATTTGCTACTAATGGTCCTTATGCTTTAAGTTAAGTACTTTTTTGTAACCGTAGAAAAATTATTTTTCATCCTATACAGCCTTGTCATTAATAACAATGCAGATAAGTAGTCCTTCCACAACCCAAGTCCCTGAAGATTGCAAATTGAACTATCTCCTTTGCAGCAGAACACTGCTGCAGCCAGGGAAACAACCTTAGTGTATTTAAGATGATACATATAGGTTCATAGGCTGGTACTAGGCAATCAGCCCTAGGGCTTATAAAGCCTAGCCATAACAATTCCCTGGATATTAATTCCACAATATTTACTTCCCTGGACCCCTGTCTAGCAGGGCAACTGATGTGATCCCCAGGGTGAATTTCCTATCTCCCATCCAATCGTCAAGGCTGCTTTTGAAGAGGGCCAAGGAGGCGCTCTGCTTGACATGTATGGGCAGTCTCTTCCAGAATATGTGGAGTCTCTGGGTCAGGAACCTATCCCTCCAGCATGTTTTTTCATTGTGATGACAAGGTTTAGATCCCTGGAGCATATGGTTCTTAGGGATTGGGATTTATTTAAGTGGAGCATGTCCAACAGCTCAGGGTTTTACATGGTCTTGTATGTTAAGCAGAGATCGCCTCTGGGTAAACGATATGCCACAGAGTATAGCTGGAGTTTTTTTTAGATGGTCAGCATAGGACATCTGCTTTGGCCTGTGATTCTTTTAGTCAGGTATTTCTGCGGCCTTTCCAGCTGTTGCAGATGTCTTGTGAGGTACATACTAAACTGGGCATTGTACTCTATAATGGGTTTAATGAGGGATGAGTACAGTAGGACAATAACCTCCTTTTTTTCTGGATGAAAAGCCCTTAGTGGTGAGGTGTGCCACATAGAAGGATTTCAGCATATGTGATGGGCAGGGGTTTTCTAAACTGTGTCTCACACTACATAAATTAAGCGCTTGACTCCCCTTGAACAATAATGTTGTTATTCTTCATAGTCTGATAGTCTGGGAGAAGGTACTTTGAGGATTTCATTTTAAAACTTTGTCCACTGCATACTCATCATGTCTTGTGTGTGTGTGTGTTTTACAAAATGTCTATCAAGTGTTTTTTTTTCTGTAAAAATTTCAGTAAACATTTTACATGAAATACAAATCTCTGTGGTAATTGTAAAAGTAAAGATTTGTACACTGACAGATTTGAACAGTTTTTATGGTAAATGGGGTGAGACAGCCAAGTATTGGGATATTGGCATGGCTGGAATGGTCTTGATTCATTACCTGCATAGGGCAAAATATTTCTATGATGCAGCTCTGTTGGCTTTGGAGGTGTATGCTGCATTATTAGCCATTCAAATAGGTCAGACCTGTATTGAGTGATGACAGACAGGATAGTGATTCTTAATGACAGAGGAGACACAGGGAGCTCAAAAATTAAATGTAGGTGTCCTGCAAATGTATAAGCCCCCCTCCCTAAATAGTATGTTGCATGAAGTAATATTTTTGATTTTTGCATGACTTCTGGTTTGTTGAACCAACCCTGCTGCAATGTTTATGTTGTCTTTAATTGTTTTGCTTTATGCATTGCACTAAAGAATGAATTCATATAGACCTGGAATGTGTAGTATGGTCTAAACATGTTGCAATGTAGTAGTCCAAACATGTTGCATTGTAGAATATTTTTGCAGTGTCTTTTTACAGCCTTCAACTGCAAAGGGTTTGGCATTTATTATACAGAGCAGTGATCAGAAATGTCTAATCTTCAGCATCCATTATGTAGTATATTTAAGCAGTCATCCACAAGTGTGCATGGGTAGATCAGGGTTACCCATAGTTGGTGTGGTTTGATCATGTGAGAAGTAGGCTATATGTATTGATTCATGAGATAGAGTGGAGAGGAAATGTAAAGGAAGTGATGTGGTAAGTGGATATTTATAGGTTCTAAGAAGTGCTGGGTGGATGCCTTGTGTATTCCAGTGTGTGATGATTTCTAGGGCCTTTGCATTAAATGCTTGATAAGACCTCTGTCCTAATACAAGACATTTGGCATGAGCATGTTCCAGTGTGAGATCACAGTCTGTGTGCTGTATTTCTTATCGTTCCATCCCCGTATTGGTTTTGATGTGAGCTACCTCTCCATGTTTAATATTTGGCAGAGAATCCCCTTTCCCTGTGGTTGATTTATCCCCATTACTATGTCTAATTGTTGAATTGATCCCTGCTTTAGTGTGGGATGTTTAGTATAAGCTCCAGCATTGTATGAGGTGTTTGACTAAAGTATTGTTTTTGAGGTGTACTTCTTGTTGCTATAGTTTAAATGTGTAGCATTTGTATTGTTTATATTCTAGGATGGGATTAGTTTGCACGTTGCTTGTTCATAGCTGTTGTGTCTCTTGTATCTCTGTGATGTACGTGTCCACTGTTGCTTGCTTGTAAGTCATATTCAGGCATGAAAGGACTGTAGGAGCCTATTTCTTTTTTTTTCTCAATTTTTTTTTTAATTTTTCAAATGCATTTGAATAAATCCCGTAGTATTTATATATAATATCTTAAATAACTATGTATACTATTTACATTAGCCTGACACTATAACAAGTCTTCATGTATACAATTACTTTCTAAGTATGTTCAATCCATTATCAGAGTGACTTATCAATTATTGTATAGTGTCAATCAACGGCAAGACTTTTCCCAAGGGTTATTGATAAATGGCTTTGGATAAATTCTTGATCTTCATTAGGCTGTAGAAGTCTTCCAAAGTTGGTATTGTGTTTGTATTCCATCTTCTAGTTATACACTTCCTTGAACTTGCAAGTATAGTCCATACTAGATACATGTTTGACCTATTCAAATGAGGACCTTCGTTCACATTTAATAATACAAGAGCTTTATTTAAATAAAATAATTAATTAAATAAAGCTTGTAGAAAGTTATTAATACCATTCCAAAATGGCTTAATTTTAACACAATCAAAATGTGGTTCCAATCTGCACTATGTACTTGCTCACATCTCCAACATATTTTGTGGAAGAACTAATTTTACTGATTCTATCTGGGCTTAAGAATGCTCTGCGTAAGCATTTCCAATTAAAAACTTTCCAGTGTTGTGTAAAGGATGTATATTTTATTGATAATAAGATATTTGTTTTAATATATTCAGTTAACTGTATTGAGTGTTTTTTTGTTCTATATTTCCAATATGAGGATTTGGGTGTTAGTTTATCAATATTTTGTAAAATTTTGAAATATTGTTTCCCATGTCAGTCATTATATATGTTTTCATATATGTAGTTCGTAAATTTAAGTATTTCTTTAAATGAAGAATTGTTAATTATTCTACTTAAATCTTGCGAATATGACCAAATACTCTGTAAAGTTAACCAGTCCTGTTGTGCAATTCTGTATGTTATTACCTGCATATCTAAAACTTTTAGTTCTTTGATACATTGGAACCAACAAACAAATCCTTTCTGTTCCCAAGAATTAAAAAATTCTCTATATATTTTGTGTGGAAAGTTCTTTGTGACTATATATAAATGGTGTTAAAAGATCAAACCAGATTTTCACATCTATATTTGCATTAATAATTTTCCTAAATTAGTAAATGTAGTAATTAATCATACAAGTTTTAGTGGGTTTAGATATGTTATATTGCATACTAATACAGAATATGTGCCATGGCAAATTGTTTTTATCTGTTTGAAATTTTTTTTTGTAAATCAAATTCATTTATTGATATTACAGTTAGTAATTTTTTCCAAATTGCAGAGTAATTTGAACTTGTCCAGTCTGAGATTGTTTTAGATATTGATGCTGTTATATATGTTTCTGTATCAGAAAAATGCTGTGGATGTTTGTGTTTCACTGTTGCAGTCATTGCAATTGGGTTATCCTGCTGGCAGGCTACCCGCAGTCGGCCTGAATTCCAAAGTCCTGGACCGGCGTCGGTTGCTGTCGCCTCCTCCTTGACGTCAGTGCGCCAGGGGTTTAAAAGATGTAGCCGACACCATTTTCTTCAGTCTTTCTTGCCGCGCAGTGCCCGAAGCAAAAGCAGTTTGTTTGTTTGTTTATATTCTAGGATGGGATTAGTTTGCACGTTGCTTGTTCATAGCTGTTGTGTCTCTTGTGTCTCTGTGATGTACGTGTCCACTGTTGCTTGCTTGCAAGTCATATTCAGGCATGAAAGGACTGTAGGAGCCTATTTCTTTTTTTTTTTTTAATTTTTCAAATGCATTTGAATGAATCCCGTAGTATTTATATATAATGTCTTAAATAATTATGTATACTATTTATATTAGCCTGACACTATAACAAGTCTTAATGTATACAATTACTTTCTAAGTATGTTCAATCCATTATCAGAGTGACTGATCAATTATTGTATAGTGCCAATCAACGGTAAGACTTTTCCCAAGGGTTATTGATAAATGGCTTTGGATAAATGCTTGATCTTCATTAGGCTGTAGAAGTCTTCCAAAGTTGGTATTGTGTTTGTATTCCATCTTCTAGTTATACACTTCCTTGAAATTGCAAGTATAGTCCATACTAGATAAATGTTTGATCTGTTCAAATGAGGACCTTTGTTCACATTTAGTAATACAAGTGCTTTATTTAAATAAAATAATTCATTAAATAAAGCTTGTAGAAAGTTATTAATACCATTCCAAATTGGCTTAATTTTAACACAATCAAAATGTGGTTCCAATCTGCACTATGTACTTGCTCACATCTCCAACATATTCTTTTGTGGAAGAACTCATTTTACTGATTCAATCTGGGGTTAAGAATGCTCTGTGTAAGCATTTCCAATTAAAAACTTTCCAGTATTGTGTATATATTTTATTGATAAGATATTTGTTTTAATATCTTCAGTTAACTGTATTGAGTGTTCTTTTGTTATATATTTCCAATATGAGGATTTGGGTGGTGTTCTTTAGTTTATCAATATTTTGTAAAATTTTGAAATACTGTTTCCCATGTCAGTCATTATATATGTTTTCATATATGTAGTTCGTAAATTTAAGTATTTCTTTAAATGAAGAATTGTTAATTATTCTACTTAAATCTTGCGAATATGACCAAATACTCTGTAAAGTTAACCAGTCCTGTTGTGCAATTCTGTATGTTATTACCTGCATATCTAAAACTTTTAGTTCTTTGATACATTGGAACCAACAAACAAATCCTTTCTGTTCCCAGGAATTAAAAAAATTCTCTATATATTTTGTGTGGAAAGTTCTTTGTGACTATATATAAATGGTGTTAAAAGATCAAACCAGATTTTTACATCTATATTTGCATTAATAATTTTCCTAAATGAGTCAATGTAGTAATTAATCATATGAGTCTGTGGGTTTAGTTATGTTATATTGCATACTAATACAGAATATGTGCCATGGCAAATTGCTTTGATCTGTTTGAAATTTTTTTTGTAAATCAAATTCATTTATTGATATTACAGTTAGTAATTTTTTCCAAATTGCAGAGTAATTTGAACTTGTCCAGTCTGAGATTGTTTTAGATATTGATGCTGTTATATATGTTTCTGTATCAGAAAAATGCTGTGGATGTTTGTGTTTCACTGTTGCAGTCATTACAGTTGGGTTATCCTGCTGGCAGGCTACCCGCAGTCGGCCTGAATTCCAAAGTCCTGGACCGGCATCGGTTGCTGTCGCCACCTCCCTGACGTCAGTGCGCCAGGGGTATAAAAGATGCAGCCGACACCATTTTCTTCAGTCTTTCTTGCCGCGCGGTGCCCGAAGCAAAAGCAGTTTGCAAGTGCCGGTCGGCCGACTCCTGAGAATTTCACGTTCAAATTTCAGATCCGAAGTCTTCATTAAAGCTAAGTACCCTGTTGGGGAAACTTTTTTCTTGCTCCAGACCGATGTCAGAAAAAGTTAATAATTGTATTTCTTGTGGGAAGCAAATACCTCATAAGGATTTTCATTCTTACTGTATTCCTTGCCTAGGCCCTGACCACGACGTTGCTAATTGTCTGTTTTGTGATAGATTTAACCAACGCACTATTAAGCATCGGTTCAATTTTGCATTTCATTACTTTGGCAGAAGATTTAATTATATAATGCCGTCGGAAGAGCCGACTACCAGAGTTTATAAAAAGTGCAGAGAAAAGGACAGGCATCCGAGGTCCAAAACCGACGAGACTTTTGCTAGGCCAGTCGCCGGTTCTCAGTGAGGCGCTTTTACAGCCCCTGACGTCCGCTACCTCAGAGCCACAGGCCGCTTCCGACTCCCATGCAGAGCCAACTAGGCCACTGGAAACTCAAGGTATTGGACCCTCGGAAACTATTCCCTCAGATGGGTCCGGAGCCGCTGAGCAGGCATCAGCTTCTGAGGGTGTTTTCAGGCCTACATAGTTGTATGTGAAAACAACTTCAGCTTCAAAGGCAAAGACTAAAGCACCTCTAAAGACAAAGAAACAAGTACAACATTCCCCTGGACAGGCCTCCATGCCTAAAAAACAGATGCTTAAAATGGCCAAAGACCTAATTACTTTGTTCAGGGGTTCCCATCCCCTTCCTGATAAGAGGCCTAGGCAAGAGACAGAATATGAATCTTCAGATCAGGTTTCCATTTCCTCTGATTCCTCTTCTGAACAGGAATACTCTCTTCCTCCCTATGAGAATTCTGATGCTGAAGAATCTATTCCTTCAGCCTCTCCTCCTGAGGATTATTCTTTTGGGGAGACCCTGCATACTATGAGGGAGCACTTCCACTGGGAGAGCCAAGATTACTCAGAATCTAAGAAAAGGCTCAGAGACTTCCTTTTACTACCTCAGCACAGGCCCCTTGCTATTCCTTCTGTTTTAGACATTGTAGATGATGTATTTTCAGAGTCCGGTCTGTCTCCTGACTCTTTACCACCAACTCCTGTTAAGCCAGACAGGTACTACAGGGTCCCTGATTCACATACATTTCTTTATAAAAACCCTGCTGCTGACCCAGAAATTAACTCTCAGGGTCCCAAAGGGGTCAAGGCTTCCACTGCAAAAAACCCTATCCCCTCTGACAGGGATTCAAGGGCCCTGGACAGATGGGGGAAATATTTACACTTCTGCTACCTTGTCCGTAAGTGCCTTAAATTGTCAGTTTCATATGCTTAAATATCAGCAATACCTTATGTCACTGCTTAAACAGAAAATTTGACAAATTCTGAATGTGCAGAAAACAATGAAATGCAGGATTTATTGCATGCAGCTGAACAAGTGGGAAACCATACTTTGCAATGTGGTTTTGATTCTCTGGAGGCCTCCTGCAGGGCTGCTGTTTTACGGGTTCTGTCATTAGGAAGCATGCTTTGTTAAAGGAGCAGAATCTGCCTGATCATGTTAAAGCAAAATTATTAGATGCTCCATTACAGCATGATACCTTGTTTGGTGTTAAAGCAGAAGAGGTGTTGAAGAAAATGGAGGACAAAGCTAAATCTATGCAAACAGTCAAGGATTTCTTACAGGTACAGCCTCCCAGATTTAGCAGGAACTGGTCTACAAAGAATTGGTCCTTTCCAGTGTCAGACAGGCCACAAAGAGGCAGATACAGATGCCCCAGAGGCAGATCCCAGCCCCAAGGCTCATACAGGTCTAAACAATGGGGTGCTTCTACCTCCAAAAGCGGAGAAGATAAATCACAGCCAAACAGAAAACAGTCTCAGTGACTTCCCCTGCCAGTACCAAGCACTTATCTTCTGGCAGCTCCTTTAGGGGGAAAACTAGCACTTTTTTCACAAAATTGGCACATGATCACCCAGGACAAATGGGTCTTGAATATAGTGTCACAAGGCTACAGGTTCCACTTTCACACCCTGCCAAGGGCAAATGGTATGCCAGACCTGCCACACAACCAATGGGCAGAGGCACAAAAACAAGTTTCATCCCTCATGGATGTAAGGGCCATTCAGCGAGTACCACAACAAGAGCAGGGACTAGGATTTTACTCAAGACTGTTCTTGGTGCCCAGAAAGGACAAAGCCTGGAGACCAATACTGGACCTGTCTATTCTAAACACATTTCTGGATATTTCCAAAATCAAAATGTTGACTCTGCAGCAGCTTCTGCCCATGCTGGGCACGAAGGCTTGGCTTGTGACTTTAGACCTAAAAGAGGCATACCTGCATGTCCCAATCCAGACAATCATGCAGAAGATACCTCAGATTTATAGCTGGCTCAATGCACTACCAATTCTCTGCACAGCCCTTTGGCTTATCTACTGCAACCAGGGTCTTCACAAAATGTCTGGCACCAGTAATTGCATTTTGCAGACAGAGGAATACAAATTTATCTTTACTTGGACGACTGTCTTATTCAAGCAGAGAACAAGGGCATTCTACTACAGCATCTGGCGTTTGTAAAAAGATTACTAACATGCCTAGGGTACACAGTAAACGAAAATAAATCAAAACTAGTACCCTCTCAAGAGATAATATCCCTGGGTGCAAGCTTAAATACAACTGCCCAGATGGCTTATCTCACGCCAGACAAAGACAACTGACTACTTATTTCAAAATGTTGGCAACAAAGACCCAGTTATCTGCAAGGAAAGTTTTGCAGGCTTTGGGCTTCATGGCATCCTGCATTCTGCTAATTCCATATGCAAAACTGCATATGAGGAAACTACAATGATGTCTAAAAAGTGTTTGGACTCAACATTGCCACATCCTGGAAACAATAATTACCCTCATTCCCTTCCTGCAACAGGAGTTTCGATGGTGGGCAAAGGCCTGTCACTACAACAAGGGACAGCCATTCACTTTACCCACAGCCAGGCAGACATTAACAACAGATGCATCAGATTATGCCTGGGGGGCCCATATGGCAGGAAGATGTATTCAGGGCAAATGGTCCTCAAGCCAAATGCATCTACATATCAATCAAAAAGAGATGCTAGCTGTTCAGAATGTCCTGACAGCCTTCAAGGATCTACTTCATCCAGGACAACTATTGATAAAGACGGACAATACTACAGACATGTGGTACACAAACAAGCAGGGAGGCACACATTCCTAAGCCCTCTACAGACTAGCTATGACTTTGTGGGACACAGCATTGACTTACCAAGTATATCTGCAAGCACAATTCCTGCCAGGAAAGATAAATACTCTGGCAGACGAACTAAGCAGAAATCTAATGGATCCACACGTGTGGAAATTGGATCCACAAGTCTTCAGCATGATAACAAGGAACTGGGGATGCCCGGACATAGACCTATTTGCTTCCCCTCACAACTGCCAGCTACAGAGATTCTGCACAATGACCTATCACAAGCAAGCATGGAAAGTGGATGCTCTATCTTTCAGCTGAAAAAACGTAACAATATATGCCTTTCCTCCACTGCCTCTCCTCCCCAAGGTACTCCTAAAGGTCAGACAAGAGAAGCCAAAAATGATACTGATTGCCCCAGACTGGCCCCGCCAGCACTGGTACCCAATCCTAAAGAATGTCTCAATGCCAAGCCTGGACATTCCCTCAAATTCCTCACTTATTGACCCAACAAAACAGTCAGATCCTGCACAGCCAACTCAGGACCTTAAATCTGGCAGCATGGTGGATAATGTAGCTAACAACACACACCTCTCTCTAAAGCGGTGATGGATGTTATTTTGGAGGCCAGGAGGCCTAGCACCAGAAAATCCTATGCAGAAAAATGGAAGAGATTCTGTGCTTGGAACCAGGCACAAGGAATTGACACGATTGCACCAGATGTTCCTCAGATTTTGCAATACTTAACTGAGATGCTGGACAAAGGCCTATCTTTTTCATCAATTAAGATTCATGCATCTGCCGTTTCAGCTCATTACAATACAGAACCACCTATTTTTTCTCATCCATTACTAAGGCAGTACCTCAGAGGGGCCAAAAACATAAGACCTCCAAGGCGAGCACCAATACCTGCATGGGACCTCAATTATGTCTTGGAAAAACTCACACTGCCTCCTTTTGAGCCAGCCTCTACAGCTGATGTAAAATTCTTATCCTGGAAAACAGCTCTGCTCCTAGCAACAACCTCTGCAAGACGAGTCTCAGAGTTACAGACACTCATGGCTGTGGAACCTTTTATCATTTTCCATCCTGACAGAGTTTCTCTGAGGACAAACCCGACATTCATGCCTAAGGCAGTGTCCAGTGTGGCCCTTAACCAAACAATTAATTTGCCTACCTTTTATCCAAACCCACAGATTAAGGGTGAGAGACTTCTGCATTCTTTGGACATTCACAGGCAGCTACACTTCTACTTGCACAGAACCAAAGCTTTCAGAAAGACTGAGCAAGTTCTAGTGGCATATGCTGCAGGATCACAAGGAAAGGCTATCTCAAAGCAGACTATTTCAAAGTGGATAGGCCACTGCATTTGTTTCTGCTATTCACAGCATGGCAAAACCATGCCTAAGGCCAGACCAGAGCAGCAGCCACTTCAGCAGCCTTCTTCAGAGGAGTACCAACCAAAGACATCTTAGAGGCTGCAACTTGGAGTTCAATGCACACTTTTACAAAGCACTATCACTTACCTCTCTACTCTATATATAGGGCAGGCTTTGCCACTGCAGTTCTACAGGGCCTCATAGCCTCCCCTAATCCTATTTAGCCCCAGCCTCAGCTTTGAGATTCAACCCAATTGTAATGACTGCAACAGTGAAACACGATGAACATAGTACAGTTGTATACCTATCATAAATGTAGATGTTTCGAGTGTATTCACTGTTGCAGTCCAGGTTACCCACACACCATCCCCCTTTCCTTTGCTGGGACTTATCTGTACTTCTCTAATCTATACAACCTATGTGGTGTGTTTGCTTGTAGATGAAGGAAAAGTTTACTTTAGTACATGCGTGCTTATTGGCATAATTTAGCCTACCCTTTAGGGGACACCTGACATCTAGGGCAAGAAAAACTGAAGAAAATAGTGTCGTCTGCATCTTTTATACCCCTGGCGCATTGACGTCAGGGAGGAGATGACAGCAACCGACGCCGGACCAGGACTTTGGAATTCAGGCCGACTGCGGGTAGCCTGCCATCAGGATAACCCAATTGTAATGACTGCAACAATGAATACACTCTAACATCTACATTTATGGTAGGTACACAACTGTACTTTTCCTCTTACATCCCAAAGACATGCTGTAGGTGGATTGGACACTCTAAATTGGCTCTAGGCATGACTGTGTGCATGTGTGTGCCTTCTGTGGAAGGTTGGGCACCAGGCTGGCAACTCGACACCTTAAAACTCCACTGCCAATCATAAGCAGACAGGTGATCTGCTGTGGCGACCCCTAACCGTGAAAAGCCGAAAGAAGAAGATCAGGAAAGTAATAGCTTTCTAAGCTTGTGAGGAAATTGCTACTCTATTTTTGTTTTACTTGGATCGCTTGTCTGTGTACTTAATAAAGGATTTTCGACTGGAAACAGACTGCCTGCCTTGCTTGGGTTACTTTCGAATACTTAGTAATGCTGTACAATTATATATTTTCTATTATTTTTTTGTTTCGTTTTGACTTAAGACTAGTTTAAGTTCGCTACATCTACTACTATTGTCTGATCTGATTAATATACAGTGATTAACTAGAAATATATGTACTGAAAATCTTCCATACAGAGAAGTCTTACACTGTTTTGTTTTTGGACCCTCTACACTTTAGTGGGTTGTTTTGAGACTTCGGGAATACCACGGAGATTACTTGTTTTTATATCTAATAATTCAGAATCCCATTCTCTGATATATTTTTTTTTTATACCAAGTTAGGGTTTTACCATATATGCAAGCTTTTAATGAGTCTCGATATCATTATTTTATTTATCTCTGTGGTGTAATTAATGTCTAAGAAGAGCTGTAATTCAGGTAATAACCAGGGTTTGAACTCTTTAATTTTAGTTATATATGCTGGAATTCTGGAGTTAGATTAATGCTTTGTACTCATTTTGAAGTTTTAGTATCAATGAATTGTGGTTTGAAAAGGGGCAGGTAGTGATTGAGAAATTAATGATTTTAGAGTGTAAGTCATGGGCAGCAAATATTGTACCTATTCTAGTTTGGGTACCAAATCTGTTATCTTGAATGGAAAACAACAAAGATTTATCTTCTTTAAATTTGAAAGTATCTACAAGATGAAATGATTCTACCCACTTGTTTAAAGCTTTTGATACAGCAGATGTACGCAGTGGTCTTTTGTTTGTAGTTTCAGAAATATCAAATATACAATTAAAATCTCCTGCTAATATTAAGTTGTGTTTATAATTACTGGAACTGAAATTCAAGTGTTTTAACAGTTACTGTCCCAATGCCTGGGAACCAGTATAGATTGGCTAGGGTCCATATTCTGTTATTAATTACTAATACCATAAGGCCATCTTTATCTTCATACTTATAAATGATTTCTGGGTTAATCACATTTATTTTCCATAAAATTGTTACCCCTTTTGTCTTTGTCTTATAAGTGGATTGTGCCAATATCATATATTCCTTAGGATTCCATTTGTAATTGTCATTTGTTTTGAAATGAGTTTCTTGAAGGAATAAAACATGGGCTTTGTTCAGTTTTAAATATTTCAGTAGATTTGATCTCTTGCTAGAATTGTTTAAGCCATTGGTATTTAAAGGTAATAAAGTTAAATCCATCTTAGGTTATTTAGACTATGTATTTTTTGTTTTATTGTGACTATTAAACATTTTCCTCTGATAACTATATAAAGTATATGTTTGAGCTTTTAAAGGAAATTATCAGTTTTATACTTGTGTTTACCAATAAAGTAATGTTTTGGTCAAGCATACTAAAAATGTTTTTGTGAAATAAATTTAAATTAAAAAATGTTAATAAAACTAAGATCCGCACAAGCCATGGAATGAAAATCATTCCTAATCTGATGGATAAGCTTAAGTCCATCAGATTGTCACTTATACCTTGACAATCCAGAACATCTGAGCTCCATAAATTGAATGATCATATAGAGAATATTTTTAATAGGAATAAGCAATATTTATATTATTTTGAACAGATATAGTACTATTGTAAATTAGACAGCATTCTAATACAATATAAATGTCTACTTATTGTATAAGCAATTAATATTTACATGAAAGATAGATGAGCAATTCAATCATAATAAAGTAGGATGTATCATGTATAAAACCTCAGTAAAAGATTATAGCACAGTTATTTAACATATTCACTCTTTCAGAACGTATTACTTAATATAAATAGATGGTAATAATATTTATACCTAATGTTTAGAATAGAATGTATTTTACTGGATATAACAGAAGTTATGTTTCATTATTTGCCAGCATTTAAGTAATCACTTGTTTGTTGCTAACTTACTTAAAGCATCAAGTTTGTTTTATGTGAACATTGATGAAAGTTAGTGTATTTTAATTATCAGTGCACCCCCCCCCCATTTCCATTACACATAAGGATTTTCATTTCTGTCATTTCCTATTATAAAATGAGTGAAATTATAGGTTAAAAACAAATGCACTTATTGTGATTAATGATTACAAGTTCCCTTTTCATATTCATAAATTGCCATTTTATGGCATATACTGAAAGTTTTTAGATTTAAATGGCAACATTCTATTTTGTACAATCAGCAAAGGTCAAACTGAGTGTCTATTGTCAATTTAATACTATTTGTTCAGAATGTGATTGTTACATTCTGTGACATTTCAAGTTCAGGCTTCTATTGTTTCTCTTGAACAACTTTGTCAGTTTGATGTGTATAAAACATTAGTTAGCTTAGTAACTGCTTCAGTATTATATATGGTCAAGATGGGTTACAAAAACTACAATTTAAAGCAATTACATGACTTGTTATGTATATTTACTTATATAAGAAAATCATTATGCTTCCCCTTGATGTTCAGAGTAGTGTATGTCATTTATGACGATTTAAGACAGTAGTGTTATTATACACAAGACCATGTTATTAAATCCTGTCTTTAATCTAAATTCAGCAGTCTGCTTCATCTTGTATGATGGTTATATATTTTATGTCTAGATTTACTAAAATCATACATTACATAACTATTGTGTGTGTGGTTTTTTTTTGGCTGTTGCTTGGTTATTTGAGAGACCACAATCTGCAATGCTTATTCTTATTATTAGCTCCTTCCAAGCATGTTTATACAGTCCATAGACTTTAAATTACGAGACCCTTCTAGTTTCTTATTTGTTATAAGTATATTTCCATCCTTATATACACACATATCAGTACTTCAAGCACAGGCAACAATGCCCATCCAGTTTTGCCAGAATACCATTCACTAGTTCATGTGGTATGTTTCCAGGCTGTTCTTAAAATATCCAAACCAACATTTGTCCTGTTCCATTTTAGCAGCCTGTTCTATACAGTGGCCACTCTGCCAGTGAACCACTCAGTACACCTTCCATTTCCACAGATATTTCTATGAAGGAAATCTGATGACTCTAGCACTTTCCAGCAACCCCAAACACCCCTAGAATCTGCCCTCCCCATATGCCCAACACGTCCGCCTCCCAGACCACTGCAAAGGGTACTGCACAAGACCAAGTGCTCTCAGTCTTTTACAGTAAGTCAGAATTCTACTCTTATGTAAGTTCTTAATGTGTTTGGACCAAAATACATTTTAAATATAAAATTGCGCTTATTTTTAGTTTTTTTTTATTAAGAACCAAGTGTTGAGAGGGCATCATTATGTGTACATGTGGTTTAAAACAGCCATTTTATATATATATATATATATATATATATATATATATATATATATATATATATATATATATTTTTTTTTTTTTTTTTTTAAACCAAAAACTTCATTGCCGAGAATCATCTTGGAGGCTCCTCAGAGCTGTTAAGCATTATCATCACTCTGTCTCCATTACCATAGCAATCCGGGAGTGTCTGTTTCTGTTAGTGTGTCTGTGTACTGCATACCAGAGGCTCCTGATACACCTGAAGCGACGCTTCACTTCACTGCAACCTCAAGCCTAAATTTCCTCCCTTTCAGCGAAGCAGCAGCCAGGAAAAGAACGGAGAGCAAACAGATAAAAAAAAAAAAAAAACCTCCCAACAAGCCACCACAGCAAGAGAACACATTCCCACCTCTTACTCCGCCGGTCTATAAACAAACTATTCTATGCCAAATTATCCCAACTCAGAGATGTCCTTCAAGGATGCATCTGCAGTCCTTACAAATGGGTTGTCCTGTCGTCAGGCAGCCCTTTGGTCGGCCGGATTCCAAAGTCTGGGTCTGGCCTCGGCTGGTGTTGCACTTCACCCGACGTTGTTGCTGCAGTTCTTCGGGTATAAAGGCATCAGCCAACGCCATTTTCCTCAGTCTTTCTTGCCGCGTGGCGCCCGAAGCAGAAGCTGTTCGCAAGTGCCGGTCGGTCAGATCCAGAGATTACTACTACCGAATACTACTTCGAAGACTTCTAAAAAGCTAAGTACCCCATTGGGGACTCTTTCTTGCCTCAGCCGATGTCAGAAAAAGTGAATAACTGTTTAACTTGTGGGAAACAAATACCTCATAAAGATTTCCACTCTTACTGCTTACCTTGTTTAGGCCCAGACCACGACGTAGCATCTTGTTTAGCCTGTGCTTCTTTCAACCGACGGATGCTTAGACGTCGGTCGGAGTTTGCTGAACAGTTTTTCGGCTCAGATTTTGCGTACTTAATGTTGTCGGATCCTCTGACTTCACAAGTGGTTAAGAACGCAAGAAAGGACCGACACTCGCGGTCCGCGGTTTCCGAAACCGCGGTTAAGCAAACCATGAGTGTCTCGGTTTCGCCGAAACCGAGCAAACGGTTCTATCTTCAGCCGAATCCATGACTACTACCGAGGCCCCTTCTAACCTGGTTGAATCGGCCTCTGAAGTTCAACCTGCTACTGTGGTTTCACAAGAATTATCGGACACCATCCCTTTGGATGTTTCTACCCCTGCACGTGGTGCTGCTAGGCTGCCTGCAGCCATGTCCATAAAGGCCTTTGCCAGGGCTAAAGCAGCCAAAACTTCTAAGTCTGTGCCTGTTAAGCCCCCCTCTCACAGGCCCAGCTCCAGTTCCCAAATGCTTACTCTGGCAGAGGATCTCATTTCTTTAATAAGGGGATCCCAATCTCACCCAGACAGGGCCTCTCAACCTCCAGAAAAGAGACCTAGAGCAGAGCCCCCTGAGCCAGTGTCCTCAGATGATTCTTCTGATGATACAGACAATACAGACCATCCAGAGGCTCCTTTTTCTACTTATGAAGACTCCGATGCTGAGGAATCGATTCCTTCTGCCTCTCCACCAGAGGAATTTTCCTTTGGGGAAACCTTACATGCCATGAGAGAGCAATTCCAATGGCAGGGACAAGATTTCTCAGATTCAAGGAAAAGGCTTAGGACCTTTTTGCATTTACCACAACATAGGCCTTTAGCTATACCTCCAATTCTTCCTTTTGTAGATGATGCATTTAATGATGCTTGCACTGCTCCTGATACTTTACCTCCAGCCCCTGCTAAGCCCGATAGGTTCTACAGGGTCCCGGACACTCATCACCATTTATACAAGGCTCCTTTTGCAGATCCCGAGACTATCTCCCAGGGCCTAAGGCAGTAGCCGACCTCAGTTAAAACCCTCTCCTTCTGAAAGGGAATGCAGGTCCTTAGAGATGGGGTAAAAAGTATACACCTCTGCTACTCTCTCAGCTAGGGCATTGAACTGTCAGTTTCATATGATCCAATACCAGGAGTTTATGCTTGATCAGTTAACTAAGAAACTGTCCTCTGATGATTCTTTAGATAAGAAATATGTTCTAGAAATGGTGCATAACATTCAGCAGGTTAGTAACCATTCTTTAAAATGTGGCTATGATGCACTGGAGGCTTCCTTTAGATCAGCCATGACTGGCACAGTTATAAGAAGGCATGCATGGTTGAAAGAACAGGTCTTGCCGGATCATGTTAAAGCAAAACTATTAGATGCTCCTATGGATAAGGTCAGTTTATTTGGTTCTCCTGCTCAACAGGTACTGAAGAAAATGGAAGAGAAGGCAAAATCTGTACAAACAGTGAAAGATTTCTTACAGGTTCAGCCTCCAAGGTTTAGCAGGAACTGGCCTTCCAAAAATTGGTCCTTTCCAGACTCCTCTAAAACTCAGAGAGGCAGGAATAGGCATTCAAGAGGCAGAAATCAATCCAGAGGAGGTGCCTACAGGGAACGCCAGTGGCAAGGTAACAACCAATGAGGCACAGAAACAACTACTACCACTGCATCAGGACAATCACAGTGACTTGGCTCTGGCACTGCCTACCAGGGAACAAATAGCAGCACCCTTAGGCGGAAAGTTAGCCTTATTTTCAAAAAACTGGCACTATATCACAAGAGACAAGTGGATTTTGCAAACTATAGACTAAGGCTACAGGTTTCATTTCCATACTTTACCAGGAAAAAGAGGAATGCCAAACCTACCACCAAATCAAAAGACAGAAGCTCTAAAACAAATAGCTCAATTAGCAAAGATGAGAGCTGTGGAAAGGGTACCATCTATGGAACAAGGAAAGGGATTTTACTCCAGACTATTCCTGGTACCAAGAAAAGAGAAAGATTGGAGGCCTATTCTCAACCTGTCCGCTTTAAACACTTTCATCATTGCTCCAAAATTCAAAATGCTGACCCTACAGCAACTTCTTCCCATGCTGGGCAAGGAGTATTGGCTGGTGACTCTAGATCTCAAGGAGGCATACCTGCACGTCCCCATACGACCAAATTGCAGAAGATACCTCAGATTTCTTGCAGGATCAGAGCATTATCAATTCTCAGCATTGCCCTTTGGCTTATCTACTGCGCCCAGTGTGTTCACGAAATGCCTGGCATCAGTAATCGCTCACTGCAGGCTTCAGGGAATCCAAATATATCCATACCTGGACGACTGCCTGATACAAGCGGACAACAAAAACAAGCTAACAGAAGACTTACAAAGAGTCATTTGCTTACTGCAAGCCCTGGGATATACAGTCAATATAAAAAAGTCAAGACTGATACCATCCCAAAGAATAACCTTCTTAGGTGCAGAATTGGACACAGTAAAACAGATGGCATTCCTAACTGCAGAAAAACAAGAACAACTTCCTCTACTTCTTGGCATTAACAAAGCAGAACAAACTAACAGCAAGGAAAGTACTGCAGGCCTTGGGCTTCATGGCATCCTGCATAACCCTGGTCCCTCATGCCAGACTGCATATGAGAAAGCTACAGTGGTACCTGAAGAATTTATGGTCTCAACACAGGCACAGCTTAGAAACCGAAATACCACTAATTCCATGCCTGAAACAAGAGTTCCTGTGGTGGGTTCAGGCATGCCAGTCAAACCCAGGTTTGCCCTTCCACAGCATTCAACCAAGCCAAACCATCACAACGGATGCCTCAGACCTCGGTTGGGGGGCCCACATGCTGGACAAGTGCATACAAGGCTTATGGACTCCAGATCAGCTGCACCTGCACATAAACCAAAAGGAAATGCTGGCAGTAAAACTAGCAATCCAGAATTTCAGACCATTCCTCCAAGAAGGGCAGTTGATGATAAGGACAGACAACACCACAGTCATGTGGTACATCAACAAACAGGGAGGCACTCATTCATACCCTCTATGCCGGATGGCACTGGACCTATGGAATATGGCTCTGAGCTACAACATTCAGTTACAAGCAATTTTTGTACCGGGAAAAGAAAACATCCTAGCAGACATATTAAGCAGAACTACCTCGGATGCTCACGAATGGATGCTACACCCGGACATCTTCAAGGTCATCACAAAGAAATGGGGACTGCCACAAATAGACCTATTCGCATCCCCACTCAATCACCAGCTCAAGAAATTCTGCACAAGGACTTACCACCCACTTGCTTGGAAGGTGGACTCTCTATCCTTCAGTTGGAAAGGCCTGACAGCATATGCATTCCCACCTCTTCCTTTGATGCACAAGGTGCTATTGAAAATCAAAGAGGAACGTCCAAGGATCATTCTGATAGCTCCAGATTGGCCAAGACAACATTGGTACCCATTACTGAGGAGCATGTATCGGGGAAAATGTGGACACTACCCTGATTCCTTTGATGTTAACTCAGAGCGACTACAACATCCTGCATCCAAACCTGAAAACTCTGCAGCTGACTGCCTGGAACATTACATAAGAGCAACTAACCCAGATTTATCCCAAAGGGTTAAAGACATTATCCTTGAGGCCCGCAGACCCTCAACAAGAAGGAACTATGCAGGAAAATGGAAAAGGTTTCTCATTTGGAGTACTGAAAGGGGAAAAGATGTGTCAAAGGTAGACATTGCCAACATCCTGGAGTATTTGGCAGAGCTTTTCCATACAGGCCTGTCCTATTCCTCCATCAAGATACATGCATCAGCTATTTCTGCAGAATACAGCTTGATCCCCTGTCTTCTCGCATCCTCTACTCAGGCAGTTTCTGAGAGGAATTAAAATGTAAAACCTCCTAGGAAACCACCATTACCAGCATGGGACTTGAACTTTGTGCTAGAAAATTGACACTCCCCTTCGAACCAGCAGCAACAGCAGATCTTCAACACCTATCCTGGAAAACTGCTTTTCTGCTGGCAATTACCTCAGCAAGAAGGGTTTCTGAGCTACAGGCTTTAATGGCAGTACAACCCTTCCTAATCTTCCATCAAGACAGAGTGTCCATGAGAACAAATCCTACATTTATGCCTAAGGTGGAATCCAGAGTGTCTTTAAACCAGGCAATCCACCTACCTACCTTCTTCCCCAATCCACAGAACAGGGGGGAAAGACTGCTGCATACTTTGGATGTACATAGACAGTTGCGCTACTACCTGGACAGAACCAAGGGCAATAGAAAAACTGACCAGCTTCTGGTAGCATATGCAACAGGAAGGGAAGGAAAAGCAATTTCAAAACAGACAATCTCCAAGTGGATAGGAAATTGCATTAGATTCTGTTACTCCTACCATGGAAAGCAAACTCCACAGAACATAAGGCCTCATTCTACAAGGGCTACAGCCACTACCACAGCTTTCTTACGAGGAGTGGCTACCAAGGACATTATAGAGGCTGCTACTTGGACCTCCGTGCATACATTTGCCAAGCATTATAACTTACCTTTATACTCTAGATCCCGAGCAGGGTTTGCCACTGCTGTTTTGCAAGGGATCCTAACTACACCATAATTTCTTCTTCCTCCTCCCTAGTTTGGCTATGGTATTCTACCCATTTGTAAGGACTGCAGATGCATCCTTGAAGGACATAGTACAGTTTTGTACCTACCATAAATGTAGATGTCCGAACAGGAATGCATCTGCAGTCAGGATTACCCACCCTCCTTCCCTCTGTGGTATTCCTAGGGTATTTGCCCATCTAATAGCTAGCTGGGGGATCTCTTATGGTGCATTTGTTTGTATATATGTACATACATGCTTATTTTGTGTGTTTGCCTTCTACTATTTGGAAACATTGGCATTTATCCAAAATTTAGCTATCCAAGAGGGCAACTGGCATCTGGGGCAAGAAACACTGAGGAAAATGGTGTCGGCTGATGCCTTTATACCCGAAGAACTGCAGCTATGACGTCGGGTGAAGTGCGACACCAGCCGAGGCCAGACCCAGACTTTGGAATCCGGCCGACCGAAGGGCTGCCTGACGACAGGACAACCCATTTGTAAGGACTGCAGATGCATTCCTGTTCGGACATCTACATTTATGGTAGGTACAAAACTGTACTTTTTATCCACCCCTTCCCCTGGATCCAGGCTAAAACACCAAATGTCTCTTCCTAATACACAAGCATCAGTAAACCTCAGTCACTTGCTGCAACCCTCAGCTTCCCGGAGACGGTAACAGCAACATACAACAGCTGCCAGACACAGCTGCATCCACACACACCATATCTGGCTTTATCAAACAGCACTCAGGCTTAATCAAACAGCATTCAAAGCTATGATACCTGCCATAATTGATATTAACTATGTGTTTAGACATAATAATAATGACATTTGTACTAGCTGCCAGAAATGGCTGCATCCATGCACACCATATCAGGATTGATCAAACAGCACTCGTAGCTGTGATACCGGCCATAATTGATATTAACTGTATTTAGGCAGAATAATGATGACATTTGTACTAAGAGCTTGCTGCTGTTATTTAACCAGGATATACATGACATTTCTAAATCATACTTTAACTGAAGAAGGCATGCCTTCGTTGAAGGTTGTGCATCAGGGCTGGTAACCCGGTACGTAAAAATCCACTACCAATCATTAGCGGACCGGAGTTCCGCTGTGGTGACCCCTAACCGGGAAAAGCCGAAAGACACAAACAAACTTTAACTGAAGAAGGTATTAGTCTCCATGACAGCATTTTTTTTCAAAACACTCTACTGTTGCTGCTATTATAGATGATGTTAATGTGTTACATTTGAGTCTGAACTCTGATGAATGGTACCTTGTTGAATTAGTGAATTAATTACTTAAATTATTATAAGTAAAAACAATGAAAAATGAACAAGATAAGTATTCAGTGAGTTTTAAGTAGGGGAATAGGGAGGGTGGCGTAATGGTTAATGTGTTTGCCTTACAAACACAAGGTGCAGAGTTTGAGTCTCACAAGGCATAATTGGCTAGGCTTACAATAGCTCACAAGGGCAGTTAGCCTAGTACTAACCTATGAACCTATGAATAGAAGCTTCTGTTTGTATTGTATGTTGCATTGTTTGGCTTGTATATAATGTAAATAGTAACCCATCTTGACCTACCTTTATTTGTGAAGAATTATTGGACTCTGAACATTCTGAATAAATCATCACTGTTTTTCAGTTGTTTAAGAAACCCTCTTTATTAAAAAAAAAAAAAAAAAAAAGATGACAAGTGATGTAGCATATCAGTTGATACTTTGAGAGGTGTAGTAGTTATAAGAGTTGTTTTTTTGGGACAGCTATTTTGGAGTCAGTTTTTTGTTTCTTCTTTTTAGCATCAGTCCAAGGGTTTGTTTCTTTTATTCTTTTAAGAGTAGGGGACATCCATTTCATTTCTTCTGGGATAGACACTATGTTGTTATTTTTGATTAGTATAGTAGCTTCTTCCAAGTCATTAACGTTTCTCATCTCATGCAGTGCTTTATGTTGCTTTGTTTCAGCAGTTTTATTATTGGCCAGACTTTTTTTCCTTTGTTCTGGAAGAATAATCATTGCCAAACCTTATCATGCTTTGATTGTATTTTAAGGGTGATTTTCTTCAAGCAGATTTTAATATTGGTTCCTTGTCCAGAAATGAAAGAAATGTTTCAACTATGGTTCTAGGTGGAGCATTTGTTGAGTTAGAAGCAGGTTTCCTCCGTGCTCTGTGCCCTTTCAATTCCAAATGAAAGTCCCTGTTTCAAGTCTAAAAATTCAGGAATCCAGGTTGTTAAGAATGAAATAATGTCTTCTTCAGTGTTTTCAGGCAGACCAAAGATCCTTATGTTGTTTCTCCTTTCCCTGTTTTCTAAGTCCATCTATTTTGTTAAGCAGCCATGCATTCTGTTTAAGCAGAAATTCTTTTTGGAATACTTCCTCTTTTAGTCTCCCTTCAGTGTCACCTAGAGAAGTCTCTATATTTGTTATTTTTGTATGGTGTTGCTGTAATAGTTCCTTAAGAGTATCAGTCTGTTTTTGAGAATTTAATTTGAGGTTTTCTTAGTCAATTTTTAAAGCCATCCGTTTTCAAAGATAGCTCCTGTAAGGTAGATGTCTTCAATTGCAGTTCTTTTTTCAAAGCAGCATCTGGATGTGAGAATTCCTTGAGTTGTTCATATTCAGTGACTCAATACATCTCCAAGTTACTTGACAGAAACATTTTTGTAGATCTCCACCAAAATTGATATTTATGCAGTTTAGTAGTTTATAGATTTCTGACGTTTTAAACTTGAAAATAAAATTTTCCTATATTATTATACTAGTTTATGGAGCTCTCAAAATTCACTGCTCTCCGTTGGCCATCTAGACTCCGCCGCAGGAGCCTATGTCTGTTACGGATGGTTTGCTGAGCATTTAGACCCAACATGTAATGCCTGCTGTAAGACCTATTCTGGAGTAAACATTTTTCTTGAGTTGTACAGTAAGAACTTTGCTGTACGAGGCAGATTCCAATGTATGAGGTACCTTGTGTTGACTTTTTCGTTATGTTGCATACTTGATAATAACGTCAGACCAAGATATCAGATACCTGTTTTGATGCCAGCGTTAGACAATTGGTTTATAAATATATATTGTATGCATGCTTGTTTGATGATAATTCCAAATGCAGGATGCTTAGATCATTCCTTTTTCTTTCTTTTTGCACATTTGTTTTCCTCCTGCTTCCAGCTGGCACATCTCTCTCTCTCTAGCTGTCTTTTCTGTTTCCTTCTCAATAAGACCAATTCACAGTATGTCTGCTAAAGTGGAGTAGTGAATATTCTGTTTTAAGTATGTGTTGAGTAATTAAATAATTATCTATTGTATGTCTATTTATATTTGTTATACTTTGCTTGTATGTTTGGTTCTTCACCTTGTTATATTTAACTTTTTTATGCTTTGGAGTGTTATGTTATATGGATGCACCTGCATCCTCTGTTATGTGGTAACCACAGCTCACCTACCTGCTTTGCGGTGTTGCAGTTTGTTTTAGAACTTGAGCAAGTGTTTAGTTAAGTAATTGAGACATGCTAGTGCTGACTGGTGTGCTTCACCAGCATAGCAGGACAAGATATTATAGAAATTGCAGAAGTACAAATAAAATTCATGTGGCTCTTCCTTTTGGCATTTTTGACTCCAGCACTAAAATATAGGCATGGCAAACAAAAGTGCAGCAGTGAGCAGTGTTAATATTGCTTCTACTTGCAGTGTACCTTCTAGGGCATAGGCTGGAAATTCTGATTTGAAAATATAGAAGTAAGCAGTGTTTAATTTTAACTTGCTAAAAGTAAAAGAAAGTAACATAGTGACATGGATGAAACTTCCTTCATGAAGTTCAAAACAGGAGAACTACTCTGAAATCTAAACGTTCCTTGCTAAGTTTTAAATTAACCATTGAACCAATCAAGGGGTAGTTTAGTTAAAATATTTTCAGGGCCATTGTCAGCATTTTGGGGGCCTTCAGCAATTGTCAAGTCGGGGGCCCCTGGATACCTCCAATCTAAGTATCCCTCTGTTACTGGCTCCCATCCTAAGCAAGCTGTTAATTGATGCTGCAAAGTTTTAGGCATAGTACAGAGAGACTGACGTGTAGCTGCAACACTCTTACATTTTGATAGGCCTGTGTACCAGACTGTTGGTCCCATCTCATAAAAGCACATTTGCAGTTATTGACATTTACTTGCAACAATGACACTATGTGCAGAGCTGGAGTTGGGCGAAATGGCACCCTAGGCACTGACTACTGTTTCTTGCCTCCTCCAACACACACATCCTCCAGTGCTCCCCTCTGTTTTCCTCATCTTGAGAGCAGTCTCATAAAATACATGTACACACCATGTACTTTACTTTTTTCTTTCTTTTCTCATATTTTGCCTTGGTCTTCAGTTTTTTTTAAGAAGCCATGACTTTAAAATGCACTTCAGAAATTTTTTTTTTTTGTTCAAGGAAGACAGAAGTTGTGCCCAAAGCTTAATGTTCACAGCTGACAAAATAGTATCTTATAATAAACTAACAAGATAATTGTGTTGTTTTGTGAATTGTGAATACAGAAATCCTATCTGGGAATACTGTCTGCTTTCCTACCCCCCGGGAAAAAAAAGTCACTACCTGTGCATCCATCTGGTTCAAATGACCACAAGTCATGTATTTTAAGAGACTGATCTCATACATATATCATAGAAATCATAGAAATCATAGATTAGTACTAGGCTAACTGCCCTTGCGAGCCATTTTAAGCCTAGCCAATTATCCCTTATGAGACTCAAACCCTGCACCTTGTGTTTGTAAGACAAACACCAAAATAAATTCCCACTGCCAGTCTCAAACCCAGGACCTTGGTAACATTAGTCTGTATGACCTACCACTAAGCCATGACTGCCATCTCACTACTCAACCCTGTTCACCAAAGGTACCCATCAGTATACATGCCTGATGTGTGATTGTAAGAAAAGTGAAAAAATAATGATTACAGTAATTTTTTCCACTTTGTTACTCGTATACAGTGCACTGCCCCTAAACAAGCTATTGTAACTTTCTTTGTACACCTCTGAGGTCTGTGGAAAATGTGAAAGAACCAATGACCACAATGCCCCCAGCCCAAGTACAAGCTATAATAACCTCTAGTGCATACCTCTAAGGTTTGACTGTGATGAAAGTTAAAGTAATGACCACACAATCCCCAGTCCCCCTCACGTAACCTGCAGCAACCTTCAGTACACACACATCACATATGGGCTGCTTTGAGAATGAGTGCAAG
Source organism: Protopterus annectens (assembly GCF_019279795.1). Classification (NCBI taxonomy): domain Eukaryota; kingdom Metazoa; phylum Chordata; order Ceratodontiformes; family Protopteridae; genus Protopterus; species Protopterus annectens. Next base: position 360,488,103 of record NC_056736.1, read on the forward strand.
TGAGGGCATGTCAAAATCCATTTAAAAAGTCTGGGTTGTGGGGGCCACCAGAATCCTAGAAGATCAAAGTGTCTGAATATTCTGTGATGTATATTATGCCTCATTTTTGAAATATAATTACTTGTCAACTGGGTTTTTTTTTGTTTTTTTTACTGCTACCCAGAAGAGGGGATAGAGTTGACATAAGGGTTAAGGTCTTTACCCAACAGATCCAAAGTACAGGGTTTAATTATGATCTCTGGTTATTGGCTAGGCTTGTAATAGTCTAAAAACTGACAGCCTAACATTTACCTGTGAACCTATAAGAATAATGCATGTGTCCCAACATTATTGTGTGTGCACAGATGAAAATCAGCTGAAATATCAAACAGATGAAATATCAACGATTTTTACACACTCGTGCTCATACCCACAAACACTGCACATTCACCTTCAGGGAAATGGAAGGAATTCCATTTCACCTGCTGCATGTGTATGAGGTGCTGGGGTTAAACAGAGACATGAGTAGACACCCACATAGACAAGGGAAGACATGCAGAATCCACAAAGCTAAGAACTCAACCAGTGCAATGCACACTGAAATGGCAGTGCTACTGACTGCACCACAGTGGTAATAAACAGTTGCTTTCACGCATCCTGTTGCTGACAAACCACAAAAGATAGATGTCTGTTGTGTATAAGGTCTGTTTGTAATGGTAAGTGTAAGAAAATATGGCCAGCATGTTGCTTTTAAATACACTGCAGTCACTACACCCACCCACACAAGCATAATGGCTGTGCTGGTAATGTCTGTGTTAGAAGGTGAAATACGTTATAGTAGCCAGCTTTGTTAGTCTTATACTGCAACACACACACACACACACACACACACACACACACACACACACACACACACACTTCGTAGCAGTACTAGTTTTGTACTTATTTCAGCAAATAGTAGTACCTTGTGCAACACTGGTACTGCCACACTAGATCAGTAACGGCTGTTTAGCAGTCATCAAACAGGGTCAATCACTTTTATTTACTTCATTGAAGAGAAATACATACCTGTCCCTGATTTCACAGACTTATCATAGGTTTTGTCTCGTAATTTAGTTTTCTCCCGCATGAAAAAATGTGATTTGCTGGTAAATTGTTTAGGATTACAGGCAGGGTAACCATTTTAAATGCCAAGGCCCTTTAGAGCGAGCCCTGAAATATGGAGACTGAATGGCCAAAAAAAGCAGACTTACATATACCCAAGTGTGAGATGGCTATTTCCAGGAACATTCCATTTTCTCTGAGGTATGGTGATTTTGTAGTTGATATGTTTAAGTTTTGGGGTGTGAGGGGTGGGGTGTATGGAACTTGTTCCCCTCCCAAAAAGAAATGTAAAGGAGAAGGATGATGTTTGAGATTTACAGTTCTGGATTTTGTCTTTTTTTTTTTTTTTTTGACATGTTATCACCAGGCATTTTGAGTGCCAGTATTTCAATAGGGAGCATTACAGACAATAAACTCTGACATCAGAGTTTCATACCTCCTTTTGCCCAAAAATGCATGTTTATTCAAAATGTGGTATTCTGTTAAGTAAATTAGAGTAATATTTAAAATATATTCCTGAATTTTAAGCCAATATTTATTCTATTTTTGTGTTTGCCAAGAATTCTTGAGTTTCTTGAGAATTCTTGCAACCGTAGTGTTTGCTGGTGCCCAAAGCCGGCTATGAATATTTTGTGAAGTATTTAAAACAATTATTGGGAAGTTAATTTCAGGATCATTAATTTGAAGAAAATTGAATGGATGATATTCTGTATTTCTTTGAAGAACATAACATTCTCAAACAGTCTGATTGACTATGCTGAAGTGGTCAGTAGATGATAAAACCAGCTGCTGATAATTAACCAATTCAGCTTTGACCAGATTAGTCTAGTAGGCCTCTAGCTTGTTTTTACGGGAGCAGAAGGTGGTGTGCATACAGATTAAAGTCTGAAAAATCTGCGTTTAGTTTGTTGTATACTAAATATATGTATAGTCTGATGTTCATTAGATCGCTGTTGCATTAATGCTGACAGGATTTATCTTGTTAGGTAAGCCATATGTCTGACCAGTAGGCCAAAGCTTAAATGCTCACATGCTGTACGTTTGATGTTGGAGCCAAGTACAAGGTTTAAAAAATAAGGCTTTGGTTAGACACTTGAGTTGTAACATTTTTAAATAAATTTTTAATTTTTGTAGTTGAAAAAAT
>NC_056736.1:360495329-360595329 GCF_019279795.1 Protopterus annectens
AATTAAGCTTATTGTATCAGTGAATGAGAATGCTTCTTTTGCAATACTGAAAGTCCCAATTTGCTTTTTCAAGTGCTTTCTCTGCGTCAAGACTCCCCACAGTGGAATTTTCTTGCATTCTACTTCCTTCTGGATCATCATTGATGCCCTTCCCTAGATTGCTGTTGCAGTATTCCAAACTGTTGGATTATCTTGCTAAATAACCTGGATGTCCGTCTGGGGTACCAAAACTAAAATCTTCCATAGAGCCATATGTTCAACATATAATCTATGCTTGCCTGCGTAAGGGTACGCGAGTGGACGTACTAGTGTAAATACTAAAGACTGTCTTACCTCCAGTCCGTGCACAAGTGTCATGCCTGTAAGTCTGCTTTGAGTGGTCATTGATACCGTTGGCTTCACTGGTTCAGTTAAGTACACCATTGGTGAACTTACTTGTTTGTTCTTGATTAAAGTGTTTGTTGCTTGTTATTAGATGTCATCTAGGAGGGGAAAGTGTGAATGCGGTAGGCAGATTTCCCACAAGGATCTCCACTCCCAATGTCTTTTCTGTTTGTGCACAGAGCACAACTGTAAGAATAGTTTTGTCTGTCAAGTCCTTTGTTCCCAAGACTTTACAAACTCGTCTTTCATCTCTCGACTCCTAGTTGGAGATCTAGCACCTTAAGCTTCTCATCCAAGCCAAGATGACCCTTCCACCCCTGACAGTCTTCTCATTCAGAGGAAAAAGTCTGAGGCCTAGGAGATGCTTGCTACCACAACCCTGTGATAGACTGGCATGGATTCTGATGTTCACATGTCTGAAATGACTGTAATTGTCGATTCTTGTGAGAACGAGGAACCCTGTTTGATCATTTCTGAGGGCATTCTGTAGAACCTCATTAGATGGGAAGTACCTGGGTCAGTTATCTCAGTACATCAGGGGTCAGAACCTCCACATTTTGTGAAAGCAGACATCACACCCCATGAAGAAATTAGTTTCTTAATGAAACAAAACTCGAACGACTGCAACCCTAATGTATAATGTCCCGTGAAGGCGAACAGCCGAGGTACCAGGAGGAGTAAATTGCTCTGGTTATATCCACTACTGTGTGTTGTGTTTTTTAGAAATGTTTCTTAACCTCAGACATCCAAAAAGAGTGGCTGGATTTCTTGTAGGTCCTCTTTAATAAACTCATTCTTCCATCCTTTGCAGGGCTTATGCCTGCTCTTACCTTCCCCCCAAGAAGGGACACCTTGAATCATCTTCTAAGAATGAAGAGGATGAGCATTCATTAGCTTATTCCTCACAGATGCACTTGCCTGGCCAAGTAACATCTGATGATGATTCTTTCTGTCCCCATATTCCTCTAGTTTAAAGGCTTTCTTTGGGGAAGACGTAGTAAATATTATGAAACATTTTGAATTGGAGTCTAAGCAGACCTGTGATGTACAAAGAAAGTTTATAACTTCTTGGACGTGGATACTCCTGAACTTGTATCTCCTGTTCTGGAGGCTTTCCTTGAAGCTTTTGCATCCACCTCCAGTTCTCCTGATTTTTAGCCACCAGTCACTAAAAGGCCAGATAGATTTTACAGAGGAAATGAGGAATTAGAATTCTTATACAAAAACCCAGTGGCAGATTTTACTGTTTTCTGTATTCACAGATAAACCCTCCAAGCTATGCTCTTCCGTCTGGTAGGCAGTAGAACAATGGACAGATTTGGGAGGAAAGTTTATGCTTCCTTCACTCTAGCTGTTAGAGCTCTGAATTACCAAACTCAGATGACTAAATACCTGTCATCTATTCTAGGAAATCTAAATAAAGCTCTTTCTACTGTGGAAGACCCAGACAATAAACAGCAGACCTTTACTGTGGCAGTTTAAGCTACCCAGGTGGCTAGACAGTGTAAAATGTAGCTGTGGAAGCTTCATCCAGAGCAGCTGCTTCAGGCTCTATGATAAGGAGGTGCACATGGTTACACTCCTTACCCCTTCCAGAGGACATTTAGGCCTGAACTTCTTGATTCTCCACGTAAGTGAGATCTTTTGTTTGGCTTATATGTGGCTTGGTTATTCAAATGAAAGTATCCTGCAAAACCCACTTCCTTTGCTCTCAAGGAATCTAGACCTCCCTAAAAGAGCAAGAAAATGCACAAGAGGAGATTCCAAGACAAACCAGACAGAAATTCTAGGTCTGCAAGCCCTCCCTACCCAGATAAGTCAGTCTGACTATCCTCTCCACACTCCCCCACCCCCTTCAGACTTCCCCTTATCCCTCAGTCTCTCCATCTCTCAGAAAACTGAAAGCTTATCACAACAGACAAATGGGTTGTATTCATCTTTCAGTGGCATTCCTTCCCCACCCCATGGGTAGACATGCTTCATCCCATTATCTGAGCATTAGTCGAACAGGGCACCATAGAAGCAGTGTCACAAAAGTTCATAGGAAGGGAATTATATTCAGGATGGTTTCTTGCTCCAGTAAAAGGAGATTGGAGACCTATTCTAGATTCTTCATCCTCAGTACATTCATCGGAGTCCCTTCATTCAAGATGCTTTCCCTGCGGACCCTACTCCAACTCATTTTCCTGCAGGCCTTAATATCCGTGGATGTAAAGGATGCCCATGTTCACATTGCGATGCAGTCTACCTTCAGGAAATACTGCTATTATAGAGCTTAAGAAAATATTGGAAAAAGTAAGGAAATATTACTTACACGGGGGGACAGGAACTTGGTTTGCAACAATGAGGATGTATATTGCAACAATGAGGATGTATATGGGGGACCAAGAAGGGAAAACCTATCCTAAGAGGGGAGATTTCTGAAGAAATTTATGAAAATATGTGGTATAGAAGATGTGAATTCAGTTGCAGGAACTAGGAGAATTTGCATATTATTCTCTAAGGTACAGTAACTAGGCTAGACTAGATGGGAATTATATTTTACAGGAGCATGTGCATTTAATTGAAAGCTCGGACATGCATCCAATGACTATTTCAGATCATGCACCAGTAAAAACTAAAATAAAAATGCAGGGTAATGAGGTAAAAATGAGAGACTGGCACTTTTCCCACCTACATGTTAGAAAGAGAAGAATTTAAGGAATGGATAGTGTAATTTATTTGAGAATTATTAGGGAAGACAGAAATTTCATAAGAAGTCATTGTTCGTGGGTGGGATAAAATGAAAATGGAGTTTAAAAACAGGGTAGAAATAAAAGAAATTATAATGAAGAAGTAATAGGAATTATTTAGAGGGGCTGACCAAGGTTAAAGTAGTGCAGAACAAGAAGAGGTGCAACTGCAGAGTGCTAAAGAGAAAATATTGCAGTGTCTGGATAATATGCATGAGTTTAGAATGATTGCTGTTAAGCAGCTTTTTTTTTTTTGATAACACCAGAGCTCAAAAACTTTTAGTACAATGACATAGGCAACAGAAAAATAGAAAGGGTTGTATCCAAACTTTGTGAGCCTGTAACAAGAAAATGACCAGAAATCCTGTAGAGGTGTTAGAGAGATTTTGGAAATTTTATTAAAATTTCTATAAAGCAGAGAAGTATGAAAGTCAAGAAAGAAGACAAATGCAAATATTTGTGGAAGACTTTAGTATGCCAAGGTTTACAGCTAGCTGAAGCTCAATAAGTAACAGTCAAGGCAGAAGGAGATGAGATAAAACTGGTGATGTATAATCAGTCTGCAGGAAAGTCTTCAGGAAAATATGTTCCTGTGTAAGTTTGGAAGTTAGGAGGGAAGAAAGTGATAAAGATCTGGAAGGTTTTAACAGTGTTTTAAAGTAGGGGAAGCACTATTATCTTTGAAGAATGCTGTGGCGGCTGTAATACCTAAAGACTGTAAAGACCCATCAGACCCAGCTTCATATAGACCCATATCTGGGAGGTTGCCGTAATTATAAATGTGTTTGCATTACAGACACAAGGTACATGATTTGATTCTCACATGGGATAATTAGCTATTCTTAAAATGGCCCACAAGGGTGGTTAATCTAGTACTTATTTGTAAACCTATGAATCTAGGGAAGCAGAATGTAAGAACATACCACTGCTCTTGGTGGGTCTTTATGCAGAGAAAGCATTCGACAAAGTAATCTGGGATCTTATGAATAGGACAGTGGAAGCATTTGCATTCCCTGATACAATAATAAGGTTAAATAGGAGGATATTTGAAGGATTGGAGGCAAGAGTTAAAGTGGAGGATTCCTCTCTGGTAAGTTGTGTCTGAACAGAGGAACCAGTAAGGGGTATCCTCTTTTTTCTTTGTTTTATATTTAAAGCTATTGGCAAAGCAAGTAAGGGACTCAGCAATTTGAGGGTGTAATTGGTATTGTGATCAAGAAAACTTGGCTTTATTTGCAGATGATTTTATTTTGTACCTGATGATTAATCCAGAAAAGGACATTTCAATGTTGTGAACACTGAGACAATTTCAAGTCTTTTGTGATATAAAATTAATGAAGATACAAGGACTATAGCTGTAAATAATGTACCCACACTTAACCTGGTTCAGCAATACCCATATTTATGAGGACACATTAAGATGAAGTATTTACCAGTGTGGATTAAAAAAATTTCTGCTATGGCAGCTAAAGATATGTGGAAAAAGGCTAAACAAAAGATAATACAAAAACGGAGAAACTGGAAGCTCTTGTTTATGGCTATGGATAGCAATATGCAGCCAATGAAAATGTTTTAGTTCCTTTAGTTTTATATACAGATCAGGCATATTTTTTTATCAACCAGAGGGAAAGTTATTGGCAGTAACAGAGCTGAAGAAATGTATCTGGGAGGGAAAGAGGGCAAGGGTTAAGTGGGATAAGTTGATCCTTCCAACAGAACAAGGTGGTTTAGGATTATCAGATTTGAAGCAATATTTTAGAGTTTCACAGTTAACACTCATATATGTAACCCGGGCAGAAAGTTATAATTCAATGTGGAAAGGGATGATGAAGCGGGTTGGGGGTGGGGTGGGGGGATTGGAGATGTAAGGAGAGAGTGTGATTATTGATGCAGATCCTTCAGAAAAATAGCAACCATGCAGAATGTTGTATTCATAAAGTAGCAGAAAGTATTTTAAAACCTACGCCAACATGAAAAGGAGATTTTGCTGATAGGGATGACAGCAAGTAGGGGTACATAGAATAGGCAAGAGTGTGGGGCTAGAATTTGCTGAAAAACACAAGATATTGGTAGGAAATAAGTATAGAGAAAAGGTAATAGAGTGATACAAGACCAAGAAGACATTTGGACTGCAGGCTAGAGACTGCCTTTCCCTATCATGGATTGATATCCGAGTATTGGCAAAGAGAAAGGGATAGAGGAATCCTAAGTGAAAACCCTGCTCTGGTAGAGTTTACAGTTTAATCTAGAACAGAAGCTGCTGTTAAAAAAAAAAAAAAGGGATAAATAGTGTGGCATATAACTATAAAAATCAATCAGGGAGGTTATAAAAGATCAAGAAGAAAGATCGGATAAGCAATTTACAAGGGAACAATGGGAGGACTTATGTATGGCTCCCAAATGTGCAACAAGGTCTAGAGGGTTTCGTTTGGAAGTGTTTGCAAAGGTATGTTTGTGCCTAAAGTAGAATCCAAAGAGTTTTCCTCCGGTAGATGGCAAATGTTGGAAATTTGATGGAGAATAAACAGTTAACTGGGAACATATATTCGGGGAGTGTAATGAGTTGGCAGACTTTAAAAATTCCCAGTAGAGTACTCGTCAGAAGTATTTGGTGAGTAAATGGGTGTAACTAAGGAAATTATTCTTTTGAGCTGGGACACAGGATCTGAATTGCTTGTACATAGTAAGGCCTTGTTAAGTTTAATTCTGGTGGCTGCCAAAAAAGTAGTTGCTAGAAAATGAAAATCAAAGTCTAAACCAACTGTGTTTGAAGTACTTAATATTGTAACAGAGATGAACAAACTGGATGTGAGAGCTTTTACAAAGGGAAGGAACAAATTACATATAAAAGTAGAAATTGTGGGAAAAATGCATGCAGAATAATGTTCAGGAGTAGTGAAATTTAAGGGGAGGCAGGAATTTCACAATTTATGTAGTGATGGACTGATGATAGCTATAAAAACAACATGTTTGTTTGTATTAAAGTATGCTTGCCCATATCTGAAGTTATAATTTAATAAAAGAGTTAAAATATTTCCTGCTACTTTGTAAGTAAAATATTCTGTATGTTTTTTAAGTTAAGTAGCTGCATCCAAAATCCTACTGTGACCTTATATGAATTCCTCTCTTATCATAATTTCTTTCACTTTGATTTGTAGACTTCTCCATGTGTTATCTGTATGAGCCTTAATTGTGTAGCTTTAAAGTATCCGTTCAAGTGTGATAATCCTAAACCACCTTGTTCTATGGGGAGAAACAAGTTGTCCAACTTAATTCTTGACCTCTTTCCCTCCCAAATAAAGTCCTTCAATTCTTTATTATGGTCCACAGCTTCTCCTCTAGTTAATAAAAATATGCTTGATCTGTGTAAAATATCAAAGGAATTAGAAACATTTGCATAGTATGTGCTTTACTATCCATAGCCATATCCATAGTAAAGAGCTTCCAACTTCTCAGTTTTTGTATTGTCTTTTGCTTAGCCTCTTCCCGCATATCCTTAGCTGTTATAGTGGAATCCTTTTTAATCCAAACACCAAAATACCTCATCTTGTATCCCTATATTTCTAAACTAGTTAATGGGCCCGTTTACATTGAGACAGAGTCTTTTGGAAGTGACTTACTCCAGTGCACTTACCTCAAGAGTGAATCTTTTAGAATATGGCCTTATTTGTGGGAATGTAATCTACTTGGCCTTATTTGTGGGAATGTAATCTACTGACATATCATTAGTTTTATCTTCACTTATTTTATAGCCTGAAAAAACATTAAACTGTCTCAAAATGTTGTACAGCAGTGAAGTATCATTGTTCCGGCTTTATCAAATACAAAATAATATCCTCTGCAAATAAGGCTAATTTTTCTTGAGTACCATACCAGTTGCACCATTGAATTTGAAAGTCCTTTATTTTCTTTGCCAATAGCCATAAGGCAAAAATAACAAAGGAGAAAAGACTGCTCTGGCTGGTTTCTGTGTTCAGTCACAGCTGGACAGAATGGAACCCTCACACCTTGATTATCTCTGACTGTTGTATATTTTCCTAATTAACCCCATTATTCTGTCAGGAGATGTAAAGACTCCCTTTACTGTACTCATAATATCCCAGAATGCCATATCTGCATCAAGACCCACCAATAATAATGGAACCTTCTTGCATTCTTCTTTCTTCTATTGATGTCAAATGTTTGCCTCCACTCCACAAAACCATGTTAATCCATATTTATCAGTCTTTGGCAACAAGTTAGCTATTTTATAATCATGGTTCAGAATTGAAACTGGTCTGTATGAGGTTGGATTTAAAGGGTCTCTGCTGTCTTTCAGTAGCTCTGCCACCACAGCTGCCTTCCAGGGTACTGGTACTGTCCCTCTTTTTAAAAATATTGTTACCAAGAAACACAAATATTGACTGAGCCATCCCTGTTTAACACGTAACCAAAAAAAAAAAAAACACAACGATAGTGCTGCATGGAGCCATGTATCGGAATAAACACCCTTCAGTACCAAATGAATTTAAAAATAATAAACCATACGCTGAAGTTTATTCAAATTTTATTCAAGATTAAGCGCTTTCAGGCCTGAAACTGAGGACTTCATCAGAATCTGAGCTAAAACCGTAGATCACTTCCTTTTATAAGGCAAACGCCATTTGAGAAAGCAAACGCCATTAAAAGTAAACCTGCCCCTGAATTGTAAAATAACATTTAAAGTATTAAAATTTATTTAAAAAGGTTTAAAAATATGTAAAACCACCATAACAGACTTGTATCACCTCAAACCAACTCTAAACTTCCTAAATACCATAGGACTGAATAATATGAAAGCAACCATATAGAACTGTATCAGAATCGTTTGTGTACAGTAAGGTCCTAATGCATCTGTCATTAAGTCAGTTGACTAATAAAATATAAATTTGTGAGGAAATGATAGTCATGCACAGTAATAGTACATCACAAATAATACAAAATAAATATGAATCAAGTAACTTGTAGAACAAACAGTAAAAGTTAATTATATATGACCTTAAAAATGTATTATAACTTTGTAGACTATAGTTTTAAAACTGGTAATGGAAAAATGCTTATTCAAACCAGGTATTTCTTAGTAAGTGTTATTTTGAGTCCCTGTTCAGCATCTGTGGTTTCTGCAGTCTTTAGCTCATAGTTCTATTAGTTCACCAGATTCACTAATTAATTGCTTGACCCCCATGTCATTTTTATTTTTTAACTGACTAATTCATTGTATTTGATTACTGGAAGAATCTAAATGAGAAGAACCCTTTTCAGCAGAGGGTTTCAGAGTATACTGAGAACAAAAAGAGAGCGAGAGCTGCATAGGATCTTAGAGACTATTGCTTTGCAAATAGAGTGCTCCCTATGATTATGTTCCGCACCTAGGCAAAAAAGTTACATGTCATTGTGGTCCTAATGGGGGAGTCTGTCTCTCGCAGACACATTTCCATTTTCTGGATGGCACTTACCTAAAATTAATAGGACTAGAGAAAAGGAGGGTTCCCCATTGGGGTACTTATCTACCCAGTGGCTCAGTAGTCAACACAAGATGTATGACCATTAGACCAAAAATGCAATTCTGCATTCAGACTGGCAGCAAAGAAGTTTTTGCGCTCATACTTCACTTATGTATCACATGTCTTTGGGTGTGTGAGACATTTGTCTGACGTATGGCGCTTGGAAGGGCCCAGACTTTGGTGTAGTGGCCGGACATGTAGCTACCTTTGTCAGGATACCCCAATAGTAAGGAATAATGCAACAGTGATTAGTAGGACATCTACTGTTATAATAAGTTCTTACACAGCTGTACTATCTTTGTTGCTCCTACATTGTCTGCTTTAATGGCTTGTGGGCCTTTGCTTCCTTCCCCCCTCCAAGTCTGGGTTTTCCCATCCTTCCATTTAATGTACTAGAGGACTTTTCCAGCTTTTGAGTGTTTCTTTGCAATTTGGTTTGAAAATCATCTCAAAGCAGTGTACAGGTTGTGTGTGTGTGTATGCATATTAAACAAATGAAGTGCTAAATTAATTTCACTGTCTTTCATCTTTTTTTCCCCCTTTGATCCCTTTAAATGGCTAAGAGATGCATTTTTTTTGTCCTTTGTGAAACGGGAGTTCGGGATGGGTATGTTTGGTATAGCCCAAATACAGTACAGGGCAGCATTATTTAAGCAGCAGTATACACGTTGACTCAAGAAAAGCAGGCATCTTTTTGTGTCTTGTATAGCTGTAAAGATTCTGTGTGTATTAGGTGTGTGAATGGAGGAGCCCAAAATGTGAAGTGGTAGCTGACTATATTTCGCAGTCGTATTCAGTTTTTGAAGTTAAATTATAGAGGAAGTTGGCAATTTTTTCTTAAAAGATTTACCAGAAAGGGCTTTTTGAGCGAGTGTAGTAAAGGTCTGATGTTCGACATTAGGCTAGAAGGATGGGATAAGGGGAGAATGTTATATGTTAGATGTGAGCTGAACTCAACTTAAGGACCTTTTGCTATGATAGTACTACAGGAAATACAGGTGAAATGATTTGGCAAAGAGGGAAATAGGGATACAAGTGGATAATGACAGTATAAAAGCCCACATATTTTTTTAAATTAAAATTCTGAAGAACGGAGAGAGAGAGAGAGAGAGACTAACAGATATTGATAGAGATGGACTAATGGCATCACATTGTAGTTATGTGATGAATTCATTTGACCATAAAGTGGACTCTGGTATTGTCTGAACACGAGGTGGATAGTCTGTCTCTTTCATCTAAAGAAAATGATTCGACCAGTGGGATATGCTTGTTCAGTGAGTCTTGTTCGAATCAACTAGAGGAAGAAATGTTAATGAGAGAAATTGGAGAAAATGGCAAGATTCTTTGCTGAAGTTATAGCTGTGGTGAAAATAAGGTTAGGGGAATTAGTTTAAAAGAGAATAAAATGAAGAAACTGAAAATACTGAAGTGGATGATTTTAAGTAGTAAGAAAAAAGCTTGACCTTGGTAATGATATTAGTGGGGAAAGGGACATATTTGTTGGTAGTTGTGACAGAAGACAAATTAGAGAACACTGAGGAAACAGATTAATTTATTTATTCATTTATTTACATTTGTTGACCAGATAGTCTGACTAATTGAGCAAAAGCCCATTTTGAGTAGAAGTGAGTGGGGGGAGCTCCACAGAGAAAAATAAAAGGCAACAATAATAATAATAATAATAATCATCATCGTCATCATAGCAGACAAAATTATAACCTAAGTGCATTATTGAGAAGAACATTACAGTTTATAGCAATTTAAATAGAAAATATGCAGTGTAAAACTAGGGAAATATGAAAGGAAGAAAAGTTAGATGGTTTATAAGGAAAGAAACGGGAGAGTAAAGTACGTTAATGAACTGTTACGATGTAAGGGATGGTCTGGAGCATGGGCATGGCCAAGCAGAGATGAGAATTGTTTTAACTTATTTAGGAAAGTATTATGTTTGGCTTCACTTGTAAAGTCAGGAGATATGGAATCCCAAAGTTTGGATGCATGACAGGAGAATAGGGAATCAACATAGTGGTTGCATGATCTACTAAATAAATTTTTGTTATTGGTGACTCTGATCAAGGGGATAAAAAAAGCATTTTGCCAAAGTGTAATACAGACACAATCACTGTTACCTGTTTACCTGCGTGTAAGATGTCTGATTATTTAAGAACAGTGGAAAAAAATGTTTAGTAAAGGGAGAAGATCTGATTCTGTTATAGCGGTGGTGGAGATCATTGGTATTGGAAAAATGTACTCTCCCCATTGATATGAGTAAACAGGACAGATTAGAATTGATCCAGTGTGATGTTGTGCCAGTCTTAAAATATAAATACACATTAACAGAGGTTATGAGAGAGTTTATAAATAATAGGAGAATTGCAGTATCAATTAAGTGCCTGGTGTTATAGGAGGAGGTTAAGAATGCCTCTTTATTTGGGTATGACTGTATCCATTTAAGTCATCCTGGCAACTGTTTTATTTAAAAAAAAAAGTACAAAATGCATTGATTCTTTTTAGAGCTTCCAGAAAAGGGAGTGAAGATGTAGGTGGGGGAGAGGTGTAAATGTGACATGTATTTTTTTTTTTTTATAATGTGAGAAGTTTGAATAATAAATTTGCATCTCTGAAAGATTTGATATTCATGTTACTGAAGCCTGTTTACTTCCAGACCATTGAATTTACCAGGTTATAAAGGATATGATAACTTTAGAAAAAGATGGTGGAATCTCTATGTATGTGGTTGAAAAGTGCGAGTCTTACTTTCTTCATAATAGTAAACAGTTTGAATTGATTGCTGTAAATGTTTCAAAAAAGGGTGAATGTTAGTTTATTTTATAGCCCCACTAATCAGAATATGGAGGAAACTAAAGTTTTTGGAAAAGTGCGAACATCATTTGTTTTAAGTAATTATGATATTACAGCTGGGGACCTTAATGTCCCTAAAGTTGTATGGAAAGATCAGATTTGCTCAGTGGGACCGCTAGTGAACTGGTAAATATAAGTTTAGAACTCTGGTAGTAACTGAGCCCATATGTGAGGGGAAAGTAATTATGATATTACAGCTGGGGACCTTAATGTCCCTAAAGTTGTATGGAAAGATCAGATTTGCTCAGTGGGACCGCTAGTGAACTGGTAAATATAAGTTTAGAACTCTGGTAGTAACTGAGCCCATATGTGAGGGGAAAGTCAGATATATGGGTTAAAATACCAATGAGGTATATGAATATTAATGTATAACTGATCAAGAATTAAGTGGTTCAGATTACGTAAGTTTTATCTCAACTTGGCACATCCATGGGGACAGTGTTACAAGAAAGGCATTTTACAGGGGAAATTATGAGCAGATTAATAAAGAACTGAACTCATAGGATTGGGAGGAGAAACTGTGTTCTAATTATTGAAACTGGCTGAGAAAAGGTTTTATGAATATGTTAATCAAATGACTGAACAATGTGTTCCTATAGTTCCTAATAAGCCATCCATTTTTGGGCCCCAAGGTGTAAAGGGGATGTTTATAAGGCAAAAAAGTAAATATTGTCGGAGGGAAAAGTAAAATATACCCTAGTAAGGGAAATATTGATAAATAAAGAAAAGGATTTTTAAAAGGGTTATGAGCCTTGAAAGAAGCAAATATGTGGAACGTTTGGCGTGCCATTCCTTAACTCATTCAACTCCAAGGGACCTCTGGATTTTTGCACTGTAACTTCCAATGGGCGGAGTCTAAACCTTTTGACAATCAAATTATGTCCTCACATTTCAAACAAATGTTCTTATTTCTGGAACCATAGGGGTTATGAAAGAAGTATAAATGAGCAACCCTTCCACACAGTTTTTATAGTGGTAGTATTCTTTAGGTTCTAGGTCTTAAATTGAATTGTATAAGTCACACTAATTGAATTTTATAACACAGTAATTATTACGTTTGTAATATTTTGTAAACAACTTACAATATCTCAGCAACCACTCAAGTTACACATACACTGTCAATATTTTATTCGTCTAGCTGAGAGCTTTTGTAAGAGCATAAGGAAGTCTGTCAGTATTACTTGGTTGTTGAGATATTTAGAAAAATGTGAATATTACATCTGTTTTAATGTCATAAAAACAACAGATAATATCTCTTTACCTGCACTAGACAGAGGTCAAATATTAATGCAGTTTTGAGTTTGCCATTGTGTAAGGTTTTAGATGAAATCTTTTAAAACTTTGTACATATCATGATTTTGGAATTATTGATGTAAATATGATCAAGCAATATTTGACACCTAGAGGCATCAGTAGGAGTTAACTGCAGATGCACCTGGAGGCGTCACTCGGATGTGATGAGTTAAGATAATACAGTATTTATCAAACATTTTAAACATGTAAAAGTTAACAGAAACTTTAGTCTAAATATTGTAGGGAACGATAGCCCTGTAACAGATCCTTAGATTTTGGCAGAACTCTTTTTGGAAAAGTTGATCGATTCTGAAAGTAGTTGCGTTGGTTTGGTTAACTATTGTCTAGAAGGGAAAAAAAGAAATTCACAAAAAATAAGGAAGAAAAAGAAACTGATTAATGTCTGTACATTAAAGAGAATATGTACAAAAGAGGACACTGCTTTATTATGTAATACACAGGTTACAGGGAATGATATTTTTCTATTAGAAAACCTTCAGTCTACAGAAAAAGGCAAACTTTTTCCAAATGAAAAGATAGAAAAAAGAGGCAAGGGGCAGGTGAAAAGGAAGAAATCAAAATTGAATGTGGAAGAATTGGAGAACATTACTGTAAGAAAAAGAAAGACAGATGTTGACTACATGGCTCAAGCTGTGGATTTAGAATGCCAGCTGGATGAGAATTTAATACACGATGAAAACAGTTTGATTAGTAGCACTAATTGTGATTAAGATCTATCCTTTGTAGCAATTGATAGAGCAGATATTGCTGTATTAGAAGTGGAGGATTCTTCAGAGCTTGTCAGCAAATATATTCTTGTAATTGGAGATTCAATTAGAGGAACTGATATTTGTTTGCAGAGAAGGCAATGAACATGGACTAGTACTATGCTTGCCAGTAGCAAAAATAGAAGATGTGAGACGAGCCTTGGTACACCTTAATGTAAGGAAGTACGTATCTGTTTTTATTCATTTCTGTACAAATGATTTCATCTGCAAGGACTGTCTGTTAGTAGAGAACTGACAGCCCTCTTGGATAGTATAGGTCATACTAGTGTTTGGATGTATTTTTTACAAATCACCTATAGAAAGGATAGTCAGGTCACCATGAATAAAAAAGATTTTTGGGTAAATACCTACATGGAAAAAATGTCCTGTTTTAAAAAAAAAAATGGGAATGTGTAGAGCATCCAATCCTAGTTTTGGGCACACCAGTTCAGACAGGATAGTGTGGATTTGTCAAGATCAGGGAAGCAAATTTTTGCAGTGGATATTTTGCAATATTTGACAACCACTAGGCAGGATTTTGCCAGGTCGAAAATCTAACATTTCACAGATAGCAACATTTAATGCATCTCTGATGGTTGTTAATGCATCTCTGATGGTTGTTATTGCTAGGAGCATTAGTAATAAAGTTTTTTTTATTGCAAAATTTGCTACATTCCCACAAGATTGATGATGATATTGTTTGTGAAATATGGTTGAAGAACAATGACTGATAACAAGTTCTGTCAGGGTATAAATGTTTTTACTGTAACAGACATTCTAACAAAAAATCAGGTGGAGGTGTTATGATAGGGATTCAAGATAGTTATGAGACCTGTGATTAGTACATGTTCAGTGATAGCACCAGTACGATAGACTGTGTAACTGTGACCATAAATACAACACTTGAACATTTAACAGTTGTTGGTGTATAGACCACCAAAGTCAAGTGCAGATGACCTAGAGGAACACATACATTTCTTGCACGAAACACAGAAGGGAAGAATAATATTAGCTTGGGACTTAAATTTACCAGAAACAGACTGGAATAATATTGATTCAACAGCATTAGTAAGGAAGTTATTCACAACATGTATTCAAGGACAACAATTTCTTCACATTGTAAAAAAACCTACCAGGGGAAGGAACATACTAGACATTGTGTTCCTAAAGAAATTGCTGTTACTTTAAGCCAAGTTTTACTACCGTTGATGTGCAGTGATCATGGGGTTATAAGGGTTAATTTGTTGCTAGGTAATTCTGCCAAACTGAAATCTAAACCGATGCACAGAAGGTTAATTACAGATTATATGGAAGCAAAACAGTCACTATGCAAAACTAACTGGTGTGAGGTGTTCAGTGGAAAAACTACAGATGGAATGTTGAACGTTTTGAGAGAGAAATTGTTTCAGTGCAAAAAAAAACAAAAAAAGTTTAACATCAGGATCTTAGGCATACTACGTCAGGGGGATACATTTCCATAAGAACAAGATACCTGATTAAGGCAAAAGACGAAAAAAAAATAAAAGAAATGGAAGAGAGGTTGAACTGCAACTTTGAAAACTGAAATAAACACCTGGACATACAGATTAAGCACAGTGTGAGACAAGATCAAGAAGAATTTGAAAGAAAATTTGCATAAGATATTGAGCATAATAGAAAACCTTTTTATAGATACACAAGTTGTGGAATGACTAAAGACATATGCATTTATAAACTGTGTGCAAATTCTATAATTTATACTCGCACACAATAGATTATAGATATATTTACAAAATCTTATGCAAAAAAGTTTGGCTCCACAAAAGGGGTGGGTAAGTTGTCTTAGTGACAGCCAGGTAACTTCAGATACTGGAATCAAATTAGATTATATTGAAAAAGAACTGCACAAATTGAATCCAAGCAAAGCACAGGAAGGAGGCAATTAGTAACGATGACCAGAGAACACTTGAGCAAAAATTTAAGGTACCATTATATCTGTTATTCACTATGCCCATATAAATATGGAAAGATTCCTCAAGATTGAAGATGTGCGCATATTAAACCTGTTTTTAAGGGAAAGGGGAGTAGAACAAACCCAGAGTCATAGACCCTTTAGTCTACTTTCATGTTGTGGAAAAAAAATGGAGAAGGTAATATTGGATAAGTTATTGTCAGAACTGGATAGGTTGGGACTTGAAACGATATATCAGCATGCATATGTTAAATAGATCTATTACCACCTGTAACATGATGATCTACAACAGTTTAATAGCAGCTGTGAATGAAAAATTGTGCTGTAATTTATATAGATTTAACTTCAACATTTGACAAGGTAATACACAAAACACTGATCAGTAATTTAGAACAACTAGGTATTGATGTGCTCTTGATAAGATGGATAACTGCATGGCTTGCAGATATGACATGGCAAGTGTCGTACAGCAACTGCACAGGTAAAATTCTTGGTTGCAGTCAGGGTGTCCCATAGGGCTCTGCCCTGGGCCCTTACTTGTTTAGATTGCGTCTTTCAGACCTAACATTTTCATCCGAGGTGCTGAAATTGGGTAAACTGATTGATTACATGTACAGCTAGGGCATGTCTGCAAAATAACTTGACTAAATTGATTATTTGGGCATAGGAGAATAATATGCTGATAAACGCATCAAAAACTAAGCATGTGAGATTTGGGAGACATAAATTGAAAGGTGAAAATTTAATACAGCGCACAACGATTGAAACTGTAGACTGATTTAAGGACCTAGCTGTATGGATAGATGCAGCTTATGAGTTTTTCTAATCATGTCAACCAGTTGGTTAATGATAGTTCTAGAAATACAGGTTGTATAAAAAGATTTATAAAGTCTAGGAAATCAAAAGTGATGAAGTCGTTGGTTTAATTGCATTACACCCAAACTTGAGTATGGAATAACAATATGGAAACCCTGTAAGAAAACGAGCATGTGTAAACTGGTAGAAAGAGTACAGCAGAAGTATACTATGGGCATCCATGGATGTGAAAATTTAAGTTATTGTGAAAAACTAAAATACCTGTAACTTGTACAGTGTCTTCTAGATATATAAGAGGAAATCTTATTCAGGCGTATAGAGCATTTAGAGACCTCTACCTTTGTGAATGTTTGGGGTTATCAAAAAGTACTAGAGAATCGTCAGACCATGTTTGTAGAAGATTCTATAGGAATGAGAAGCGTACTAATATAGCAGTAACCCACACCTGGGTGTGGGTAATGCTGGATTTACCCACGGTTGGCATGGTTTGTTCCCGAGGGTGAAGCCCGTGGGACCAAACAAAGCCAACCGTGGGTAAATCCAGCATTACCCACACCCAGAAGTGGGTTATTGCTATTATACAATGACATTATTTAAGAAAAATAATAATTACTTTTCTTAAATAATGGCATTGTATAATGCCTCCTTGCTGCCCTTCCGCCACTGTCTGTTATCCGTAGCAGTTCTGATGTACTGCACATGCGTAAGCCTACGCAGTACATCAGAGCTGTGGGCAAAAGCAACGGAGATCTTCTCCGTTGCTTTTTACTGTTTCGCTATGTTAAACCCATTTAACATAGCGAGACAGTTTTGAAAAAAGCAACGGAGAATCTCCGTTGCTTATTTTAAAGCTGTCTCGCTATGTTAAACCCCTTTAACATAGCGAGAAGTTTGAAAAAGCAACGGAGAAAGCAAGATCTCCGTTGCTTTTTACAAACAGTTTCGCTATGTTAAATGGGTTTAACATAGCGAGACAACTTTAAAATAAGCAACAGAGATCTCCGTTGCTTATTTTAAAGCTGTCTCGCTATGTTAAACCCATTTAACATAGCGAGACAGGTTTAAAAAAAAGCAACGGAGAAAGCAAGATCTCCGTTGCTTTTTACACACTGTGTCGCTATGCTAAAGGAGTTTAACATAGCGAGACAGCTTTAAAAAAAGCAAGGGACATCTCCATTGCTTTTTTTAAACCTGTATCGCTATGTTAAACTCCTTTAACATAGCGAGACAGTGTTTTAAAAAAGACTTATACTAATGGAAAAAGTCTGGGTGACCGGACCTTTTTCCATTAGTATAAGTCGATTTACAACGTGCACGCTGGCCAATCAGCGTGCACGTTTTAGAATATTAATGAGGGGTCATGGTATAATTGGTTTTCTGATAGAGTAGCTGATGCATGGAACAGTCTTCCAAATTACATTAAATCAAGTGCTAGTGTAGGTATTTTTAAGAACAGTGTGGACAGTTATGGGAACAAGTGTTCTGGTATATTGGCAAGCTAGGAGGGCATTAATGTCTGTGCTTGAATTATTTGTGTGTATTTATTTACATGTGTGTTCCCCTCCTGAGGATGATTTTTGTCCAAAACTAACTTTTATCTGGTGTTGAGAAGGCTTTTAAGATGATTGAGGCAAATAAAGCTGCACACACTGGTTGTATTAATGGATTATTTTTGATGATTACTATAAAGAGCATTGCCCCATGTCTGTTATATCTGCTTCAGCAATCCCCCTTAACGGGTTACGTGTCGATTATTTAGAAGGAAGCGTTAGTTGTTTCAATTTCAAAGGATGATGACTGATGAAGAGTTGAGAATCAAAGGCCAAACAGCTTGACATGGGTATTAAGAAGATGTGAGGGGGTGCTTTCTGAACATATGGGTGAGTTTTGTATTGCTTAGACCACTTACCACCACTGGTTTGTCCTGGATCCTTCATGCATTGCCAGTGTGATATATTTCTATCAATCTGTTTGAAAAGCCCTAGATGTTGGTTTTGCCAGTAGATGTCATTTTTGGACTTAACCATTTATACTGTAATCTCTCATAACGGACAGTATTCTTAAATGCTGAACATAATCCAAAGTCTTAGTTATGTGATGGATCAAAACCTGGCTGTAAAGTAGAAAATGGATGGTGAAGATTGGTAGTGTTACTCAAATGAAAAGGTAGCTAGTTTGGGCATCCTCAGGGGTCTGTGTTAGACCCTGTATTGCTTGGTGTATGTCTAGCCTTCCAGCAGAGAAAAGGTTATGGTTGAGGACATATTACTAATGATTCTAAACTGGGTTCAATAATTACTAATGTTAATGGCCAGTAGAGCTTCTATTCGGTGGAGCTGAATAGAGACATGAGTATTAAAATAGGTTCAACCCAAAAGTAACTATTCAATTGTTATGGGTTTTTATGAGATTAGAAATATTCTACGAGCAATTGCTAGCTAAGTTGGGACATGAAAGTTGTTCTTGCCATTTACAAGTCAATTATTCACTCAATATAGTCACATGATGCTGTTGATTGTATGTATAATTATACTGTGTTGCAGAGATTAGAGAGAGTACAGAGGTATTTTTTTCAGATAAATTAGAGGAGTGAGAACTAAATATAAAAAAAAAAAAAAAAAATATTTGATCTATTGTACAGTGTAGTAAACTATAGATTTGTCTTGATTTAATTACCATTTGTAAATACACGCACAATGACTGTTATGGTTTAAGTGGTGGCATTCATAAAGAGGGATGGTTGTTATCTACAAGAAATGATGTGCTTGCGGATGTTAAGTTTAGTAGAGCAAATAATTTAGGGAATTATTTCCGTTGTAGTGTTGGATTGTGGTAGAACTCTGTCCCAGTCTGGTTAGGGAATATGTGTACTTTAGGGTTTTAGGATTATAGCAAATTGCTATGCTAACAGCCCCAGAGCTCTTACAGACGTAGCCAAGTTTAACCCATGTTCCCAAGGGTGTCTGGTTCAAGCAGACACTAAAATCAACACCTGTTGCCCCTAACATGACTAGGAAGCTTGTTCCAAAGGTAGGGCAACCTCTGAGAGGCAAATCTACCTCTCCAGCAAGTTCTTTTGATGTCACATACCAGGTTAAGGTCCTTTAAGCCAATGACCCGTGTGTCATTTGACTTGAGTGTGCAGCATTTCCATTAAAGCTGGGTCAGAGATTGCTCTATATGCAAGGAACAGGTCGCCTCTGAGCAGTCTGTATGAAAGAGTAAAGTGACAATGATTTCTGTCTGTTTGCATAAGACAGATCTTAAAGAGCCTGAATTTTCAGAGGAGGTGGAGTCCCCTATTTTGACCATATGTGTTCTGTCAGTGAAATAGAAAAACAAAACCAGCCAAGTTGCACTTCACCAATGGTAACCAGCATGACAGAACAGCAGATTTATTAAAGTAGACACAACTTTACCAGAAAATTTTAGCGGTATCATCTTACAATTAAGAATTATTTAGATATATGTAACAGAACAAGTACTCAGCTTACAAAGACCAGTAAAGTCACAGAAAACACAATGAACTAATAACAAGGAAAGGTGGCAGATATTTTTAAATGCATCTGTGCCACCGGGTCTGAATAATGTTATCAGTATTAAGTGCTCTCCTAAAAAGGAGAACATTGGACAGATGTATTTTAAAATATTTTTGATTAATCTTGAATATTTGTTTTTTTATAACTTAAAATGATTTAAAGTGTTTTTTTCTAGTTTTGTTAGTTTTTTTTAGTTTCATGGTTTGTGCAGGTATTTTGTGTAGTTTCTTTGTAATTACTGCCTGTCACTTTAATCTGTGCCATGTGACTTTACTGGTCTTTTTAAGCTGAGTACTTGTTCTGTTGCATATATCTGAAGAAGTCTTAATTGTAAGACGAAAACGTCAATATTTTCTGGTAAAGTTGTGTCTATCATCCCGGTTGCTGTTGGTGAGGTTCTGTCAATGAGCCAGTTTGCCACCCACCTGACCGTGTATTGATTAGCTGGGTGAGTTTGTCATTGATACCTGAGTGGGGATTATATCAAAGGCCTTAGTTACATCTTGGTAGGCCGTATGCACAGATTTGCCCCTGTTTAGGTCTTTGGCGACTGTCTTGAAGTCGTCCACTAAGTTTAACAGGCATGATCTCCCCTTGAGAAAGCCAAACTGGGTGGGGTCAAACGTGGGAAGGTTTCCTTTACCTTTGTTAATAAGGTCTCTCCCTTTTTAATTTCTTCAAATCTTTTGGGTTTCTAATACCATGATGGGAATGGACCCCATTCCTACAATTAAAGTTTAGAAAATTAGTGTTGTTTCACTCTTTGATGTCAGCCAAAAGTCCTCTTTGCAGCACTCGCAATGTGCCCAGTAAAGGCTCCTTCTGTAATTCATATGGAGTTACGTGTATTGGTAACACATCTAAATATGACAGTAAACTTTTTTTTTTTTTTTTTTTTTTTTTATAAGATCCGTTGCTCCTACTACTATTGGAACTATCGGGGTATCCTTCTTCCACACTGCTCTCGTTTCTGCTTACATAGCCTGATATTTTATAACCTTGTGTCTCTCTGTATGCAGGACACTGTAGTCACTGGGTGTGGCGATTTCAATGATCAATAATCAATGTATTCTTTTCTTGGACAACTATATCTGTTTTTCTAGCATCTATCTTTTGAATAGTTGGTAATGGATGATCCCATGTGATGTAGATTTCATCATTTTCTATGATGCTTTCTGGCTAATGTTTCCAGTGCTATTCAGCCACTTCAGCACCCTAATGTTTGCACAATCCCCAGTACAATAGTCTCGCCACATTGTTGTGCCTTTCAGTATACAGTCCTCCTGCCATTAGTATGTCACAACCAGCAACAAGGTGTGCAACTGTTTCCAGTTCGGTTTTACAAAACCTACATTTGTCTGTTTCTCCCATGTTTTCAATGGACTTTATAAACCAGCGTGTACATAGACCACTATCTTGAGCCACCAATATTAACCTTTCATCTCTTAGTTTGAATTCACATCTCCTTAACCATTCCTGTGTTAGTTTCTGATCAACATGAGGTTCTTTCAGAAGTTTTCTATACTTGCAACTATATTTGTGTTTTCCACATTTCTTGCCATTTCATCTGGTCCTTCACCTTATATTGTTTCATTTGTTTTTTGGCACATTCAATTGCTGCCTGATTTTTTTATCTTCTACTGGTTTGATTTCCATTCCTGCTTGATGGCGATATGCGTCTGCTAGGTTAAGCAGAGAAGTCACCTTAGATTTATTCTCCTTATGCTTCAAAATTTCTCTACGTTTGGGTCTTGTGAGGTCAGCATGTGGAGTCCCATGATTGCAGATCTATACATGTAATCAATTTCAAGGAGGCCCATCCCTGTCTCTGAATGGGGAATATATATAATCTTGGTATGCACTGATTTTTATAGATCATTTGGTGAGCATGAAGCATTCTTCTTGTTTTAATATCTAATCTATCCAACACGTTTTGGGGCCAATCAATCACTCCAAAACTGAAAGTTAGGACAGGAAGAGCAAATTGGTTTATAGACTGGATTTTATTTCTAGACGTCAGTGCTGTTTTCAGGATTAATTTTAGTCTTATGAAGTATTCCTTACTAAGTTTTATTTGCACTTGTTCGTGTTTTATTGCTGATCCTTCATCAATTCCCAAGTATTTATACACTCCCTCTTGCTCAAGTTCTTGTATATCACATTGTCCCAAACTAATGTTTTCCTGCTTTAAAGATTGTTTTTACATATTTATTAAGACCAAATGACATTCTAATGTCATCTGAAAAAGTTTTAACAACCTGCAGCTGTGCTTTTCAGTTCCTCATCTGATACGCTATACAGTTTTAAATCATCGACAATTAGAAGATGAGAAGTCTTTAAACTTTATTTTCTAGAAGCCAAATTGTCGCCATGGCCTAAGCTGTTAAGCAGACAGCTTAATTGGTTTAGGGCAATGCAGAGTAGCAATGGTGACAGTGTCACCCTGGAATATCCCCCTTTGAATTTTTATCCTTAGGATAGTAATTTGTTCTTTATCATGGTTTAAATGCAAAGTGGTCTGCCATTGTTTCATGGTCATTGTAATGTAGTTGATCAGTGTAGGGTGTATCTTATACATTTTTTAAGCACTCTCTTATCCATGAATGTGGGATACTATCAAATGCTTTTTTGTAGTCAATCAATGCCATACTCTGATTCTTTTCTTTTTTTACAGTTCTCCACTATGACTTTATTTAACAACAAATGATCCTTTGTTCCAGGTCACTTTCGTTCTACTGCCATAATTGAGTTTTCTTCTAAGTGACTATAAACTCTGTCAGCATCAATTCCCATATATAGTTTGTATGTCGTCCGAAGGCAATTTATTAGTCTGTAATTTTTGGGGTAGCTTGGAGGTTCACTCTTAAGTAGGAGCATTGTTTTACCTGTTGTTAGCCAGATTGGTGTCTGTTCAGGGTGCGCATATAAATAGTTCTTACTCATGGCTAAGTCTTCATGCAAAGATGTTAATACTTTTAACCAAAAGTTAGGCACTGCATCTGGGCCTGGGGTTTTCCATTTAGAGGCTTTTCTTAACTTTGTTTCAGTCTCTCTGGCTGTTACTTCATCCCATTTCATATTCTGTACTTTTAAGTTTCTTATTCTTTCTTTTACTTCTTTTATCCATTTAGCATCTTTGTTGTGTTCCACAGGATCTTCATAGATACTTCTCCAAAATGCATCTATTTCTTATTTTTTTGGCGGTCTTTCAATTCCTTTTACCTTGTTTCCCAATTCTCTGTAAAACTTTTTTGGGTCTTCACCAAATTGATTATTTTGTACTTTTCCTTTATATTTATCTGTGCATCTCCTAGGTTTTTTAGTTTGTACTGAAATTTTTAATTTTTTGTTTGCGATAGTGCATGATAAATCCTGGTCTCTTCTGATACTGCGCCCTGCTTTTATCACATCTGTCTGTCTTGGTATTTTTGTTGATCTATTCCCTCTTCTATAGTCTTCTAACAGTGACTCTTCTTGTTTTAATTGCTTTATATTTTTCTCTATTCGATACTTCCATGATCGTATTCGATTTCTCCCCTTCCTTTGCCTCACTACCAAGGGAGACCGCAGGATTTTTTGCAGGGGGGTGCAAACCCAGAGCCCCACCCACATAGCTCACCCCGCCCCCTGCCAACACAGCCCCGCCCAAGTCCACCCACCCCAAGCCCCGCCCACACAGCCATTCCAGTGTCCCATTACTTGGCTATTTCTCCCCATTTACTGTAGACACTGTTCAAATCTGTGTGCATACTGTTTTATGCTTTAGTTCTACAATGATTACAGGCAGTTGGATTTAATTTACAACTTTTATTTCAAACATTATAGCCCAAACACTGAGACATTTACTAAACCTAAACAAAGCAATAGTCTTACAATGAAAACAGACTTGGCATTAAAGCTTCTCTACTTTTGAAACTCACATTCAATGAAACAGCATTGAAACCCACATTCAAAGAAAATGCATCTGGCCAGTGGCAGGTTATTTACCTTTGAACTGTTTTCAAGCAATAGGCATTTACAACTTTTATTTCAAACATTATAGCCCAAACACTGAGACATTTACTAAACCTAAACAAAGGTCTTACAATGAAAACAGACTTGGCATTAAAGCTTCTCTACTTTTGAAACTCACATTCAATGAAACAGCATTGAAACCCACATTCAAAGAAAATGCATCTGGCCAGTGGCAGGTTATTTACCTTTGAACTGTTTTCAAGCAATAGGCTCCTTGCACACGTTAGGGCCATGCAAAAGTTATTTGATTTACCTGATTGTATTAATTATAATATATAATTGAATTATATCCCTTGTATTATACAGCAGCACTTGTTTGAGTGACTCTGCTGAAGTAAAAGTAATCTGAATAATTCCACATTAAAGATATCTGAAACTAATGAAGATGTTGTTGCTAGAAAACAACTGTATATTTCAGTGTTTCATCTACAAATTCAGTGCCTGTTGCCGTCAAAGAATAAATTGCCTATGTTAAATTAAAAAAAATGGTAAGCTGGTATATTGCAATAGAAAATGGATGACAAGCTGAAAAACAGGTTCATAGTTATTAGGCATCTCATCCAAAGGAGGACATCCTGAGGACTGCAGCATACAAATGTGTATGCTGTAGGAATAGAACCTCAAGCCTTTACATTAATGGTGCTACTAACATAGCTTTAAAACTTAATACCACAATAGAGATACCATTTGCTAAACAAAACAGTTGCACATTGTAAATAGACTTGGCATGAGCAGCAGTGAACTTAGCTTCCCTTAAAACTCACAGTTCCTTGAAAATGCACTTGAAAATTCCACCTGTTAACTCTAACTTGGGCATTTCACTTTCTCACAAACATACCACACCCTCAAGGCCTCAACCTTAGTGCAAGAAATCTGGACAAAGCCTAAAATAAATAGGGACAGATTATAAATATGGCTCTCAGAAACTTAGAAAATTGCAAGAGTAACAGGATTTGTGTTGGTATGCATTTTTCTAAATGACATGACATCTAAAACTGAAATGTCTCATTTAGCAACTTCAATCCTTTTAGGAGGAATATGGGGCAAAAATCTGGACAGCTGAGGGGTATGCTACCTCCCTCTTATACACACACCAAATAATTCTGGTCAGACAAATTAGTTCTGGGAAGGTTGCACTGAACGGCACCGTGCTTGAGCTGAAGTGGGTGAAATCCTGGTAGCCAGTGATAACTGATCTGCAGCTCAGCATTGTGGAGCATTAAAGCATTTTTAGCAGAGCATTGTTTCATCACTACCTATTGTGTTTGCACATAAGCTGTAGTTATTTTAAACATTTGCCTTTTTGATTACTACAGAGTACATTTACCCACCAGAGCTATTGTGTTTTGACTTCAGTGTGGAGCTAGTTGTTGCAGGGCTTGGCTTTTAAATAAGGTAGCAATGCTTATTTACCATATACCATTAAAGCCACCCTGACCCAACTACAAGTGTACTAACACACAGACACTGCTATAAGACACTGGTCTGCAATAAAATGTAATGAGCTTCTGAAAATACTGTAATCCTGTCCTTTTATTACAATGAATATAAAATACTTGAAATAAGGTAAAAAGCTCATAATCTTAGACCGACAAAACTACTTTTCCACACTTCAAAGTAATAAAATCAAACCCTCAGAAATTTTGGAAAGGTATCTCTACTCTACTTAACCCCAGCAAACCAGATACCCCTACCCCAGACCCAAACGCTCCTGACCAAGACTTGGCTACCCAATTTAACTCTTTTCATTGAATCCATTTCCAAATTAACGCCATCTTTCTCTAACACCACTACACTGCTACTACTTCCTCATTCCCATCTACTAACTCCCATCCCTCCACTCCTCCTACTACTTCATCAGCTTCATCTGCCCCTAATTCTCCCTCTTCACACTCCTTTTTTCTCATTTAAACCTATACCCAACTTCTACTATAAAGAAATTCCTTATGAAACTGAAGCCATGCACCAATGCTCCTGATAACATCCCTTCTTACTTTCTTAGCAAAGCTGCTGAAGCAATCGCTTACCCTGTTAGCATTTTAATCAAGTGCTCTATCCAAGAATGTATAGTACCCCAAGTCTGGAAAAGGGACTTTATCATACCTCTACATAAAAGGTGGCAACAACAACAATGTTACTAATTTCCGCCCCATTGCTATTCTGTCCCCCATCTCTAAACTCCTAGAAAAGTGTATCCAACTACAACTCCTTCCACATCTCTTAGATAATCACCTACTAACTCCCACACATGGAGTCAGACCACATCATAGCATTATGACCGCCATCCTCTCCTTCCTTGAAACTGTAAATAAAGCCCGCGACTCTGGCCAAATTGTTTCTACCCTACTACTCGACCTCTCTAAGGCCTTTGACACACTCTCACAGCCTGCTACTAACTAAACTTTCTCACAGCCTGCTACTAACTAAACTTTCTAAACTTAACCTATCTCCCTCCTCCTTGAACTGGTTCTCCAGCTATTTATCTAACAGATCTCAAGCAGTCAAATGGAAAAAGGCCACCTCCTCATTTCTAAATACTCCTACTGGGGTACCCCAGGGCTCTATACTGAGTCCCCTTCTCTTCAATATATTTATAAATGATTTCCGCAACTCTATCCCATTCTCAGACATCATCCAATATGCCGATGATTCTGCTATTATCTGCGCTGCCACCTCTATCCCCTCACTCCTAAAACTGACTCAGGATGCTTTTACAACAACTGAGCAATGGATGAAAAGGAATCACCTAGCACTCAATGCCTCTAAAACCAAATTAATGTTATTCACCCTCTCTAAGGCAACTTCTTTCAATATAAACACATTCCACATCTCTAGACAAAATAATCTACCCCTGGAACTGGTGTCAGAGACCAAGTTACTTGGGGTCCAAATTGATAACCAGCTCAAATTCAACTCCCACCTACAGTTAAATATCAAGAAAACCCGGTATGCTTTACCGACAAAATCATTACCTTACACCTGCTACCAAAATCACCCTCTACCTCATTTCTTATCCCCTCCCTTCTCTATGGAGCTCCACTCCTAACTAATCTACAGACCTCTCTAAAAACACAACTTTCCTCTTGCTACAACAAAATTGCCAAGTTCGCTACCAACCACAAGTCCTCCACCCACCACTGTTCCTCTCTCCAAAACTAAAATGGCTAGAGCTACCCAGTTCTCACATATACTCAACTAAATCTTGCACATAAGCTCATTTTCAACCCCTCCCTTTGTCCCTCCCTTTCATCAGCCTTTAAAATGCACCTTCCTGCAAGAGTATTAAGGTCCAACAATCAAAATCTATTAGAAGTATATAAACCAACTAGTCCCCCAGGCAAAAATCTTCTGTCTTATGGCCTTGCATGCCTTTGGAACTCCCTACCACCACCTTCCATTCGCACCACCCCCAACCATTTTATATTTAAAAGATCTCTTCACTCACATCTAGTATCCCAGTGGGAATGCTCTTGCTCCCACACCACATAACACTTGCAAACTCCATCTTCTTTCTTCCTCTGTTTCCTCCTGCAACTTTCCTAATTACCCACCCTAACTCATACATATTATTATTCCTACAATAATCAGAAAGAATATACTAGGCCACACTTCCCAAGTATTGCTTCCCTAATACGTTATTGCTTCTCAGTACTTTTGTGCATTGCTTCCTAATATGTTATTAATCCTCAATATTGTCATGAAATGCTTCCAAATATGTTGTTATTTCTCAGTGCTTTTGTGCTAAATTTCCCTTTAGTCTGTATTACCTATTAATTTCATCACTAGATTGTACTCGCTCTAGTTGTATTATTTTCAAATTGTTATTTCTTGTATGATTAACTTCTGTGTAATTGTATAATTTGTATATCTATTAATAACCTACTTAGTTTTGGAGCTTTTCTCCCCAGGACTCCATTGAAAACGGGTTCATTTGGCCCAATGGACTATCCTGGCAAACCAACTGCAAATAAAATAAATAAAACTGTCATATGCATTTCAATACCCAAGGCTTATACATTATCTAGTCATGTAAATATTCTCTGCATGGCAACAACGAAAAGGCTTTCAATGCTGGTAATTCTTTAACAATATACTTACTAAAGCTTACTTGCATCTTACAATATCTGACAAGCTTACTAAAGCTTACTTGCATCTTACAATCTCCGACAAGCTTACCTGATGTTCATTAAACCATGGCTACTTAAACAGAGCAACAGGGCACTGTGACAGCATACAGTTCCAGAATAAGAAGCATAAATCAACAGTACAAAAATCTGATAGAAAACCAGAACATTTTGCAAAATCAAGGACAGATGAAAAGCCACGGTCGTATTTGTGATCTACTTTGGATGGGGGAATACTCTGCACATTTACACTGCATAACTGCTCCTTGCCTTCCATGGACACATCCAGAGCCACTACAATGGGGAGTGGGGTGCAATAAGTATGTCACAATTTGAAATGTTTCTGGCTGACAGTGATGGATCTGACACACATACCTCTCAACTTCAGAGCAAGAAATCTGGACAAAGCCATACATAGAACTAGAAGTGTGACAAGCCCAAAAATAAGGCCAATTTTAAATTTTGCTCTTATAACTTAAATAGAACAGGTAGATCTTGCATTAGTACAAGTTTTCTGAAGGGTATGAAATCTGAAACTCAAATGTCTGCCATTATTTTCTAACTTCAATCTTTAATGACTTGCCACCAATTTGCCAGAAAACCACAATTTTATGAAAAACGGACCAAAATGTGATGCAAAAATACCTATCAAAAAAGGGACATCTTTTTAATATTAACAGTTAACTTGAAGCAGCTAACAAAATAAGAGCATCCACATGCATTTCTGAAATAAAGGTAATCTATAAGTGATCATTACAGTTGTATATAATTGTAAACCCTCCACATTTTCTTCCAAAATTGCCATTTTGGAGGAGGGATTATTAGGGGAGAGCAACATTTTGAGCCAGAATTGGGGACAATTGAGATGTTTGGATATTCCTAATCTACAAAGTGATTTGCACGTACCTCTCAACCTCTTAATGCAGGAAATCTGAACAAGGCCAAATATATTGGGGAACATACAAACACTACTAAAAATTGCTCTTGTATAAACGTAAAGACAGTCTTGCATTAGCATGCATTTTTCTGAAGGTTATGACATCTGAAACTCAATGTCTGTCATTTAATGGCTTCATTCCTAAATGATTTGCTAGAAAATCACAAATTTGAGAACAAACCAAAAATAAGCAGCAAATATCTATTCATTCTGCAAAGATATGGACAACTGAGAAGTATAGTTCAACCGGGGCTGTCTGAGCTTGCTACCCCCCCCTCACAAAATCATGGTCAAATGGAGCCTCCCCCCCTGCAGCCATTCCAATGTCCCATTCCTTGGTTATTTTGCCCCATTTATCATAAACACTAATGTGCATACTGCTTTACTTCTGCGATGATTTAGGATTTCATTTGAAAGTTTTATTTTGCATTTTACAGCACAAACCCTAATACATATCTGTTAAAGCAATGCAGTCTCACAATGAAAATAGACCAACATTAAAACTTCTCTGCTCTTGAAACTCGCATGCATTGAAACAGCACTGAAACCCACTTTCAGAGAAAATACATTTTGCCAATGGCAAATATTAACTCTGGGCTGTCTACAAAATCATAGGCCCCTCGAACATAACATACACATGCTCTTTGATACACCTTCCTGACTGTATTACATTATATTCCTTGTACAATACAGTACAGTTGTTAGAGGGCATTTTAAATTTATTGTTTTGAACATTTTTCCAGTAAACAATGAAACAAAAGCATCCACTAATGACAAAACTGCCCAATTCAGAACATTTCCATCATAAAAGTCTACTCAAGTCCACCAGTATCAGTAAAAATATACACAATCTCTGAAGTAGTAAACTCCACATTGAAAAAATTTGTAACTAATAAAGAGGTTGCTGCTAGCAAACACTTTATATGTCATTGTTTAATCTACAAATAAAGTGCCTGTTACTCTTGAAGAATAAATTGCTTTTGTTGCATGCAATAAAAATGAAAAGCTAGTAATACCGCAATAGGGAATGGATAGCAAACTGTTAACAGGTTCATAGTTACTAGGTATCTTTGCCAAAAAGACTGCAGCATCCACCCCCTTTACAACACAATACAGCATCAGCAATGCATTTACCTACTGTGGGAGTAGAACCCACAGCCTTCAGCATCTAAAGCAAGTACACTATCTGTTGTGCTATTAACAATGTAAGCAGACTAAACACAAGCAGCACTAAACTTTTGCTCCTCTGCAGCTCTCAGCTCCTTGTAAAATCTACTCTGACACTCAGCTGTATCTCTGAACTTTTCAGCACAAGAAATCTGGAAAAAGCCAAAATTTATTGGGGGCGGGGACAAAAGGCCAAAAACCAGGGACACATTTTAAACATTGCTTGTATAATGTTTGAAAGTTGCTAGAATAAAATGCTGCGTTACCACCATACATTTCACTGCCACGTCTTGAACCCAGGGGACCCCGTGCAAAACAGTCAGAGCAACATACCACTACGCCAAATCAACTGTTTTGTGAAAGAGGAAGACTGAAACTTAAATAGCTACCATTTAGTGAATTCAGTTCTCACCATAGCACAGCTGTCAGCCTCTTAGCACAAAAGACCTGAACAAAGCCAATAATGGGTGACTACTACAACCACCAAACATTCAGTGAATTCAGTTCTCACCATAGCTCTCAACCTCTTAGCAAATAACACCCGGACAAAGCCAGTAATGGGAGAATATAGCCCCAAACATATTCAGTGAAATCAGTTCTTACCATAGCTCTCAACATTAGCAAAAAACCTGGCTGAAGCCAATAAATACCTGAACAAAGCCAATACTGGGTGAATACAGCCCTCAAACATATTCAGTGAATTCAGTTCTTACCATAACTCTCAACCCTAGCACAAAACCTGGATGAAGCCAATAATGGGGGATACAGTCCCAAACACAGGGATACATTTCAAATATCCATCTTGTACACTTAGAAAATTGCTAGAATAAAAGCTTTTGTTACCATACACTTTCTGAAGAATATGAAGTCTGACAAGTGTGTCCATTTTTTAACTTTTGTTAACCAGGAAAGTCTGACTTTGAAAAAAAAAAAAAAAAGCTAAGTTTTAGCAGAGGCCCAGGGAGAAACACTCCAGACAGCCAAGAATAAAACCAGAGAACATGTAGCTGTCAGGCAACAAGGACACAAATGCAGAAACCACAGATTTTATGAGGAACAGAAAAAGTATGAGGGAAAATCCTGCAACATTTTTACAAATGGTGGTGGGTAGGGAATTCAGGCTCTTGCCACTTGGGCCCAAGGTACAGGGTTCAAGCCTTATTCACTACCCACCACCATGTACACCTGGGGCATTTTACACACACACACACACACACACACACACACACACACACACACACACACACACAAAAGTGCCCCATCTTCCTTCCGTTCGTTTCCACACACACACTACCTGAAAGTGCCCCATCTTCCTTCCGTTCGTTTCCACACACACACTACCTGAAAGTGCCCCATCTTCCTTCCGTTCGTTTCAGCTGCCGCTTGCTAAGTGTCCGGTCCTGCTCCCAGTGCCCCATCTTCCTTCCGTTTGTTTCAGCTGCCGCTTGCTAAGTGTCCGGTCGTCAGGTCCCGCTCCCATCTTCCGTTTCACACACCTCTCTCTTCCTGAAAGTGCTGCCGCTTGCTAACTGTCCGGTCGTCAGGTCCCGCCTGTGTGAGTTCCCGCTCACAAACCTCAAACTGACAGCGATGATGTCAGCACGCCTGCGACTGGACTATTTGGACTTCTTAAAGGAGAATGTGCGTAAAAAAAAAAAAAACGTTTTTTGTAATTCTCTAGCCGTAGCCGATTCCAGGGGGGTGCAAGTGCACCCCCTTGCACCTGCCTGCGGGCGCCCTTGCTCACTACCCTGTGCTCTTGTGGTAGAACTTTATCAGTTATTAATTTAGCTGCACAGTAATATATCCTGTTCACTTCTGTTTTATCGCATGGATCTCTATGGACAGTCCTAATCACTGGGGTTTTAGTGATCTTCTCCAGTCTGTTTCTTTCATTGATTTTAATATAACTATGTCTATTAAATCAAGCAACTCTTTCCTTAGTTCATTTTCTTCCACTTCCTGTGGGCGTTCTATAGAAAGCTGTACAGCATCTTCCTGTGGCACCTGTGTCAGCCATTGCTCTGTCATATGGGAACTCACTGGCCTATCACTCCTCAACATTGACTGCATCAGAGTTTCCACACTCTACTGTTTCTTCCCTTGTTGTCTAGCTTCAAGTGAACTTTTATACTGGTTTCCTGTGGAAGGCTCCAAAATATCTTGATATGGCACCTGACCAATTGTTTTCTGTTCTACTGGTTTCCCCTTAATTTGGATATCCATTGCTGTATCTTGTTGTGGTGCTTTCTGAATTAGGTTTTCTACATTGAATTTTTTATTTTGCAGGTGCTCCATAACCTCAATTTTTACTTCTTTAACTTCTCCATTGCTGATCTCCTTTTCCTCTTTGTCTTCTTATTTTTTGTATTGTAAAGTTTTCCATATCTGGTTTCCTTTGCCTGTATTTCTCTCCAAATATATTTGGTGCTGCTCTTTTTGTATTTGTTAGATGTTCATCGTGTTTCACTGTTGCAGTCATTACACTTGGGTTATCCTGCTGGCAGGCTACCCGCAGTCGGCCTGAATTCCAAAGTCCTGGTCCGGCGTCTGTTGCTGTCACCTCTTCCCTGACGTCAGTACACCAGGGGTATATCAGATGCAGCCGATGCCATTTTCTTCAGTCTTTCTTGCCGCGCGGTGCCCGAAGCAAAAGCAGTTCGCAAGTGCCGGTCGGCCGACTCCTGAGTTTTTCGAATTTGAATTTCAGATCTGAAGACTTCAATAAAGCTAAGTACCCTGATGGGGAAACTTTTTCTTGCTCCAGTCCGATGTCAGTAAATGTTAACAATTGTATTTCTTGTGGGAAGCAAATACCTCATAAGGATTTTCATTCTTACTGTATTCTTTGCCTAGGCCCTGACCATGACATTGATAGTTGTTGGTTTTGTGCTAGATTCGACCAACGCACTATTAAGCGTCAGTTCTATTTTGCTTTTCATTACTTTGGCCGAAGGTTTAACTACATAATGCCGTCGGAACAACCGATGACCGGAATCCATAAAAAGCGCAAGGACAAAGAAAGACAGGCATCTGAGGTCCAAAACCGACGGCAAAGCCTCTTCTAGGCCAGTCGCCGGTTTTCAGTGAGGTGCTTTCGCAGCCCCTGACACCCGCTACCTCAGAGCCACAGGCCACCTCTGACTCCCATGAGGAAACAGCTAGGCCTCTGGAAACTCAAGGTATTGGGCCTACGGAAACAATTCCCTCAGATGGGTTCGGAACCGCTGAGCAGGCATCTGCTTCTGAGGGTGTTTTCAGACCTACACAGCTTGCTATCAAAACCTCTTCAGCAGCCAAGGCAAAGTCTAAAACACCTTTAAAGACAACAAAACAAGTACAGCATTCTCCTGGACAGTCATCCATGCCAAAGAAACAGATGCTCAAAATGGCCGAGGACCTAATTACTTTGATCAGGGGCTCCCATCCCCCTCCTGATAAAAGGCCTAGGCAAGACACTGACTATGACTCCTCTGACCAGGTTTCTATTTCTTCTGATTCCTCTTCAGAACAGGGATATTCTCTTCCTCCCTATGAGGACTCTGATGCTGAAGAATCTATCCCTTCAGCCTCTCCTCCTGAGGTCTACTCTTTTGGGGAAACCCTGTACACCATGAGGGAACATTTCCATTGGGAGAGCCAGGATTATTCAGAATCCAAGAAGAGGCTCAGAGACTTTCTTCTATTGCCTCAGCACAGGCCTCTTGCTATCCCCCCTGTACTAGATATTGTTGATGATGTTTTTTTCTGAATCCAGTTTGACTCCTGATTCTTTACCCCTTGCACCAGTTAAGCCAGATAGGTACTACAGTGTTCCAGATTCTCATAAATTTCTTTATAAAAACCCTGCTGCTGACCCAGAAACAATTTCTCAGGGTCCCAAAGGGGTCAAGGCTTCCACTGCAAAAAACCCTGTTCCCTCTGATAGGGATTCTAGAGCACTGGACAGATGGGGGAAAAAAGTTTATACCTCTGCTACTTTAGCTGTAAGGGCTTTAAACTACTAGTTTCATATGCTTAAATATCAACAATACCTAATGTCTTTGCTAAAACAGAAAATGCTTACAAGCTCTGAATGTCCTGAGAACAAGGAAATAGAGGATTTATTGCATGCAGCTGAGCAAGTGGGAAAGCATATTTTGCAATGTGGTTTTGATTCATTAGAGGCATCTTGCAGAGCCGCAGTTACAGGTTCTGTCATTCGCAGGCATGCTTGGTTAAAAGAACAGAGTTTACCTGATCATGTTAAAGCAAAATTATTGGATGCTCCATTACAGCATGATACTTTGTAAAGGAAATGGAGGATAAAGCAAAATCAATGCAGACAGTAAAGGATTTCTTACAGGTCCAGCCACCTAGATTTAGCAGGAACTGGCCTTCTAAAAATTGGTCCTTTCCAGTGTCAGACAGGCCACAAAGAGGCAAATCTCTGCCCCAAGGCTCATACCGACCTAAACAATGGGGTGCTTCAGCTCCCAAAGGCAGAGAAGACAAATCACAACCTTATAGGAAACAGTCCCAATGAATTTCCTCTACAAATGCAAAGCACTTATCTTTTGGCAGCACCCTTAGGGGGAAAACTAGCACACTTCTCACAAAATTGGCACATGATCACCCAGGACAAATGGGTTCTGAATATTGTTTCTCAGGGTTACAGGTTCCACTTTCACACCCTACCGAGGTCAAAGGGTATGCCAGACCTGCCACACAAAATCAATGGGCAGAGGCACAAAAACAAATTTCTGCTCATGGACATGAGGGCTATTCAAAAAGTACCACAGCCAGAGCAGGGGCAAGGATTTTTACTCAAGACTTTTCTTGGTACCCAGAAAGGACAAAGCCTGGAGACCAATACTGGACCTGACTACTCTAAATACTTTCCTGGACGTTCCAGAATTCAAAATGTTGGCATTGCAGCAACTTCTATGCATGCTGGGCAAGAAGGCTTGGCTCGTTACTTTGGACCTCAAAGAGGCATACCTGCATGTCCCAATCAGACAGTCTTGCAGAAGATACCTCAGATTCATAGCTGGCTCAATGCATTACCAATTCTCTGCACTGCCCTTTGGCTTATCTACTGCGCCCAGGGTCTTCACAAAATGCCTGGCACCAGTAATTGCATTTTGCAGACAAAAAGGAATTCAAATATATCTGTAATTGGACGACTGCCTTTTTCAAGCGGAGAGCAAGGACATTCTACTAAAGCATCTGGCGTTTGTAAAAAGATTACTAATTTGCCTAGGGTACACAGTAAACGAAAAGAAATCAAAACTAGTGCCCTCTCAAGAGATAATATTCCTGGGTGCAAGCTTAAATACAACTGCCCAGATGGCTTATCTCATGCCAGACGAGCAAAGGCAACTCACTCATTACTTTCAAATGATGGCAACAAAGACCCAGCTACCTGCAAGAAAAATTCTGCAGGCTTTGGCCTTCATGGCATCCTGCATCCTACTAATTCCATATGCAAGACTGCATATGAGGAAGCTACAATGGTATCTAAAAAGTGTTTGGACTCAACATTGCCACAGCCTAGAAACGGTAATAACTCTTATTCCCCGCCTGCAACAGGAGTTTCGATGGTGGGCACTGACTGGCCTGTCACCACAAAAAGGGACAGCCTTTCACTTTACCCACAGCCAGGCAGACACTAACAACAGATGCATCGGATTATGCCTGGGGGCACACATGGCAGGAAAATTATTCAGGGCACGTGGACCAAATGCATCTTCATATCAATCAAAAAGAGATGCTAGCTATACAGAATTCCCTGACAACCTTCAAGGATCTACTACATCCAGGACAACTATTACTAAAGACGGACAGTACTACAGTTATGTGGTACATAAACAAGCAAGGGGGCACACATTCCTACCCCCTCTGCAGGCAAGCCATGACTTTGTGGAACACACCACTGACCTATCAAGTACATATGCAGGCACAATTCCTGCCAGGAAAGAAAAATACTCTGGCAGACGAACTAAGCAGAAACCTCATGGACCCTCACGAGTGGAAACTAGATCCACAGGTCTTCAGCATGATAACAAGGAAATGGGGATGCCCAGACATAGATCTTTTGCCTCCCCTCACAACTGCCAACTACAGAGATTCTGCACAAGGACTTATCATTCACAAGCATGGAAAGTGGATGCTCTTATCATTCAGCTGGAAAACCCTAACAGTTTATGCCTTTCCACCTCTGCCTCTCCTTCCCAAGGTACTCCTAAAAGTCAGACAAGAGAAGCCAAAAATGATTCTGATTGCCCCAGACTGACCATGCCAGCACTGGTACCCAATCCTAAAGAGCTTGTCTCAAGGCCCAGCCTGGACTTTACCTCAAATTCCTCATCTTCTGACTCAACAAAACAATCCGATCCTGCACAGCCTACTCAGAACCTTAAATCTGGCTGCATGGCAAATAATATAGCCACTCAGAACACACCTCTTTCTAAAGCTGTTATGGATGTCATTTTGGAAGCCAGGAGGCCCAGCACCAGGAAATCTTATGCAGAAAAATGGAGAGATTCTGTGGTTGGAACCAGGCACAAGGACTTGAACCACTTGTTCCAAATATTCCTCAGATTTTACAATACCTAACTGAGATGCTGGACAAAGGCCTATCCTTCTCAACAGTTAAGATTCATGCCTCTGCCATTTCAGCTCATTACAATACGGAACCTCCTATTTTCTCTCATCCACTGCTAAGACAGTACCTCAGAGGGGCAGAAAACATAAGACCCCCAAGGAGAGCACCGATGCCTACATGGGACCTCAACTTTGTTTTTGAAAAGCTCACACTGCCTCCTTTTGAGCCAGCCAATACAGCTGATATAAAATTCTTATCATGGAAAACTGCTCTGCTCCTAGCAATAACTTCAGCAAGAGTCTTCTCAAGAGTTACAGGCATTAATGGCAGTGGAACCTTTTATCATTTTTCATCCGGACAGGGTTTCTCTAAGGACAAACCCAATATTTATGCCAAAGGTAGTATCCAGTGCGGCTCTTAACCAAACCATTCATTTGCCAACATTTTATCCAAATCCCCAGAAAAAAGGGGAGAGGCTTCTGCACTCTTTGGACATACACAGGCAGCTACGCTTCTACTTGGACAAAACAAAAGCTTTCAGAAAAACTGAGCAACTGTTTGTAGCATATGCTGCAGGATCACAAGGAAAGGCTATCTCAAAGCAGACTATTTCAAAATGGATAGGACACTGTATTCGTTTCTGCTATGCACAGCATGGCAAGTCAGTGCCTAAGAATATTAGGCCACATTCTACCAGGGCAGCAGCCACTTCAGCATCCTTTCTCAGAGGAGTACCAACCAAGGAAATTTTGGAGGCTGCAACTTGGAGTTCAGTGCACACTTTTACCAAGCATTATCACTTACCTCTTTACTCTAAATCCAGAGCAGGCTTTGCCACTGCAGTTCTGCAGGGCCTCATAGCCACTCCTAATCCTATTTAGACCCAGCCGCCCTACCTCGGCTTTGGGATTCAACCCAAGTGTAATGACTGCAACAGTGAAACACGATGAACATAGTTCAGTTGTGTACCTACCATAAATGTAGATGTTAGAGTGTATTCACTGTTGCAGTCCAGGTTACCCACCCTGCATCCCCCCTGTCTTTGCTGGGACTTATCTATACTTCTCTATCCTATACAACCTATGTGGTGTATTTGCTTGTAGATGAAGGTATTGTTTTTATTTTACTGTATGTTTTTATAAGCAATATGTATTGCCTACCTTCTTGGGGGCACCTGACATCTGGGGCAAGAAAAACTGAAGAAAATGGCATCTGCTGCATCTTGTATACCCCTGGCGCACTGACGTTAGGGAAGAGGCGACAGCAACCGACGCCGGACCAGGACTTTGGAACTCAGGCCGACTGCGGGTAGCCTGCCAACAGGATAACCCAAGTGTAATGACTGCAACAGTGAATACACTCGAACATCTACATTTATGGTTGGTACACAACTGTACTTTTTGCTTTCTTCTTTTCATAAATATTGCACCATATTAAGTCTTTCTTTCCCATGTCCATATTTCTTCTTCATATGTCTCCTGATCTTCCTGCTTCTCCTTTCTTTGGGGACTCGCTCCATCTTGCTGTGATGTAGTCTGTTAGACTTTCTACATTAAATCCTTCACTTTGCAGACACTCCATAACTTCAACTTCAATTTCTTTAACTTCTGCTTTACAAATCTTCATTTCCACATTCCATATTTGTGATATTTTTTTTTTATTGTGAAATTTTCCATATCTGGAAGCATTTTCCTGTATTTCTCTTTGAATATCTTTGTGTCTGCCTTCGCTATATTAATTGGCTTTCTCGTTTGCATAAATATTGCACTATAACAAATCTCTCTTTCCCGTATTCATATTTCTTTTTTATACTTTTCAAAAATGTCTAGGTTTTGTTGTTTACCTTTTCGCACTTCCTCAGATGCTTATTTTTCCAAACAGATCAAAGTTTCTTGATCTGTGTACTGTTTTTCAAAAATCTGTTGTATTAATGAACACATTTTTATTTGAAGCTTCTGACAGTTTTTCCTGTGAAAGTATTTTTCTTTCCTCTAATTTATCTCTTAATCTCTTTGCATATCTTCTGTCTGGAAATTCTGGGATTTTTGCATAATGGTAACAGTACATAATTTCTTCCTTATCCTCAATAGTCCACTCTGTCGTCTTTATGACTTTTCTTTGGCTTATCAGCTTTTGTGATTTTTGTGGACTGCTGCTGCTTTCTGCAATGTGGTGGCATCCTCCCCTGTGTCTGGCCTGGCCCCATTATAGTAATGTTTCCAGATTTTGAGGATTTCTACACTGTCATTTTTCCCAGGCCTGGTACCAGTGTCTCTACCAGGATTGGGCACTTTTTTATACTGGGACCCTGCTATCTTTTTTTGTTTTTGACTTACTTCTGTCCATGATGTATGCTGTATAAGTACCAAAAATTCACTGGACACCAAACCAAGGATCCACAACGATAACCAAACACACGAAAATCCACCACAGCAATACAAGGAAGCAGCTATACCAAAGACGAAGCGAAATCCTTTATTTCAGCAAGATACAGACTAAGCGCTTTCACCAGTAAACTGGTATCCTCAGAGTCTGTTGAAACACTCTTGCTTCCATGTTTAAATACAAAACCAACATACCCAATCATCCCATTAATGACTCAATTAAACAATCAAAACCTAATCTATCAAATGTTAAAGTTAAATAACCTCTCACAAAAAATATATATCTATTTAAAATAAAAAATATATATAATATATATATATGTGACAGCAGCCTGAAATTGTAATAAATAACACACATAACCTACAAATATGAATTTGAACAAATACATAATTAATGATAACATTTCATGTTACTTCTAAATGAATAAATCTCTATACCATTTAGTACATTCTATCCATAATACATATCCTACACATTGGTTATATAATTGTATAACTCTAATGGAATGTTTGTACAAGTACATCGCAAGTGTTCCATTTTGTATGTAACTAAGTGTTTACTTTAATGAAAAGGCAAAATGAAAAAAAATTAAAAATAAAAACTTATGTAAATTTTTGTTTTACTAAAACAGAAAACATAAAAACAAAAACCTATCTTGTTAGCAATAACTAGTAAATTAAGCCTAGTAATTGCTTTTATATTACACTAGCTTTCCATTTAAGATGGGGTTTTAAAGAAATATGGTCATTCAGACCAGGAAATCTGGTGGCATTTAGTCTTAGTTGCCACTCCGATTCCAAAACCGCCACTCTATTATTCATATCACCAGGTGATAGGGCATAACCCTATCGATGATAAAAACAAAATTTCTTGAAATTGGCACATGACCTACTATGCAAGTATAGGGCATTGTGCTCTTTGTTTTAATGCTTCTGACGTGCTCACAAATTCTTTCATAGTTTACGTGTGGTCATGCCGATATAGTAAGCATCGCATGACACACAAGATGCTAAATAAACACACCACCTAGTGTTACAGTTGCATAAGCCAGGACATGCCAAGGT
The DNA here is from genome assembly GCF_019279795.1 of Protopterus annectens. Classification (NCBI taxonomy): domain Eukaryota; kingdom Metazoa; phylum Chordata; order Ceratodontiformes; family Protopteridae; genus Protopterus; species Protopterus annectens. The sequence continues at coordinate 360,535,473 of NC_056736.1, forward strand.
TCTTGGATAACCCCCCACACATACATAACCACCTTCTGCTATAAATCTACACGCAGTACAGTTCCCACATTTACTCATCCTAGATTTAGTATAGCCCTTATTCTCCCTTTCCAAGATGTTTTTAATGTTCCTTCCCCTACTGAAGACAATTTTCGGGTTGCCACCCAGGGCTTGCCTAGTTTGCTCGTTGAAACAATGGTTCCAATTAATCCTTACACTTTCACACAATTCTTTAGCCATATCATTAAATTTTAACACAAATGTAAGACTGTCTCCTTCCCTTTCAGTGAGACCCCTCTTTTCAACTTGTCTTATTGCCAATGTACCCCCACTATTGAGTATGGGTGTGTACATTGTCCTTCTTTCCTATATATTTCCTTCTTCGCTTTCAACAATAATTTCAAGGTATCCCCTTTCAAGGAATAATCCAATTAGGACATACATCTCCTTCTTAAACATTTTGTCAGTGCTCACCAATCTAGAAAGTCTCACCATTTGCCCTTTAATTACTCCCTTTCTTTGGTGAAACGGGTGGCAACTCGAAAAATGTAGCATGGAGTTAGAGAAACTGGGTTTTCTATAAATGTTACTCACTAGTTTTCCTTCCTGTTTAAAAATGTTGATGTCCAGGAAGTTAATTGATGTCACATTCCAAGTGTGTGTAAATCTAAAAAACTCTGTGGCCTGATTTATGTGTGCCATAAATTTGATTATTTCATCCTCAGTGCCTTTCCAAAGAATAAGGATATCGTCCAAGAACCTACTATATAGCATAATGTGTTCATTAAATGCAGATGATAAAATGTGCCTCCTTTCCCATGCCAGGCTGCTGTCACATATACATATATTATATATATTTTTTATTTTAAATAGATATATATTTTTTGTGAGAGGTTATTTAACTTTAACATTTGATAGATTAGGTTTTGATTGTTTAATTGAGTCATTAATGGGATGATTGGGTATGTTGGTTTTGTATTTAAACATGGAAGCAAGAGTGTTTCAACAGACTCTGAGGATACCAGTTTACTGGTGAAAGCGCTTAGTCTGTATCTTGCTGAAATAAAGGATTCTTTGGTGTAGCTGCTTCCTTGTATTGCTGTGGTGGATTTTCGTGTGTTTGGTTATCGTTGTGGATCCTTGGTTTGGTGTCCAGTGAATTTTTGGTACATATTGTATTCCACTCAGCATTGCTTTGGAGGGCGTTGCAGCAGATATGGAGGACATCCTGAAAGAACTCACTAATGTACTGAGCAAATTGGCTAAAGTTTACATGGAGGTAAAGTCACAGGCTAACACAAACGGTGTTAGTCCAACGGACTCTGAAGTGCGGTTATTTACGTTGCACTCCAATGAAAGTATTACTCCGGGGCAAAGGGAAATCCATTCGAGCTCCGTTGGTGCTGACATGAATGATAGACCAGGAAGGGCGAATTTGGAAGGACCGGAGGTTTCCACCTACCCGAACGGGGTTGACCGGACTAATGGTTTAGGTTCCTGGTTCGAGGCACCGAGCTTTGCAAGTAATTGGGAAGCCCCGGAAATGAGAGTAATTAACGGTCGAGTGCAGCAGCAGTATCCGCTCTCACTCCGAGAGCAGATATACAAGTACGAAAAGCTTTGTCGTAAATATAGAGCAATGCAACTAGACAATTCATTTTTGAACAAATCTAAAGAATTGCAACAAGTACCTAGGGGTCTTCGCATATGGAAACTGCCTATGGGAATCGACGTTGGATCGGAATGCTTTAAAGAACTTGTAGCTCTTTATGACAATACAGGTATGCTTATGCTTGATATCATTATACGGAACAACAACAGTAAATTGTCTGCATTGCGTGACGAAATTAGCCTTTTACACACTAGTATAACGGCCGATTTGCTGTTTTTTGATTACAAGAGTAATTTCGAGCAAGTTATCAAAAAAGTTGAAACTTTTGTTATGAACAGTAAAGCTACTAAGCATAAAAAGCTTGTTAGAGACACACACGAATATCAAACTGGGACTGCATATCCACCTGGTACAAAAACTGTTAGTGTTGGAACTCGTAATTCCAGGGTAAACACTGAGGGGAGGGTGGAATCAACAGCGGTCTCTGCCATTGAGGATGATGATGGCGTTTTTTTAGAAAACGAAAACCTCCCCCGCAGGTCGAAGAGACTTTTAAGCAAGGGACATCAACAGAGGGGGAATGTCGACTATGTACCATCGAGGAGGGGAAATCGACATTATTAACAGACAACCCTCAATGTAATGACTTTGGAGTTGATTTTAATTTGTATTTTTCCTTGGATTCTTTTTTATATGGTAGTGATATGTTGGATAGTGAGAGGAATGAAAGTGGTGTGGATGTTGAACAAGAGTTAACTATTCAAAACAATGATAGTTGTCAGCAGCCTGTTACAGTTTTTTATGTGGATCAGATGGAACACAATGAACATCAAGTAAACACTTTTACACCAGATTCCCAAAATCTTAGTCCAAACATGATTAATACAGTTTGGGATGATACTGAAAATAGTCTAGGACTCATAGACAAACAAATGGATATCAGAAATGAAGTCAAGGAGTCACAAATGAAGTGTGAGGTATTAAAAAGTGGAGGTTTTGTAATTTATAACTACACAGAAATGGTGATCGACAAAGTACATTTTGAAGTTTTTAGTAAAGGGATTAGTTTTGTTCCTACTTATAAAATAGACATAACACAATTGCTTATTAATTTGAAATATTATACTAGGAAATTAAATTTGCATTTACACTTTTCAAGTATGGGGGGCCTTTAGTTAGGGCAAATAATGTAGTAGGTGTTACTTGTTTGAAGAGAAAAAGTACTTTCATGCCCCCTTTAAACAGTGACATAAATATTTTTGAGCAAATGGTGGAGCGTGATTTCCGTAGATTATGTGCACAGCAAAATCACTTAAAAGACAATCTGACTGTTGAGGAGAGGAAGGTTATCCATGACATCACTGATACCAATGAATATAGGTGTATGCGCCCCGATAAGGGGGGTGGGATGGTCATTATGGCTAAGATGGATTATAACGGAATCATGATGAGGATGTTAAATGATGGAGAGACAATATAGTAGGGTATCAAGAAACGAGGTAAATAGGACATACAGTAAAATAGACTTATTCTTACTGGATGCATTATATCAAGGTGTTATAAATGAGGATGACTTTGACTTTTTGAACGTTAAATTTCCTAGGATGCCTGTTTTATTTGGAATCCCTAAGACACATAAGGGACTTGAACAACTTGAATTCAGACCCATTGTATCAGCCAAGGGGTCCAAGACAGAATCTATGGCAGTGTTTGTAGATCAGGTATGTAAGGAAGTGGTGATGGAAACACCACATATTATTAAAGATTCGTGGCACTGCCTTGAGAGGATCAAAACAGTAAATGAAATTGATGTTGAGACGTATGGTTTTTTAACCATTGATGTAGTCAACCTCTTTTCTACTATCCCTCATGAGGAAGGGATTGAACTATTCGAAGAAAGTTTGAGAAACAGCAAATGTTTTGACCTAGGGAGGCTTAATATGGTTTTGGACTCCATGAGATTCATCTTAACCAGTAATTACCTATGTTTTGAAGGGGAGACCTATCAGCAGATCAATGGGGTGGCAATGGGGGCACGGTGTGCCCCCGTCTTTGCCAACTTAGTATTGCTGGCATGGGAAAGGAGGCACATTTTATCATCTGCATTTAATGAACACATTATGCTATATAGTAGGTTCTTGGACGATATCCTTATTCTTTGGAAAGGCACTGAGGATGAAATAATCAAATTTATGGCACACATAAATCAGGCCACAGAGTTTTTTAGATTTACACACACTTGGAATGTGACATCAATTAACTTCCTGGACATCAACATTTTTAAACAGGAAGGAAAACTAGTGAGTAACATTTATAGAAAACCCAGTTTCTCTAACTCCATGCTACATTTTTCGAGTTGCCACCCGTTTCACCAAAGAAAGGGAGTAATTAAAGGACAAATGGTGAGACTTTCTAGATTGGTGAGCACTGACAAAATGTTTAAGAAGGAGATGTATGTCCTAATTGGATTATTCCTTGAAAGGGGATACCCCTTGAAATTATTGTTGAAAACGAAGAAGGAAATATATAGGAAAAGAAGGACAATGTACACACCCATACTCAATAGTGGGGGTACATTGGCAATAAGACAAGTTGAAAAGAGGGGTCTCACTGAAAGGGAAGGAGACAGTCTTACATTTGTGTTAAAATTTAATGATATGGCTAAAGAATTGTGTGAAAGTGTAAGGATTAATTGGAACCATTGTTTCAACGAGCAAACTAGGCAAGCCCTGGGTGGCAACCCGAAAATTGTCTTCAGTAGGGGAAGGAACATTAAAAACATCTTGGAAAGGGAGAATAAGGGCTATACTAAATCTAGGATGAGTAAATGTGGGAACTGTACTGCGTGTAGATTTATAGCAGAAGGTGGTTATGTATGTGTGGGGGGTTATCCAAGAACCTTGGCATGTCCTGGCTTATGCAACTGTAACACTAGGTGGTGTGTTTATTTAACATCTTGTGTGTCATGCGATGCTTACTATATCGGCATGACCACACGTAAACTACGTGAAAGAATTTGTGAGCACGTCAGAAGCATTAAAAACAAAGACGAGCACAACGCCCTATACTTGCATAGTAGGTCATGTGCCAATTTCAAGAAATTTTTGTTTTTTTATCATCGATAGGGTTATGCCCCTATCACCTGGTGATATGAATAATAGAGTGGCGGTTTTGGAATCGGAGTGGCAACTAAGACTAAATGCCACCAGATTTCCTGGTCTGAATGACCATATTTCTTTAAAACCCCATCTTAAATGGAAAGCTAGTGTAATATAAAAGCAATTACTAGGCTTAATTTACTAGTTATTGCTAACAAGATAGGTTTTTGTTTTTATGTTTTCTGTTTTAGTAAAACAAAAATTTACATAAGTTTTTATTTTTAATTTTTTTTCATTTTGCCTTTTCATTAAAGTAAACACTTAGTTACATACAAAATGGAACACTTGCGATGTACTTGTACAAACATTCCATTAGAGTTATACAATTATATAACCAATGTGTAGGATATGTATTATGGATAGAATGTACTAAATGGTATAGAGATTTATTCATTTAGAAGTAACATGAAATGTTATCATTAATTATGTATTTGTTCAAATTCATATTTGTAGGTTATGTGTGTTATTTATTACAATTTCAGGCTGCTGTCACATATATATATATTATATATATTTTTTATTTTAAATAGATATATATTTTTTGTGAGAGGTTATTTAACTTTAACATTTGATAGATTAGGTTTTGATTGTTTAATTGAGTCATTAATGGGATGATTGGGTATGTTGGTTTTGTATTTAAACATGGAAGCAAGAGTGTTTCAACAGACTGAGGATACCAGTTTACTGGTGAAAGCGCTTAGTCTGTATCTTGCTGAAATAAAGGATTTCGCTTCGTCTTTGGTGTAGCTGCTTCCTTGTATTGCTGTGGTGGATTTTCGTGTGTTTGTTTGCTGTATAAGTACAGTCTATATATCCGTGTTGCCTTGGAGATATTTTGTGAAAAACAGGGTCCACTTCGCGAAGGTACTCTCCAGGACTTGAGGATGAATTCAACTTCAGCACTACTACTCTCCTTTGCTTGCTGACTTGATGATGATTCATTCTATGGCCTTGCAGATAAGGCTGATCAGCCTAATGGGTCTGTAGTTTTTGGTGTTTGTGAATGCATCCCCTTTGTGCAAAAGGATGATGGTAGCTGTTTTACATTCCGCTGAGAAGAAGCCAGTCCTTAGGCTGTGATTGAAGAGACTGCCCAATGGTGATGTTAATTCCTGTTTTAACCCATGTAGCACACAGCCCGGGATGTTGTCTGGTCATATGGCTGTCTTTTTTACCTTGGTGAGGGCGTTTAAGACTTGTGCCCCACAGATACTAGGTGGGGCAGGTGTTAGGGATGCTTTGGGGTATGTGTGGCAGGGACAAGGGAGTGAAGTTTTCACTGAACCTGTCAGTCATCAGGTTTGCTGTATCCACAGCTTCTGTACATGTAGTACCATTAACTATGAGTTCAGCGCACATTTGGCCTTACCTTTGAAGTTACGGATGTAACTAAAGAATGCCTTGTGGTTATCCTTAGTTAGGGGACGCTAATTTAAATTTATTTAGAGATTATTTGAAAAGAAGGGTGGAGGATAGTGTTTGATTCTAGGTTTACAGGTGGTAAACTCTTTTTTGAAGGCCTTTCGAGGCTATGAGTTTGAACACTGAAAGTCTGTGTTTTTCATGGTATGTGTTTTTTTTTTTTTTTTTTTGTATGGTATCACCAGTATTTATTCTGTTTTGTTTTTTATCCCCCCCTTCATGTCAGCTAGTGTCAGTGCCCCTTGCTTTGGCTCCACTTCCTTGCAGTGCTGGCTAGCACTTTTTTTTGTTCCTAGGGGCCTGATGTTAGCACACATGCTGCAGGTGTGCTTGTCTGGCACTGCTTTGGACCCATTATTAGAACCTGCAGACCTGAGACTGTCTTCATTTTCTATGGAGCATGTGTTAGGGATCAAAGGAGTCTATCCAACACTAGCTGACCTGGTAATGTAGAATCCTGCTTTGGACACCCTGTATACACCAGTTGTTGGAGCTTCAACCTCCCTCTCTTTTTGAGATTGAAAAGGTGTAAGTGCACTTGGTTCTGCCAGGACCCCAAGGGAGAATTTTTTTATTACTTGATTTGGGACCAGGCTTCCTCTTTTGTAAGTTGTTTTCAACTTATGAGCCTGAGGATCACCTAATGGAGGTTCTCTTGTTGACACATCGGGGTATGAGGATCTGGAGGCTCCAGCATTTGGCCTTTCATCTGGCAGAACCTAATCTTGGGCAGCTATTGCAGATGATATGAGTTTGTGGTTGGTGGCCCCCTGGAGGCCTCTCTCTTGCAGTCTGAGGTGCCAGGTATGAAAGTGACCCTAGCTCTTTTCTTGAGTTAGCTTGCTTTCATTAATGTATGAAGTGAGAATCAGAAGAGGTTACCATTTCACATGTGTTTATTGCATACATTTGTTAATCACTGCTCCTGCTTGGAGAGCCAGGTGGTAGCCCCTTTTTAAGGGTGTGGAGGTTGGGTCTATATCAGTTCCGTGAAAACCCATTACAGCGAATACCAAAAGAGTGACACATTAATCGAACCGCGAACACCGAACGCACTAAACCGCAAAATTTAAAACATCGAATGGTCATAGTCGGCCAACCCCACCACCCGCTACGTACTACCTACCCAAACAAAATAAATAAACAGCATACAAACACTAACCAAACTCCTAACCCTAAAGTAAAGCACCAAAACCCAACTTCTAACGCTACACTAAACCCCACATACACAACCCTCTATGCACTATCCTTAACCCCTCCCTAACCTTAAGGTCCATAACTACCGCACACTTCCCCTACGGAGATATACCCTAACAAAATAAATACACATGAACACATTTAACAAAACCCTTCTTCTAACACTACACTAAATCTTACATACATGTTACCTATCTATACACTTACCTTAACCCGCACCCTACCCCAAGGTCCATACCTATCGCACACTTACCTTACGGAGCTATACCGCAGACGGGCCAACCAAAACACTTCGACATTTTGGATTTCGCTGTTTTGGACATTTGGCATTAACGTAGTTCGCACAATATGCGTCGATAATTTCGTATTTGTGGAAACGGCGTTTCGATCGTCTGATAGGGCCCCATGGAGGTCACCCATTTATTCCTTCAAGCCATCCACATCGATATCTTGGTGAAAGATAAAACTACTACTGGACTTGCCCTTTGCAGTGGTAAAATGGGTGCCTCATGTGTCCTGCCTTCTGATGAAGTAGTTGTGAGGAGGAACAGATTACAATGGGTAAGCATATTTTCTGCAGTTTGCAGCAGATTTCAGTTGTAAAGTGAAACAAACACATTTTGCTTTTTTCTTTTATTCCTATTAGTTCTTTTTATTTTATTTTACATTTGTTTACTGGGAAAGTCATGCCTGAGCACAGATCCCATTTTCAGCGAAGGCCTGGGGAGAAAAGCTCCAAAAAGATTAGTACAGCAAATACAGTAAACACAATACACATGTAAATAAAGTACAGTACAGAGGCAAAAGTTAAAGTACAGTTTCAAGGCCAAGAAAGGAGCAAAAAGGAAATGTACTATACGGAGCACATTGTGTTACAGTAAACGCAGTTGAAAGGACATTTTGTTCAGTCATTTGGTTAGAGTCATTAGTGGCTAGTACAGTAAACACACATTGATTAAGAATATAGAAATGAGCTGTTGCAAGCTTTCATAGAAGTCTAAGGTATGATACGATCTAATTAAATGAAGCTACCCAGAGTCAGAACAATTACATAACCAAGAACTATGTAAATGGGACCAGAGGAGTTTTTTGAAATTATTTTTCTTTTCAATGGTCCTAATATCTATGGGGATAGTATTCCATGCTTTTGCAACAGAAATGGAAAACAATGAGTCCCTAGAATTATTGTTGCTTTTGCCTATGTCAGCCAGTGCTTTATTAGTGGATCCTAATAGGCATTTGTTAGAGTAGATGTAAAGTAAACCTTGAAGAGCAGGAACTCTATCGGGATAATATAGAATTTGCTGGGCTATTGTAAGCTGGTTTATATGTGAGCAGGTTGGGTAATTCTAGCCACGATAGTGGTTTGATTGCTATGCAGTGATGTACCTAAAGGGGGAGTCAGTAGCAAACCTGGCTATATTTTTGTAGCAGGTGTTTAGTTTGTAGTGTATTGTTTGAGATGCCCCTGCAGCCTATTCTATATTGGGGAAACCAAGATAAAATTTAGAATTAGTTTGCAGGAACATATAAGAGACATTAAAAAACAGAAACTGGAAAGCCCTATAGCTCTGCATTTTTATGCAGAAACATCATAGTTGATAGTAGCTTGTTACAAGCGACAATTTTAGAAAAAGTTTTGTAAGAAAGGGGGATGAGAGATTAATTAAAAATGTATTGTATAAGGAAACTGTGTTTATTTTAAATTTTGATACTTTTACACCAAGGGGATTGAACAGAGAAATTGGAAATGTTATGTAAAAATGTACTCTTTGAAGGCTGGATAAGCCGAGGTGCTAAGTGCAATAAAATTCTGTATCTGGTTCCTGTTGTCGTTTTTTCATAGTTTGGTCTGTTGTGTTAGTTTTTGTTTAGTTTAAGTCTGCTTTGTTTAGGTTGATGGGTATGGGGGAGGCATAGAGGAGTGGGGTTAGCAGGTGGGTTCTTGCGATGGTGGCTTTACTGTCATTGATGAGGTACTTTTTGCATCTATATAGGGTTCCAAGTTTTTATGGACTTTCTTAGTTTGTGCAATATGCATATCGAATTTCATGTTGTGATCTATAACCCCTAGAGGTTTGGTGTGGTGGAGAGGTGTGATAGGGATGTTATTGGCGGAGAATATTGTGAATGGTGGTATGGGGTCTAAGGCTCTAGTGGGATACAATGTCATTAGCTGTGTTTTATTGGGGTTCAGTATTAGTTGAGAGTTGGCTAACCAGATTTCAACAACGGTAAAGGACTCTTGTGTCAATTTCTGGAGTTGAGGGAGTGATGGGGTGGAGCAGCTTAGAGTGAATTCATTGGCGTACTGGACTAGAGTGGCATGCCGGGTAGCTTTGTGGAGTTAGTTGGGGAATATATTGAAAAGAAGAGGTCCAAGAATGGATCCTTGGGAGACCCCTAGGGTGACAGGTAGTAGGGTAGATAAGGAGTTTTACCATTTTACTGCTTGTTGGCGGTTGGTTAGATGGTCTTGAAACCATGGTAGTGTGGAGTGGCTGAGATTAAGATCGGTTAGAGATGGGAAACTGTATCCAAGGCCTTGGAGAGATCTAGGAATACAGTGGATACTAGGTTACCATTGTTTCGATGTTGGTTTACTGTGTTGGTAAAGCTAATAAGAGAAGTGGTAGTACTGTGATTGGGAAGGAATACGTGCTGGGTGTTGGTTAGCAGTTTATTAGTGAAGGAGATGGTGCATTATTTGGGAATGTATATATTTTTTGAGGATTTTAGGTAAGGGGATAGAATGGCAATTGTACAGTAATTAGATAGTTCCATGGAGTTACCCCCTTTGTGGAGTGGTATTATTTGCGAAATGTTCCACAGAGAAGGAACACGTTGCTCTGATAGAGGAGTTAATGAACATGGAGACTGGGTAGGAGATGGCTTTGACTGTGATTTTAGATATTCTGCAGGCGATTTGTCAGCAGCCAGGGTTGTTGGTTTAAGCCTATTTAGGGAGTTATATATTGTGCGACAGGCTGTAAGGAGGAGAGGTTTTAGTCTGCTGCTAGGAAGTAGCTTTGGATGTGAAGTGGGAGAACTACTTTTGGTGAGAGCTGGATGGATTTGGGTATGTGTTTGTTGAATTGGGTGGCAATATTATTGGTGGTGGTGTCAATGTTTGGGGGTGGAGTGCTGGCCTTTCCTGCTTGTAGGATTTTATTACTGGCAGCCCAGAATTTTTGTGTTTGATTTGAATGCCTGTATAGTGGTGCCTTTTGTCTGTCATTATTTGTTTTTTGGCTTTGTTCCTTAGTTCCAGGTATGCCTATTAGTTTGAGTTTTATTTTGACGCCATGAGTCCCATGATTATCTCTTTGTTTTAGTAGTAGCGGTCAGCCAGGGGGCATAGTTGAATTTAGTTCTGACAGTTTTTATAGGGGCAAGATGATTTATAATGTTTAGAAGAATGTTATTGAAGTCGTCTACGGCACTTTCCATTGGGAAAGATGACAGTGGTCTCCAGTTGCATTGATTAAGTGCGGATATGAAGTCATGGGTTTTGAAATTTTGTATACCGGATTTGTTGGAGAGTGGAGGATTTTAATGGAAACACTTTGTGTCTAATTATAAATGTGGGAAGGTGGTTGCTGAGGATGTTTGGGAGGGAGCCTGAGAGGTAGGATTGAGATAGTCTATTAGTAAGGATCCAGTCTAGGATGGACTCCTTTTTTGATGCTTTATCTACCCGTGTTGTGGTTTTGATTAGTTGAGTGAAACCATTGTAGGTTAATGTGGCTAGTGGGGTAACGCGAGTTACAGGAGGACCAGTCAATATTAACATCTCCTAGTACGGATTGTTCCCTGGGGAAATTTTTGGGATCTCCAGTCTAGAATGGATTCTTCTGTGTTAATGTTATTGCTGGGTAGTATATAGGTACCAATTATATGTAAGTGTTTTTTTGAGATTATTTTCAGCTTAGTGAACATAGTTTCTGCATTATTGAACTTGGGTTGTTTGTTGGCTAACAATTCGAAGGTCAGGTTGTGTTTGAAGAGGAGAGCAATGCCTCCACCTCTTTTGGATATCCCCTCTTGTCTAAGAACATTGTAACCAGGTCGAAGAAAGTCATTATTATTGTTTAGTGGTTTTAGCCAGGTCTCTGCGAGGAGGATTATGTCGGGAGAGTAGAGTGCTAGGGTAGAGTTTAGCTCTGGGATTTTGTTCAGTATGCTCTTTATGTTGAGTATAAGGAGATCTGTTGCTTTCCTGGGGGAGATTAGAATGTTTTATTTATTTATTATTTATTTCCAGTTTGATTACCGGGGAAGTCCACTGGGCCCAGAAAGCCCATTATCAGTGGAGGCCCAGGGAGAAAAGCTCCATGAAACAGATTACAGTAAAGATAGCAGTACAATAAAAATAAAAGTACTAGTACAAATACATATTAAATAAGCGTGAGCAATATTGCCCATAGTGGTAAAATGTCATGCAGATGCATTTTAAATTCACACAGTTAAAGTCAAAAGCTATTTACAATATTTACAGAGTGAGAGAGATCGTATGGGAATTAGTTATGGAAGGTTATAGCCAGCTATAAGGTGCTTAGGAACTCAGGAGGATACCCTCCCAGGGGCATTTGTTAGAGTTCTAAGTAGGGAGAATGCAAATACATTTCCATTTCGGAGGAGATGTAGGTGTAAAGCTGAGTTTTGAACCTGTTTGTGTTTGACATTGTCCTTAGTGTGGAAGGGAGAGAGTTCCTTTCATACACAAGGAGGAGGAGAGGAGAAGTTGTCCAGCAGGATGTTTTGGTTTATGGACAGTAATTAAGTTTTGGTGTTCAGATCTGAGAGTTCTATTTGGAGTGTATAGGGGAAGGATGTTAGAGCGGGGCATTTGGTTGGATTAGATATTAGTCTGTGCTGTAGTGAGCTGGAGGAAGTCCAGGTAATTTGTGAATTCTAACCAGTTGCGGGATTGGAGGGTAACACAATGATGAGTAGAATGTTTGGCTTTGGTGTCAAATTTAGAAATTTTGTTATAACAACTTTCAAGTTTGCTAGTGATGGAAGAGGATAGGTTATTTAGTAGTGGGGCGCCGTACAGAAGGGAGGGAAGGAGGTAAGAGGAGGCCAGAGTCTGCCTGGTAGAAGTAGAGCGGAAGTGGTTGTTCCTGTATAGCATACCTAGTTTTTGGTGGGTTTTCTTTATATTTTGCTGAATATGGATGTCGAACTTGGTGTTCGTCTATAGTTACACCGAGTAGTTTGGCAAAGGGAACAACTTCGGAGAGTTGCTTTGGCTAAGGACTTGGAAGGAATTTTTATCAAGAGAGAAAGATTTTGAGGGTGTGAATAGTATTTTAGATTTGTTAGTATTGAGAGAAAGGTGATTGTGGCACATCCAGATCTCAGTAATTGAGAAGGCAGTCTGAGTTTTAGATAGTTCAGGGAGGTTAGAGGCAGAGCAGACAATTGTAGAGTCATCTGCATATTGGATGACTTTGGCATTAGGAATAGCAGAGTGAAAGTTATTGATAAAGATATTAAACAGCATTGGTCCGAGGATGGACCCTTGTGGTACTCCAGTAGGGGTGGGTAAGAAAGGTGAGGTGCCTTTTTTTCCATTTCACAGCCTGAGATCTATCTGACAGATGGCTTGAAAACCAGGAAAGAATGTTTTGGGAGAGATTTAGGTTTGAGAGGTGACTTAGAAGGTGCTTATGGGAAACAGTATCAAATGCTTTAAAGAAATCCTAGGAGCACTGTGGATACTAAGTTCCCAGAATCTTGGGGGTTGATTGACAGTTTCTGAAATGAGAGTAAAGCTGTTATGGTGCTATGTCCTGGTCGGAAGCCATGTTGGGTAGGGGTAAGAAGTTGTTTTTTAGTCAGAAAAGGCATAAGTTGGAGGTGGATGCATTTTTCTAGGATTTTGGAGAATGGAGAGAGAATAGCTATAGGGAGGAAGTTTGAAATGTTAGTGTTTTTGCTTCCCTTGTGGAGAGGAAGATTAGGGACATAGGTTTCCTTTATGGCCAAGGAGCCAAAGAGAAGGAAGAAAGCCAGAGAAAAGTTATCAGTGAAGCTGAGAACTAGCTCAGAGGCAAGGAGGTACTGGCATAAGGCACTGTGTGTGAAATTAGAAGGATGCAGAGGGTTGACAGGGGATAGGAGCTGAAAACAGGGCAGTAGCAGTTTAGTAGAATGTAGTAAGTATTAATAGGGCTAAAACAGGGCAGTGACAAATTAATAGAACAGTTACAGTACTTTTGGCTTGTATTAAAAGATAGGTAGTGGTTGAACAATGCCACCTGGTGGCCTAACTGAGCAAGTACAATGATGAGCTACAAGCACTCAGAGGAAGGAGAAAGAGCCTAGGAGAGTAAAGGGAGATAAAATCCATGGTAGATTGCTAGCGATTGCATGCAGGGTTAATGTACAACAGTGGTAGGTATAGGATATATTTTTATTTTACAGTAGGGTACATACACATTGAAAGTTGGTTCTTGGGGAGGCAGAGTGGTTACTGAAGCACTGCAGGATCCCATTAGGATGAACTTTAAAAAAATAGCAATAAGAATCACAAACAAAAACAATACCAGGTAGTACTTGCATGGAAGCACACTACTGGGGATTCCTATGAAACAAGGCAGAAAATCCAAGTCAAAAGATGGTGCCTTTCTACATCAGGTTTTTTGATATCTCTGTAATTAAGCTGGAGTGGGAGGGAGTTGTGCAGCTTCAAGGTGGGGGATGGGGGGGTAGACATAAAGTCATACAAGGTTGTGAGTCAGAAAAACTGGACTAGGTCAGCTGCTAAAAAGAAAACAGGAAAACCAAGCTAAGTCAATTCCAGGTTAGTGTAGTGCAGTATCTTCCTAATAACTACAAATCTTATGCTGCTAATCTAGTACAGTATGGTGAAAAGGACCAATGCTTCTACAGGGAAAACAATGTAAGTATGTTATTTGTCTGGTAGCAGGGGAGGGATTGTTATTGTTTGTAGGGCCTGGGTTTGGTGCACATCTCCACTAAGTATGACTTGGGATGCTATTTGGATTGTAGTTATTTAGGCATTTGATTGTAGATATGTTACATTTTGAGGAAATGTGGTTGTTTAGCTGGTGTGGGGGTTACTTTGAATGTGGCGTGGCCAAGATTTCAGATGTTGTAGATTGGAGATATTACTGAGAAGGCTGGTTTATCTTGTGAATGGATAGGGAAGGGTAGGGGATTTAATCTGAAATTCTGACTTGCTAGTGTAGTGGAAAGAGGTTAAATGTGAGGTGATGGCGAGGCTTATTAATGTAAAGGTTAGGGGGGGCTACGTTTTGCTCAAAGTGTTGCTGTATTGTTGTGACGTTTTAGTAGGTATCTTTACAGGAGTAGGGATTTAGGTGTGGCTATACTTTATGTAAGTTGTGGTTAGAGGTTAGAGTGGGAGATATTAGCCTGATGAGATAGTATAATTTGGGTATTGTGTGAGTGAGGTGATATGGTATACAGGTAGATGGTGATGTGGATTGAAGAGACTGAGAAGAGGACTGGCTATATAGAAATGAGGTTGGTGTGAGAGAGAGGCTTGCAGGAGTGGCTACTTGGGTATAAAGATCAGGAGGCTGGGGGTGGGTGGTAATGGAGTAGGGTATAAAGATCAGGAGGCTGGGGGTGGGTGGTAATGGAGTAGGGTAACATAGTGAGCCAGAGCGTAGCAAAGGGCGAACAGACTGGGAAGAGCCAAACTCCCAAGTATGTGCAAGTAAAAATCGATTGCTCTGAATTATTGACTTCTTAGTAGTAATTGTGTCCATTGAGATATAACACTTGTTATTTTAGATTAGTGAGACTGCCTTGGTATGGGCAGCTGGGCGTCTAAATAAATTTATATAGTAAGAGGGCTATGGTTAAATAGAACGATGGAAAAGTGAAGTAAAATGTATTTAAGTTGGAAAGGGAGTCTATAGAGAAGAGATGAAATTCAAAAGACTTCTGGTGACCAAATTACTATAGGGACTAGAGGAAAAACTGTAATCCAGTACCATGTGCAAGCTACTGTAATAATATTGGAGGAAGAAAAAATAGAGTAAAAAATCCCTGCTGCTGGCTCAGTTGTTTGTATTTAGCAAGTTAAGGATGATCATAAAATACAGCTTTCAAAATAACCTTTATGTGGTGAAACATGCATATAAGTGTTTGGTTCTGTAGGGCAGCATAAACTCCTGCTGTCTTTTAGGTTTCACAGAGTTGGATTTTTGTGCAGTAAAAGAAGCTGTAGCAGTGTCGCAAACACTGGGAATGCACAGCAATTTAGGGAGCAAGTGGAAAAAAACACTGTGAGGCCAGCAGGGGAGGACTACCTATTTTAAAAATGGCCCCTGTTTTGTTCTTCAGACCTGCAGTGTATTCTTTCTGATGGTTTGTACAAACTCTTAACTCTTTCCTTTCTTTTCAGGCCACCTTTTATGGATAAAATATGATTTGTTAAAGCTGAGTGATTCCTCTGAGTTTAGTCTTCACATTAGCTCTGTCTAGACTTAGTTGCCAGTTGTGGCCATACATTTCTGACTCTGGTATTCCTTTCTTCAGCTGCCTCCTTCATTTTTGTTTTTGAGGTGGATCCCCCTCAGTGTTGACCTTCATGTTGACTTTAGCCTTTGTTCTAGGTTGAATGTCTGTCTTTAGGATCATAG
Organism: Protopterus annectens; assembly: GCF_019279795.1. Classification (NCBI taxonomy): domain Eukaryota; kingdom Metazoa; phylum Chordata; order Ceratodontiformes; family Protopteridae; genus Protopterus; species Protopterus annectens. The sequence goes on from NC_056736.1 coordinate 360,551,507, forward strand.
AGGTCATCCCTTCTCGGCCACTAACTTGAAGTCTGATCGAGAGCAGTCTTCACCTTTACCATTTTTCTGACCTTGTCATGTGTGGTCAGAATTGATCTCTGCCTCTGTCATGTTTACAACCTCAACCCTTATTGTCCTTGTATGTTTTCACTGCTGTTCTTAATTCTGGCCTCAGCATTGGGTTTGGGGTCAGTCACAATGACACTTAGTTGAAAGCTAGACCCCAATCTTAGCTACTGAGGTAGCATTCCCAGACTTGCTGTCAGCAGTTTTGACCTGGAACTTGTCAGCTTAGCTGGTAGAAGTCCTCCGTTCGTGGTTGAACTTTTTGGCCCAGTGTAATTTTCCATATGTTTCCTATGATTCTTCTTCTGATGTCCTTTGGAGGGAAACTCTAACCCAGACATTTATTAAAGGCCCCTTCAGTGCAATATGCCCAAACTTGATTCAGGAGCATATGTTGGCTGTGACTAGATCTGATGTTATTATTGGCTAATTTGCATGTTTCCTGTATTGCAGTCACTGCAGATCATGGCTGACCTGCACATTTTGGTAGTACCCTGCTGCTAATGTAGGCAGTGGAATTTCCCCTTCCAGACACTTTCCCTCAGACATGCACACACAAACACATACATGCTTTATACATGATTACACATGTATGCTCACACACATTACAGTCCCTGTACCTGTTGCTATTGTCCCATCACCCCTCCCAGTAATATCTTGGTGCCATTACAGCACGTATGACTTGGTCCCTGGTGGTCATGTGATTTCCCCCCACCCATTACTAGTGTTGATGGTTTATTCCCCTATCCCTGTTGTGCTGTATGTGCCTTTAGGAATTTAAAGGAGTGTTTCCCAATATCTAGTGTGTCCACCACCTGCCATCGACATAGTAACTTAGATACCATTATGGCACTTTAGAGACTCATCCCTGATGGTTTACTTGTTCCCCCAATCCCTTTAGTAATGTTGGTGCTGATATAACAATGTATTCCCTGGTGGTCTACTTGTTCCTTGCACCCCCTGATCCTCGTACTGCAGTCAGCAATTTTATGGCACTTAAGAGCCATGTTCGGTGTCCCCTCCCCCATCTCTCTGTTCTGTCCCTTAGGGCATTATTCCCTGGTGTCTGATATACTCCCCCATCCCGTAGTAATGTTGGCGCCAGTATGATATATCCCCCCACCCCCTCTTCCCCCAGGGTAAGGTTGTTCCTGTATGATGATTTCTCCTCCTAGGTCCCTTTAGTAATGGGTGGTGCTGCTATGGCACTTCTAAACATTCTCCCTGGTATCTGGTGGTTCCCTGCAGCCCAGATCCTCATTTTGATGATGGTGCCATTATGGTAGCATTACATTAAGCCCTGGTGTGTAGTGGTCCCAATGCCCCAGCACATTCATGTTCGCTATCCCAACATGTTGTGGATGGCTGTGCTGATCTAAATGACCCAGCAATTTCTTGAATCACTTGGCCATTTAGATGGCTTCCTGGAGATGGTTCCAGTGAGAGAGCACACAGCTATTTAGTATATGCCTGTACCTCGGAATGCCTCTTTGGCATTCCACACTGCTTTGGGGTCAGCCCTTCGTGGTGCTGCATATTTTTATGTTGGAGGACTCTGCAGTACCATGTAAGGATGCTTCATGAATACAAAAAATGTACCATGACATGTACACGGTTGTGCAGACATTCATGGTAGGTTTATGAATTTGGCCTTACAACTTGTATCCACTTGTATCACAGGATACTCATCTGGCATAAAGGGCTGGTTTTGGGGCATCATCTTAGTGTAGAAGTTGTCAGATGTTTCTACTTTATTTTTAGTACCTTTCTGTGTAAGCAGGTGTGTTCTAACCCAGGAATTAAAGATTAAATGTGTGCTAGCTTACTCCGTTTTTGTACATAATTAGCACAGTGGTACTGTTTCTGGTCACAACTCCTTCCACCCCCTTTTCATTTTGTCCACAGTTTCAACTGAGTTGTACTTTGTTTTTAGTTTTCAGCTGAACCAGTTAGTAAGCCATTATACTACTTTATAAAACCCATCCATCCCCCTTTCATATTCTCATTTAAGCTGGAATTTACTTGTGAATCTTGTGTCAATATATGTAGTGCCTTCCATTTGTTTCCTGTGACTGCAGATGAAATTTAGTTATGTATTAGCAGCTTAATTTTAAGCCTATTTTTTTTTTTTACTAGACAGTGCAGTTGGGCATGGAAGCTAGACTCCAGTCTTAACTACTGAGGTAGTATTCCCAGACTTGTTATCAATAGTCTTGACCTGGAACTTCTCAAGGTAGCTGAAAGTCCTCTGTTTGTGGTTGAACTTTTTGGCCCAGTGTAATTTTCAATGTTCCTGTGGATAAGCTACCAGTGAAATTTTCAGGAAGGTCATTATAAAATTACTTGTATCTGTAAGCATAGCAACAGAAACAGCAGTGGGAAAGTGCTTCCTTAGCCCACTCCCCTTCCATTTTTTAGTTGCTAGCCTTCTAATCCTGTAGTCACTTAACACACCCCTACAATATCTCCCCTGCCCTTTTCAGCCTCTCCACCCCATGTCTTCATAAACTAGACCTCAAATCCCTCCACCCTCTTACAAACCTAGACCCAAGTTACACAAATTGATTCATTATGTTACTTTATTCTCTGTCCCAACAGCAACTTAACTTATATCTGGGGACATCCACCCCAACCCTGGTCCCTGTCAAAATAATCACACATCCACTCCCTCCCCAAGTACCCTTAACCAGGATCATATAATAAAGTCATGCTTACCCAAGCACATGACAATATACTGTCTAAATATTCAAAGCCTAACTAACAAAATCACCGAGTTCCATTCCTGGATAGCCCATACAACTCCTGATATCCTTTCCTTATCTGAAACATGGCTTAAGCCGCACATCACCAATACTGAAATTCTCCCACCAAGCTATATCTATTAGTCTGAGACAATTCCAAGAAAAGGGGGTAGTGTAACCATTCTCCACTCTTAATAACCTTAACCTATCACCTTCTCCCACACCCATCCCTGACTTTCACCCAGCAGAACTTATCATCCTTAATAGCCACCTTAATGCTCACAAGAAATTGGCCATTGCTTCCATCTACATCCCTTCTGGGAATAATTTGTCCACCTTAGAGAATATCCTTAACTGGTTTTCCCACAATATACCCTACAAAACGATCATTTTGGGAGATGTTAACTTAGATTGGTCAAAACTTAAAAACTGATTCTCCACAAGTGAGTATCAACCTACATGGTTTCCATCAACTGATATCTACCCCTGCCCGTCTCTATAATCTTCCAGCTCCATTTTAGACTGGATACTCACAATCTTCCCCCCACCACTACCATAACCCCACAACCTTACCTGACTGCCGTAGTGACCACCATCCCACCACTGTCCTTAGATACACCCCCACCCCCCAAAACCCCACCTTTACAGGGACTGTTGCAAACGTTCAAACTTTAATATAACTCGGTTCATCTTCATTTTTTCCAGCATAGACGGTCTATCCTTAAATCCCTCTTAATGATGCAGTAACCATGTTCAATAGCATCTTCCTGAATACCTTTAACTCCCTTGCTCCCTCTAGGAAGATCACAATGAAATCCAATCACGTCCCTTGGCTATCAAGAGAAACCAGGTCCCTTATGCACAAGAGAGATGGTACTTGGAAAGCCTGGACTAAAACTAAGGAACCTCCTCTACTCCACAAATATAGACATCTTAGGAATCTGGCAAAAAAAACCCAAATAATGACAAAAAGTCCTTTTATAACTATGCACAGCTCAACAGCAAGTCTTTTGTTTGTGTCTTTCAGCTTTTCCCAGTTAGGGGTCACCACAGCGGAACTCCGGTCCACTAATGATTGGCAGTTGATTTTTATGTACCGGCTTGCCAGGCCTGATGCACAACCTTCAACGAAGGTACGCCCATTCATGCATGTCTCCATGCAGAAGACACTCAAGCTGAGAATCGAACCGAACAGCGTCTTACTGTGAGGCGACAATGCTACCGCAGCACCACCACAGCGGGTAGCTCAACAGCAAGTCTAACACTTGGAAAGTTTGGTCAACTCTAAACAGAATTCTTTCTCCTGGTTGCCCCTCAACTCCCTGCCCTAACCCTGACCCATCACCACTGGAAACAGCTGCACTCCTTAATAAGCACTTCATAGACTCCATCCAAAAACTCTTACCTACCAACTCTAATGCTACATCTCTGCTTAACCATCCCTCATAGCAATACTCTATTCTCCTTACACTTAGCCCCTGCCGCCTACATCAGATCTCTTCTTCAAAAGCTTAAACCCTGCTCTCCCTCCACTGACAACCTACCTCCTACCTTCCTCAAAATTGCTGCCGCTTCCATTGCCTATCCTGTATCTATCCTAATCAGTAGATCCATTCAGAAATCCACTATCCCTACCCTATGGAAATCCTTCACCATTCCCCTGCATAAAGGTGGAAACTCTACAGACCCTTCTAACTATCGCCCCATAGCCATCCTATCTCCCCTCTAAGATTCTTGAAAAATGCATTCACTCACAGCTTCTCAACTAATCTCCTCCAGAACAACCTTCTCACTCCCACTCAGCATGGTTTCCGTCCTAACCATAGCACCACTACCGTCCTCTTATCCTTCACACATACCATTGCCAAGGACCAAGACAACAACAAACTCATATCCTGTCTCTTCCTTGACCTTTTTAAAGCCTTTGACACTGTCTCCCATCCCCTACTACTATCTAAACTTGAAAATCTAAATCTATCTTCTTCTTCCTTGGCCTGGTTCTCCATTTACTTATTCTGCAGGCAGCAGTCTGTTATGTGACTTTCTTCCACTTCTCTATTTATATCTGTTCCTGCTGGAGTACCACAAGGTTCCATCCTGGGTCCTCTCCTGTTCAATATCTTTACCAATGTTCTCTCAACATCCTGTAAAGAATCTTTCATCATCCAATATGCTGACAACTCATCCCTCATCTCTATCTCTGAAAATATGTCTAACCTCCACACTTTAACACAGCAGGCATTTCTATCCACTGAACAATGGATATCCAATAATCTACGTATCCTTAACCCCAAAAAGACCAAACACTTACTCTTTCTGCCTCGATCTCTCACTCACCACAAATCTTCCTTTGAAATTACATCCACTAATAAGACTATAATCCAATCAGAAGCTCACACAAAACTCTTGGGGGTCATCATTGATGATGAACTCCAGTTCAATCTCCACCTGCTCCAAGGTATAAAAAAGACAACCCAGAAACTTGGTTTACTATATCGCAACAAAAAATTTCTCACCCCAAATGCTAGACTCTCCCTTGCCCAGGCCCTTCTCCTTCCCTCCCTCCTATCTGCTGCCTCTCTACTCACTAACATTCAAACCACGACCTTGAACAAACTCCAACAAACCTACCACAGGATAGTTAGGTTTGTCACAAACTCACCTTACAGTGCACATCACTGCCTTGCTTTAAACTCACTCCAGTGGCTTGAATTCCCCAGCTTCTACTTCTATCTCAACTTAAAATGCTACAATAAGCCTTCATCCTGTCCTGCTCTCTCTCTTCCTTCATCTCTGTCTATATGCCACCTCGGACTCTCCGCACCTTTAGTCAGCAACTACTGCTCACATACCAACCCAAAAAAACTATAGGCAAACTCCTATATAAATATTATGTTGCACAAGCTTGGAACAAACTCCCTGTAGATATATGTTCTATCATCCACCCAGCACACAATTTAAAGAAAAACTCAAATTCCACTTAACTCCAAACTTTGTCATTGTCAGGCCCCAACTTTAGCACCCCACTGTATAACTTTCTTCCTCCCTCCTTTCTCACAGTATGTGTCTGTTTATTAGTCTGTTCTGTTGGTCAAAAGTCTACTTGTACATATGTAAATATAATTGCTTTTCTCGTAAAAAAAAAGGTGCATGCACTGGTATTTCTGTCATTATTTACATTTTTTTGTAATAACTTTTTTCTGTTTGAATTTTGATAATTTCTGTAATTTGTTCATGTATTGGAGCTTTTCTCCTCTGGTCTCCACTGAAAATGAGCCACATGCCCAGTTGGACATACCCGGTTAACAAATGTCAGTAAATAAGTAAATAAATAAACGTGTTTTCTATTATTCTTCTGATGCCCGGGGGAGGGGGGGGATCTAACCCAGACATTTAAACTGACATCTTATAACATATGACATCTTTTACTTGAAATTGACTTTGATTTTGATTGAAGATCTTTTTAGATAAATGTACTGTAATATATTTTGCATAGCTATGTGTGCGAATGTATGTGTGTGTGCACGTATATGCACCACATGCTCCAGAGACCTCAACCTCATTACCACAATCAAAAGAACATGCTGGAGGGAGAGTTTCATAACCCAGTAACTGCCCATGTTATGCAATAGACTTCCCATATATGTCAAGCAGAACACCTCACTGGCCCTCTTCAAGAGAAATCTTGATGAGTGGATGGGAAATAGAAATTTCACCCCAGGGATCACTCCAGTGGCTTTACTTGACAGAGGCACTGGATGCTTCAACAAAGTATTAGTTTAAGGGTGTGCACACTTAAGCAACCAGCTTATTGTATGTTTTTTTTATTTTTTATATTTTTCCCCTAACAGAATTGTTTGTTTTTCAATTGAATTGTACAGGTTATAGGTCACATTAAAGGTGGGAAACGTTTTGAAATTATTTATTGTGGTCTTATTTTTTTATATCACAAAATCCTGGCATTTTAATGGGTGGGTACACTTTTTATATCCACTGCACATACATACATACACACACACACACACACACACACACACACACACACACACACACACACACACACATATATATATATAAATATATATATATATATATATGAGTACATATTAAAGTGTGTGTGTAATATATAACACAAAAAAGGGGAAACTAGTTGTAGAAAAGTGAGTACTCTTCATGTTGGCATATGAATTACTAAACTAGGACATTTCAGAACTTGTGTAAGATCCATGTCAGAGATCATTTTGCATTCTTATTAAAAATGAGAAAACAGCATTCAAGCTGATATTGCTTGTTTAAACAATGGTTTATCAACTTAAAACAAGGTATGAACACTTTTGCCCTTGTTAGATCTTCAAAAAGGCAGGATAAAATATATTTCCTCTCTGCTAGGTTACGTTGTGTATATGGGGGGAGGTAACATGCCACAGGATGAAGGTTTACTTGACAGAGTCACTGGGTGCTTCAACAAAGTATTAGTTTAAGGGTGTGTACACTTGAGTTTATATGGGGGGGGGGGTTAACACATCACAGGTTGAAAGTTAAGTATTGAACTGAAGAAAAGTTGGCATGTGTGATAGAAACTCAGTTGATTGTGTGTGTGTATGTGTGTGTGATTGTGGAATAGCAGGGATCAGGGAATTTGTCCTTTCCCCCATACTATAAACTCTGTCACTAGCAGGGGATATTAGCAGGGGATATGAGGGTGCAGGGGAGGAAGCCCTTTCCAAAACATATGTATATATTTTTTTCAATAATTTATGGGTCAAGCATTTGAATTTTTATCATTAGGTGTTCATACTTTAAAATTTTGACTTGAGTGTTATATGTATACACACACACACACACACACACACACACACACACACACACACACACACACACACGGGCCCTAACTTTTGATATGTTATTTTGGTCTCAAGGTTGTGACCGGCACCCTGTCTTCCCTCACTTTAGGCTGTTTCATGAGATGGACAGAGAACAGTTTGGCAGACCATCTTCACCGTAAAACTGTACTTCTCATGCACATAATCTCTGTAAGCTCTAATGTAGTGGTTGTGAGACATTTTGATTTTGTGTGTTGTACCCCACACAAGTACGAATTCGTAACCTTTAGCTATGCTTCTATGAGAGTAATGTAGCTCCAGCATTAGGGAAGCTAATCGGTTTCTTTAGAGATGCGTGTCAGTGGGCCGCCCTAGAGCATCATACAAAGACCAAATACTAAAAGATTTTTCCAGCATATTGCTGTCTGAGCAGCACATATGGACTGTCTTTAGATGAGACATTAAACCGAGGCCCCATCTGCTTGAGTTGGTGGTAGCTGAGGTAGATGTAAAACACATTCCATTGTATCTATCAAAAAGAGTAGGGATCCTTTTTTGAGCACATTTACAATATTTACACTATATATATATTGCACACTGTTTACAATATCTTACCACTCATCTTTTCCTGACATTAATCTGCAGTTATCTGTCACTTATCATTTGGACCTCCACTCCTTTACCCACAACCAAAATCTTAGTTTTAATTTTATTTTTTAATGTTAGTCAGTATCCATTTTCCATTAAACTTTATCTCCTTAAGTCTTTTGTTCCATATTATTCATATAATGTAAAACATCTTCCAGTATATCTGCTTTACATATTCTGTTATTTTACTTTTATAACCATAGTTAAGCATGTCCATATTAATATTTTCCAAATTATCTTTTTCATGCAACTTCTGCCATACTTTCATGACTCTTAACAAACATGTTCTGTTGGTTTCTGCTTCCCGACAATAGTTATATACTGTTTTTTCTGACTTTTATAAGGCACTACCTCCCCCTTTTTTTTTTAATCCTCTCCAGATAAATTCTTTACATTCTACATATGTTTTGCAGCATTCCATTCTTAACATTCTTACTTTTAATGCTTTAATTTTCTCTTCCTCAACTTTTTCCGATGGGTAAATTCAATACCATTTGTTCATAACATTCTTATACCATAGTTTTCTGTCATTTTCTACCTCCCCTATCTTTATTTTCCACAATAATACTTTTCTTTATTTCCTCATTTCTTCATTCACGGGTTCTTTTTCCTCTTAAGTTTACTCATCATATGCCATATTTTTCATACTTTTTAAAATTACTCATTAGTGACTCATCTTCTTTTATCCATCTCAGCACTATAATGGAGTGATGCAACATATACTACCAGATTTATTGGCTCCAACCTTCCATCTTCCCTAACATATCATTTTCCTGTTTTAACTGGGTTCAGTCTTGATCCCCATATAAAAAAAATTGTCATCACTTCTTTTTCTTACTTTGGTAGGGACCATAAATACATTTTCCAAATATGCAATTTTACTTTATAACACAGAATTTAATAAAAAAAAAATATTTTTGTAAGACAACTTGTATGTTTTCCAAAATATGCACATATTCTTTTATTTTTTCCCATTGATATTTAACTGTTTCACTTGCAAATCTTATCTGTAGTATTATTTCATGCATATTAAATTCAGTATTCCCTGTTTTTTACTTGTCTCCCAAACCTTACCCTTTTCTGTTTTCTTACTCAAACCAATTGTCTTTAAATATTCATTTGACCGACTTGTAGCTTTCTTCATCCATAGTTTTATCTTTTGTGACTAGCAAGATATCACCAGTGTAAGAATACATAAATGGTAATCTAATTCCTTCTGTTGTCCTGTATTCTGGTACTTCCAATCCAGCACTCATCTTATTAACAGCTACATTAATTGCTAATGTAAATAATATGCTTCTAGCTGGACATCCCTGTCTTGTACCACTTTTAATATCTCTGTCGACTTAGTCACCCATTTACTAACACCTTTACTTTATTCTGTTTGTATGATGAGTAACATATCTTTCTAATTCTCTCACTTAGAAGCTGTCTTTATATCCCATAATATTTCATGCTGTACCATATCAAAACACCTTAAGTCACCTATTTTTGTCTTTCTGTTTATTTCATCCGATATTTCTCCTACTGTCATTAATAATCCTTGGCTTCCTTTCTCTTTTATACTGTATAGTGTAACTTCTGTTATTTTACCTATCTTGTTTTCCATTCTTTTCTGTATTGTTTTCATAAACATTGTGTAATCTGTATTAAGTACTGTTGGTCTCCAGTTTATATCATTCTTTTTTTTTCCCATAAAAACGTCATTATTCCAACACATGCTTCTTTTTGCTTAAAAATTTCCTCTGACCATTCCTTTAATACTTTCACAAAATACTTCTGCCATATTAACATATTCCTATACATGTGATATTCTACCCCACTTGGTCCTGTTGCTGATTCTAAATTAACTAATCTTAATATATTATTTAACTCTTCTGCTGTTCCTTTTCTAGTTCTGTTTTGTCAACTTTTTCACTGTCCATATTTGTTTTCTTTTTATCTTTCTTTCTTTAAACATATTTTTACACATTCTGTAATGTCTGCATTATTTCCTATTTACTTTTAACAATTTTTCATTTTTCATTTCTCTTATTACAGTTTTATTATCTTTCACCATCCTACTTAAATATGAAGCTGCTACTTCCTTTTTTCCTTGCAAAAATATCTTTGTTTAAACATTAGATTTTTTTTCTTTTCTTGATTCATTTCATATCTTTTTCGTTATGAAGTATTCTTTTTTGTCTCTTATTAAATCTGAAAATGTTTCATTGCTTACTTCTTTATATTTTTTACCTCTTTTCTTTACTTGTCTTGCCACTCCAACTATCATTGTTTATACTTTTCTGTAAAACTTAACCACCATTATGTCCACTGCATGCTCTTATGATCTTTCCATAATTGCATAATTTCTTCCCCTTTTTTATCCCATGCTTTTTCATTTAATCGTTTAATTCCTTTTTCTCTTCTTATATACCCACTTCTATTCTTTATCTCTATCCAAATAGCCAAATGGTCTGTGAAGCCTATATTTAATGTTCTTTCTTGCATTACTTTTCAGCTTTGTGAAATAATAACAAAAAAAAAAAAAAACAAAACTATCTCCATTCTTAATTGTCCCCTGCTATACGTACATTATTATCCCAAATGTGTAGTTTCCACATCTGATTACTTCTAACATTATATTTATATCACTACCCCCTTTTTCCATCTTTTTAAGTAATAATCACCTACTATTATATCCATATGTACAGTTATATAATCTAAAAATTTGTTGAACATATCTTCTTTCTTTGTGATATATCTATATACATATGCTTTTCATCTCATGTCTACTATTGTTCTCCTCATTATTAATAATATCCAAAATCATCACTGATTTCTGTATAGTGTTCCTATCCCTGAACACTTTCTTTTCCTAAATTCCAGATGATATTGTCCCCCAATAATTTTAAGTCTTGTATCTTCTAATATAATCACATCCATTTCATGTTATATACCATTCTAAGATACCTATTCTTCTTACATTTTTATACTATTTACATTTATTGCTAGAATTCTCAATTTTTCTTTCTCTTTCATAATTCCCTTGCTATACTTCCCCTCTTTTTATCCTTTGCCTTTCTTATTTTATTTTATACTTAAACCTATATATTTTCTTTTCCTTTTACCTTTTTCCTATAATATTTTTTTCTTCCTTTGACTATTCAACTTTCCTGATGTTCATCGTGTTTCACTGTTGCAGTCATTACACTTGGGTCATCCTGCTGGCAGGCTACCCGCAGTTGGCCCGAATCCCAAAGTCTCGGTCCGGAGTGGGTTGCTGCCGCCTCTTCCCTAATGTCAGTGCGCCAGAGGTATAAAAGATGCAGCCGACGCCATTTTCTTCAGTCTTTCTTGCCGTGCGGTGCCCAAAGCAAAAGCAGTTTGCAAGTGCCAGTCGGCCGACTCCTGAGATTTTCAAATTCGAATTTCAGATCCGAAGTCTTCATTAAAGCTAAGTACCTCGTTGGGGAAACTTTTTTCTTGCTCCAGACCGATGTCAGAAAAAGTTTACAATTGTATTTCGTGTGGGAAGCGAATACCTCATAAGGATTTTCACTCTTACTGTATTCCTTGCCTAGGCCGTGACCACAACGTTGCTTGTCGGTTTTGTGCTAGATTTAACCAATGCACTATTAAGCGTCTGTACGATTTTGCCTTTCATTACTTCGGCCGAAGATTCAATTATACAGTGCCGGCGGAACAGCCGATGACCGGAGTTTATAAAAAACGCAAGGATAAAGACAAGGACAGGCATCCGAGGTCCAAAACTGACTATGAGGCTTCCGCTAAGCTAGTCGTCTGTTCGCCGGTTCTCAGTGAGGCACTTTCGCAGCCCCTGACACCCGCTACCTCAGAGCCACAGGCCGCTTCGGACTCCCACGTGGAGCCGACTGGGCCTCTGGAAACTCAAGGTATTGGACACTGGGAAACTATTCCCTCAGATGGGTCCGGAGCCGCTGTGCAGGCATCGGCTTCTGAAGGTGTTTTCAGACCAACACAGTTATATGTAAAGCCATCTTCAGCTTCAAAGCCAAAGACTAAAGCAGCTGTAAAGACAAAGAAACAAGTACAGCATTCTCCAGCACAGACTTCCATGCCTAAAAAGACAGATGCTCAAAATGGCCGAAGACCTTATTACTTTGATCAGGGGTACCCATCCCCCTCCTGATAAGAGGCCTAGGCAAGAGACAGAATATGAATCTTCAGATCAGGTTTCCATTTCCTCTGATTCCTCCTCTGATCAGGAATACTCTCTTCCTCCCTATGAGGATTCTGATGCTGAAGAATCTATTCCTTCAGCTTCTCCTCCTGAAGATTATTCCTTTGGGGAAACCCTGCACACCACGAGGGAGCACTTTCATTGGGAGAGCCAGGATTATTCAGAATTTAAGAAAAGGCTCAGATTTTCTTTTACTTTCTCAGCACAGGCCCCTTGCCATTCCCCCTGTTCTGGACATTGTAGATGATGTTTTCTTAGTGTCCGGCCTGTCTCCAGACTCTATACCCCCTGCACCTGCCAGACAGATACTACAGGGTCCCAGATTCCCATAAATTCCTATACAAAACCCTGCTGCTGACCCAGAAACCATATCTCAGGGTCCTAAGGGAGTCAAGGCTTCCACTGCTAAAAACCCTGTTCCCTCTGATAGAGATTCAAGGGCACTGGACAGATGGGGGAAAAAAGTTTACACTTCTGCTACTTTGGCTGTAAGGGCTTTAAATTGTCAATTTTATATGCTTAAATATCAGCAATACTTATTGTCATTATTAAGACAGAAAATGTTGACCAACTCTGAATGGCCAGAAAACAAGGAACTGCAGGATTTATTGCATGCAGCTGAACAAGTGGGAAAACATACCTTGCAATGTGATTTTGATTCTTTGGAGGCCTCTTGTAGGGCCGTTGTAATGGGTTCTGTGATTAGGAGGCATGCTTTGTAAAGGAACAGAATCTGCCTGATCATGTTAAAGCCAAATTATTAGATGCTCCTTTACAGCATGATACTTTGTTTGGTGTTAAGACAGAAGAGGTGTTGAAGAAAATGGAGGATAAAGCGAAATCTATGCAGACAGTTAAGGATTTCTTACAGGTACAGCCACCCAGATTTAGCAGGAACTGGCCTTCAAAAAATCTTTCCAGTGTCAGATAGGCCACAAAGAGGCAGATACAGACGCCCTAGAGGCAGACCCCAGCACCAAGGCTCTTACAGGCCTAAACAATGGGGTGCTTCTACCTCCAAAAGTGGGGAAGACAAATCTCAACCTTATAAGGAAACAGTCCCAATGACTTTCCTCTACCAGTACCAAGCACTTATCTTTTGGAGGCTCCCTTAGGAGGAAAACTAGCACTTTTTTCACAAAACTGGCACATGATCACCCAGGACAAATGGATCTTGACTATAGTGTCTCAGGGGTACAGGTTCCATTTTCACATCCTGCCAAAAGCAAAAGGCATGCCAGACCTGCCACACAATCAATGGGCAGAGGAACAAAAGCAAGTTTCATCCCTCATGGACATGAGGGCCATTCAGCAAGTACCACTCCAGGAGCAGGGACAAGGGTTTTACTCACTACTTTTCTTGGTACCCAGAAAGGACAAAGCCTGGAGACCAATACTGGACCTGTTTATTCTAAACACTTTTCTGGATGTTCCAAAATTCAAAATGTTGACTCTGCTGCAGCTTCTGCCCATGCTGGGCAAGAAGTCTTGGCTTGTAACCTTGGACCTAAAAGAGGCATACCTGCATGTCCCAATCGGACAATCTTGCAGAAGATACCTCAGATTCATAGCTGGCTCAATGCACTACCAATTCTCTGCACTGCCCTTTGGCTTATCTACTGCGCCCAGGGTCTTCACAAAATGCCTGGCACCAGTAATTGCTTTTTGCAGACAAAGAGGAATTCAGATATATCCCTACTTGGACGACTGCCTTATTCAAGCAGAGAACAAGGACATCCTACTAAAGCATCTGGCATTTGTAAAAAGATTGCTAATTTGCCTAGGGTAACACAGTAAACGAAAAGAAATCAAAAATAGTATCCTCTCAAGAGATAATATTCCTGGGTGCAAGCTTAAATACAACTGCCCAGATGGCTTATCTCACACCAGACAAACAAATGCAACTGACTTCTTACTTTGAAATGTTGGCAGCAAAAACCCAGTTATCTGCAAGAAAAATTCTGCAGGCTTTGGGCTTCATGGCATCCTGCATTCTGTTCCATATGCAGGACTGCATATGAGGAAACTACAATGGTATCTAAAAAGTGTTTGGACTCAACATTGCCACAGCCTGGCAAAACTAATTACCCTCATTCCTTGCCTATAACAAGAGTTTGATGGTGTATCGATAATATCACACATATATATTTTTACAGATGCCTTACATATATATTTTTATATGTGTTTTATTTTATTACTTGATATTGAATATTTAAATATTTGAATAATATTATTTACTTGATTCTTTATATATAATATATTATATTTCTTGTTTGCTATTTGAATTTGAGACATAAACAAACAAGTTAAAAATACAAGTCTAAATGTTGCCATTAACATTTTGGGTTATCTAAAATGTATTGAATGTTTCTTTAAATGAAGAGTTTTAACAAACTAATTTGTTTGGTTTATAATTAATAAAAAGAGCGGGAAATTAGGCAATTAACTGTTGATATATAAGTGCTTAACATTTGTTAATGGATTGCAACCTGATGAAGCATACTGGATAGTATGCGAAAGCGCTTGTTATTTCATTAATAAAGAATTTTTATTTGACTACATCGTGGTGATCTTCGTCTTGGTGTTCCTGGGACTTTATTGGCTTTTACAAATCGAGATCTCTGGATGGTAATCACCTTCTTTTTGCTGTTACTTGTGGCTATTTTGGGTCTGTTTTACCGTCACAAGATGGAAGATGTTCAAGTAGAATTGGATTATAACCCTGTCTCCATGGATCATATGAATAAGTGGAAGGATGTTATCCATCAGCGAACTAACCCGCTTCTAAATATAGATCTGGGTAGGTCTATACCAACGGATACTTTTGTAGGTACTGTTACTGACCATAAAGAGTTTATTAATAGTCTTAGAGACTTGGAGAATAACCTATATAAACTGCACAAACTAATTAGGCAGAGACGCCACCTTGAGGCATGCCTCCATTTTAATGTGGTTCCAAGAGGGATGCATGTCTTATGTATGCCGACGTATGGAGAAGACATATCCTTTATTACTTAAACAGTGGCAAGAGCTCAATATTGGATTTAGTAAACAGTACATCCACCTCCTCATTGACCATTTCACTCCCATAGAACGTGAACTTACCACGAAAGTGGAAGAGTTGCATCATAATATAAGTGAGAATTTTAAAGGGGAAGTTTACATCAGAAAAGTTGACGCCATGTATTTACAAGTGATGGCGTTCAGTGAAAGATTACAGCAAACCAAGCATAGAAGCTGATCAGAGACTATCATGACTTTCTCACAGGGCAGATTTTTATTTGGCCGAGGTTCAACTCTTCACAGATTCACCATGACAATTCGAATCCGTCAGTTCCATCTCGGCCTCAGGAAAACACTACACAACAGGCTCCGCCTACCACGAGTAGAAGTTCTCCGTTGAATTCTGCTCATATGGCAAGCATTGCAGTTCCCATTGGAATGATACCCACGGAACGTCAGTGCTTGGGAGAAAGAACCTCCATAATTGAAACCCCACCACCTAACCAAGAAGGATTGAGGTTATTAGATCAACAGAATGGTGTGAGACCTAAAGACAATTCGTCAGCTATATCCCATGGTTTTTTACCATTCCCCATGAAATATCGAGTACAGAATCAGGTCAGATCCAACAGCAGAGGAAGAAGAAAAAGAAAATACTCAGAGGAGAATCCGGAGATAAGGAGAAGACCGAAGAATTAAACTACCTTATTTAATCTATCTAATCGCTCAGTGGATGAACATGAGGTTAGCCTCTTAAACAGAGGTTTGTCTTTTATTCCATCTCAGGCTAGCAGCCTGACTGAACTCCTGATTGACTTGAGAATGTTTGCTAGAAACGTTTCCCTTAAACTGTTGTTTAAGGATAAAATTTCAACTATTCATGTTAATAATGAGCTTAATCTCAAGAAAAGAAGTACTTTTATACCTGATATACCAACTAATGTATGTTGTTTCATCCAAGTTTGAGAAAATGAGTTTTATGATTATTTTTCTAAGCCTAAAAAAGCTAATGGTAAATGCCATATATACCATAATGTGAATTTTCATGAACAAATAGCACTTAGTAACCTGTCCAAGGATAAGGATCTAATCATGAAACCAGCAGATAAGGGTGGGGGACTTGTTTTGATGGATGCATCTTTCTATAATCATCTGATGTTGGATATGTTGAGTGATACAAAGAAATATGTTACCATCAATGACTCAGAGTTGGATAGACTCATATATGTTGTACATGATACCCTATATGACTTATTAATGTGCAGACAGTTAAGCAAACAATTATATGAATACTGTCTAATAGAATGTCCCCTAATTCCACTCATAAAGGGACTGCCTAAAATGCACAAGAAACAGTTTCCACCACCCCTTCGACCCATAGTAGCAGGCAATAAATGGCTAACTGAAAATATTTCCATCTATTTAGAGTCTAAGCTAGGACCTATAGTAAAAAGCATACCAAGTATACTTAGAGATACACAACAGCTATTGAAAGATTTAACCTCTATACAACAAGAAATAGATAGATCATCGTCCTTGATTTTAGTTACAATGGACGTGAATAATTTATTTACTGTCATACCGAATGACTATGGCATAGAGGCAATGTGAGAGGTGATGTGTAGGGATGCGACCTTTGATAAAGATACACAGTTATTAATCAGCACTTTATTGGATCTTGTGCTTGATAATAATGTCTTCTCCTTTAATAATCAGTTATTCAAGCAGGTCTGGGGGGTTACGATGGGCACCCCCTGTGCAAACTCTTATGCCAACCTGGTTATGTATAACTGGGAACATCAACACGTCTTTAATAGTAATTTTTTTTAAAATATTGTACTTTACAGACGTTTTGTTGATGATATCCTTATTTTATGGAGAGGTGATATAGATTCCCTGTTTGAACTACAAAGTTTCCTAGAATCAACTACGGACTTTTTAAAGTTCACTTTGGAATATTCAAAAACCAGGGTTAATTTTCTTGATATTACTATATCAATTAATAATGACACCATTTTAGATACCACCATTTACAGAAAGAAATGCTGGAAGAATGCCATTCTACATTTTAACAGCATGCATCCCAGACATATTTTCTATAACATCATTAAGAATCAGTTCATGAGAATTTACAGACTTTGTAGCAATCAGGTAACAAGAGATCTAGAATTAATAAATATGAGAGATTTATTCTTAGAGAGAGGGTACCCCCTTGACTTGATAGAAGAAATTGATAGTAGTCTAAGACTAACAAATTATATAGGTCACAATCAAGACAAGCAATATGTCTGTGGGAAATTACCTGATGAGAAACAAAAAGCAGATATTGGTTCCAACAAACGGAGGTTTACACCTGGTCACCATGGGGCCAGGTCTAGTACTCCATTTGTAATTAGATATACCAATGACAATTATAACATCACAAGTATTGTAAAGAAGAACTGGAATATACTTATAGCCAGTCAAGATATCAAGAAGTTGGTAGATGACATCCCTCATTTTTGTTATAGAAACAGTAAGAATCTAAAAAGAATCCTATGCAATGAAAAATTAAGTACAAGAATGAATGATGATAGAATGTCCTTTATAGGGACAGTGCCATGCAAGAAATGCAACATGTGCAAATACATTTTAACAGATGATCATTTTTATGTACCAGCAATTAATCAAGACTACTATTTTAAAATACAAGCTACTTGTGACACTGTTAATGTTATATATTTAGCGACGTGTGCTAAATGTGAGGCATATTATGTAGGTTTAACTACAAGTAGATTAAAGAATTGAATATATAATCATATTTATGAAATCAGGAAGTCT
This sequence comes from Protopterus annectens, assembly GCF_019279795.1. NCBI lineage: Eukaryota > Metazoa > Chordata > Ceratodontiformes > Protopteridae > Protopterus > Protopterus annectens. The sequence continues at coordinate 360,569,812 of NC_056736.1, forward strand.
ATACTAACAAATGCATTGGCTAAACATATACGTGTCTATCACGATCACAGTTTTTACTTCCGAGTTATAGATATAGCTAAACGTGTTAAGTTAGGAGGGAATAATATGAACCATCTAGAGAATATTGAATTGGAATGGATATTACGGCTAAGAGCCCATATACCCCCTGGACTTAACAGTACTGTTAGTTTGAAACCGGTTTTAGCATCTAGATGAACTGTATATCAAGAGTTTTTAGTGATAATTATATTCCATTAATATTATAGACTGTTTTTACATTTCTGATTATTCTTTTTATACATCTATTATGTTAATTATATACTTCCACTCAGCATTATATGTTCATATATTTTTATTTTTATTTCTATTTTTATTTTCATTTTCATTTTCATTTTTATTTTTATTTCACATTATTTAACCAGCACTTTTTGGACATATATTTTTTATTATTTTTAATATAATATACTATACATATTACTAAACAAACTTATGAATGTTATACATATTATAATTATAAAATAGATGTAGTTGATATACATATGTCCAAATGTCACACATATATATTTTTACAGATGCCTTACATATATATTTTTATATGTGTTTTATTTTATTACTTGATATTGAATATTTAAATATTTGAATAATATTATTTACTTGATTCTTTATATATAATATATTATATTTTTTGTTTGCTATTTGAATTTGAGACATAAACAAACAAGTTAAAAATACAAGTCTAAATGTTGCCATTAACATTTTGGGTTATCTAAAATGTATTGAATGTTTCTTTAAATCAAGAGTTTTAACGAACTAATTTGTTTGGTTTATAATTAATAAAAAGAGCGGGAAATTAGGCAATTAACTGTTGATATATAAGTGCTTAACATTTATTAATGGATTGTAACCTGATGAAGCATACTGGATAGTATGCGAAAGCACTTGTTATTTCATTAATAAAGAATTTTTATTTGACTACATCGTGGTGATCTTCGTCTTGGTGTTCCTGGGATATCAAAAAATAAGCAGTTTGTCTTAATTTCTTTTATCAGTCCAGTGTTTTTCCCATATTTTCAATTTTTCACTTTTTATAATTTCAGTAACCATTTTAACATCACAACTATTGATTGTATTCCTCAAATTACAAGTAAAGTTACCAGTCATTATTATATCCAGTGTTAACACAGACATAATTAGGTATATTTTAAACATTGTTTCCCTTTCTTTTTTGTCACATATGCATATAAAGCTGTTAGTCTATGTACATATTTTTTCCGTCTTATATCTACTACTGTTATTTGCCCCAGTTCTACTATTGTAATATCTAATATTCTTGACATAGTATACATATACCTGAACATGTTTTTGCCTATATTCCAAATAGCAGTACCATTCCAAAGTTTTTTTATTTGCACCCTTTCTTCTTCTGTTAGCACTCTTCTTACACACAATTACTCGAGCATCTAATGCAGAACACCACTGTAAAATACTAATTCTTCTCTTAATATTCTTCCTACTGTTCACGTTCAAAACTAATATTTTCAGCTTTATAGAGCAGTTATTAGAATAATCTTATTCCTTACCTTTCTTATTCTCTGTTACCATTATATTTTTCAGTTTGCTTTTTCTTTCCCCAACTCTTTCCTATTAAATTTTCTTGCCTTTTACTGTATGCCACTCTGACTCTTCTTCACTTGTTTCATCTTTCTCTTTCTTTCCCTTTGAATTTAAATACCATTTTTGTTTTTTTTTTTTCTTGTTGTGTTGTGTTCTTGTATAGCATTCTTTTCTAACTCTTTTTCTTGTATAATTTCATTCTCATTCTACCTCACATTCTAACCAGGAATGTCCTATATTACCACATTTCTTACATTTCACTTCACATTTCTTTGCATTGACCTGTCTGACCACATAAGTAACATCTTTTTTGTCGCATTCATTAATTAAATGATCACTTTTTCCACAAAAATAACCAGCCTTTGGTTGTCCTTTGTACCTCACAAAACCTCTATTGCCATGCACATTAGTAATACTAGATGTGTATCACATTCATTTTCTATTTTTAAAATTATTTCACATTCCCAACCCCCAGTCCATAATCCACTTTCATCCTAGATTTTAGTAGTGTCTACCACTTCTTTACATATTGTCAACAAATAGTCTCAGTTATTTTGCTCCCATTTCAGTTCTAGACTGAATCAAGATTCCTTTTTTTTGCCTGAAAATGGCTTGCACAGCATATTCTGACCATGGAAAGTCTGCTTTCTTTTTTTCATAGGCCCCTACAAAGTTTACCATAGCCTGGCCAGTTTCAAAAAACAAGTCACAAAAAGTTTCTTTGTTAATTCAAATGAAAGCTCTTACCTTTTACTCCCAGAGGTACAGTAACATTGCCCCACACCCTCAGGCCTTTTTCTTTTTTTTACTTTATTTTACTGCTCACCCAAACAAAATGTTGTCTTCTCTTTCCACTGTTTGTGCATAAGTATTTTTGTGTAGAACCTTCTTTGCCTCTTTTTCCTTTTCCTCCCTCTTCTGTTTTTTCCATAATATCACTCCAGGATATAGTGGTTCCAGTGTCTGGCTGACTGTGGTTAAGTAACTCCTCCAGATACTCATCCCACAACCCTCTCAACTGGAGTGTTGAAGTAACACATTTTTCTGCCATTTCAAACAGGTTTTTCCTGGAAACTTTCTTCTGAATCCATCATTACCACTGCATTTAGTGCCATCTCTTTCCCAATCTCTTTACCATCGGCAGACGTTTTCTGCACTCCCACATAACCTGAAAACATTTCTGGTAGTGATGCTACCATTTTTTCTTCATTTTCAACACATTTAACTTCAAAATTGCCTTGGCTCTCAGCAGCCATGTTTCTCCTGGCTGCCTCTGCTCCTGGACAGGAAACAGGGAGTCATGATGTGTAACACCCAGTCTCTTCCTCCTGCTGCAAAAGGTAGGGTTTTTCTATTGATAAATATGTCGTATTATTTACATATTTACATTATTTACATCTTTTTACAAATCTCCATAAATTATAAACTTAAATTTAAGCATTTTCCCCCACTCTTTTATCCACAACCAAAACATTATTTTTTTCCAAATTCTTTGTCAAAGTCCATTTTCCATTGTATTTAATTTCATTTAGTCTCTCATTCCATATAGTCCATGAAGCATGAAATATTACTGTGTCCATTTTCTTCATTTCTTTCTGTTTACGTGCACCATAATCAAATTCTAGTATGCCTATATTTACTTCTTCATATTTTAACAAACTTTTCACCCTATTGTCTTTACAGATTTCTTTCCTCAAGTTATTAACTCTTTCACATTTCAAAAACACATGCTCAGTATTCTCAGACTCTCCACATTTATTACATATTATGTCTTGCTTTTTTTGTATTGCATATTTGCCTTAACTGAGAGTTTTCTAATAGATAGTCTCCATAAAAATCATTACATTCTTTAATCTTTTTATAGTTATTATATCTCATCATTGTTTTTTTTTCTTATCTATTTCTAAATCTTTCCATGGATCAGTACAATAAAATTCTTTCATAATACTTAAGTACCATTCCTTTCTATTTTTCTCATATATATTCCTTATTTTCCATAACACAATTTTGTTTTGGTACTCTTTCATTTCTTCATTCGCAATGCTTTTACTTCGTTTTTTAACTTCCATTCCTTCCTAGAATTCTTTGTATTTATAATATAGTATCATTTCTAACAAGTTTTCTTTTCTTTCATAATTCCTTTTAATACCTTAAATAAAATTTAAAGATGATGGATGTAGTATTGGGCTTATTAAACCCAAACCTCCTTGCTCTTCTTTCATGTACAGAATCCCTCTTTTGACTGGATTCAGTCTAGAGCCCCATATAAAAGAGAATATACTCATCATTAATTCCTTCTCATACTTAATAGGAATCATGTGGATGTTAGCAACATAAGCAATTTTTCCTGTTACCATGGTGCTCAACAAGTGTGCTTTTATTCTATATGAAAATGCATATGATTTCCAAAAATTAGTCATATCCTTTACTTTGAGTACATTATCAGATTGTTGTCTGTATTCATTCCTTCCAAATATTATTCTTAATATATTTATATATTTTTCATTGAACTCAACACTGGGGAAGGTCCCCAGTGTCCTGGACAGATATCCCCCTAATAGTATAAATACCAGCTTGGGTCTCCCCATCCTGAAGAGAGAGGCTACTAGCCTTGTGAGACTAACCCAGTCAACAGAAGACAAAATAAAATTTTATTGGTGGCTGGCCTTCTCTTATCCCTTCTTATGCTTCTCCACTAGTGACAGTTAATCCCCATTTTAGGAACATGTTACATGATAAATACTTTAGCTAAAATTTGTCTTAGTGTAAGTTCCATTATGTCTAAATCATGTCTGTCCAACAGGCAATGACTGGGCCATAGTCCGGTAAATCAATACCTTTTGCATGGCCTGCCAAAGCCTTCATTAAAAGAAAAAAAATGCACATGTTTCTTTGCAGTTAACTAGTCTTGTCACTTTAAATATTGAGTTCAAGACCAGTTAACAGTATAGTGCATTTTTTGACTGCATGTATATATGTAGTGCAGACTCAGACAGGTCCCACTCATTCCATTGGTGGTTGTGTTCTAATAGTAGAATGTTATTTATCACTTAAGTCTACAGCAAGTACAAATACAACTCTGACATTGTCCATGTTGGTGTGAATGACTTGAGATGTACCTTCCTGGACTATATGAACAGAAACATGATTAAACTCTTGGAGTGTGTGTCCCAGGCAGGTATGGCCCTAGCCTTAAGCAGTATCCTACCTTCACCAAGAATGATACCACAACACCAACAAAAAATAATCGACTTCAACGATTGGCTCAATTTCTGGTGTCATTCCATGGGGATCCAGTATCTGTCTGCCTGGGATGACATGGTCAACAGGCCTTGATGCTTTTCCAGAGATGGCCTCCACCTGTCACCACTGGGTTTCCAGATCCTGGCCAAAGCTCTCGCCTCCCACATTGTGCCTTTTTTAGGGAATATTCCAAAGATAAATTTCCCACATAAAAGATCTGTCAAAAATCAAAATTGAAGGTCATGCTGCTTAACATTAGGAGCCTTAACCGGGAAATGCACTCACTTGAGGCTCTCCTTGCACTGGAAGATGCCAGTGTCTGTGCGGTCAAGGAAACTTGGTTCAGGGCTGCAGAGAGCACCTCTGCCTTACCAGGCTATGCCTCATTCCACACATTCTGACTGCAAAATGAGGTTGAGAAGACTAAGGGTGGTGGAGTTTCTGTCTGCATTAAGGACGGGCACACATCCAGACTGGTTTGCCAGCATGATGCACTGGAACTACTCCAGATGCAACTGATAGTTGACAAGACACCTGTCTAAGTTATAGCCAGCTATAGGCGCCCCCCTTCCATGACTCAGGGTACCCATTCCTCTTACCTGGATCTACTTGACTACATTAAGACACCCCTAACACCCTGATCCTTGGTGACTTCAACTACTCCACCATAGATTGGGTGAACTATTCCTGCACTGATGCACTCGCTCAACGATTCCTTGATTTCATCAATTCTACCTCACTAGACCAGCTTGTCTCATTCCCCCACAAGGGGAGATAACATTCTGGACTTGGTTCTCACCAACATGGGTGACCGCTGCACCACTCCCATGGTATGTTCTTCCCTGGTGAGATCAGATCATCAGACTGTCCCATTCAAGTTTCTATCCGACTCAACCCCCCCCCCCCCCCAACTATAATCAAGCTAAAAACTTCTCAAAAGCTGACTACAACCTCATAAGGGAGGGTATCTGTAGCTTCACACCACCGCCCCCTCCGAGGGTGCAGACAACTGTGCTGAACAGTATGCCAGTGCAGTATACAAGCACCTGTACAACCGCATGGACTCAGCCATACCCATACCTCAAGGAAACACAAACCTGTTTGGTGGACATCCTCTATCAACAGGCTTTACAACAAAAGGAAGAAACTGTTGTCCAAGGGTAAAAAGGAACATATTCCAAATTGGAAAAACGCCCTCCTTAGCTGCAACAAGCAAATTAGATCACTAGTGAAAGCCCCCCAAAGCCAATAATAAATTGCAACTATCCTCTGAAACAAAGGGAAACCCCAAAGTCTTCTTCAGTTACGTCATGAACCTCCATGGCAAAGCTCAGGTTTGTTCTGAATTAGTACTTAACAGTATCACTTACACCGATCCTGTTGACTTAGCCAACCTGCAAGCAGTGCAAACCTGACTCCCATGTCCACCTCCAAAGCCCTTTTGACGTTCCTGATACTTGTCCCGCACCTCACATCTCTGTAGACCAAGTGCTAAAGGCCCTAGCCAAGGCAAAGAACATAGCTTCCATGGGACCTGATAGTATCCCAAGCTGTATTCTGCACCATCTCCAGCAAGAACTGGCTTTGCCATTGAGCACCCTATTCAACCACAACCTAAGTACAGGCTTCATTCTAGCAGAGAACTGCCGTTGTCATCCCCTTGCACAAAGGTAATGCCACTACTGACCTTGGAAACTATCACCCCATTAGCTTGACGAGTCTGATCTGTAAAGCCATGGAGCGTATCATTATGGATCTCATAAACAAGGACATAGGCAATCTCCAAGCACTTGACCCCACCCAGTTTAGATTCATCAAGGGCAGATCTTGCCTGTTGAACCTGGTTGACTTAAGACTATCACCAAGGCCCTGGATGAGGGAAAGTCAGTGCATACAGCTTACCTTGACCTGGCCAAGGCCTTTGAAACAATCTCCCACACAGGCATCATCGAAAATCTAACACAACTTGGCGTAAATCCCTCTCTCATCAAGTGGGTTGCCAGCTGGCTCACCGGCAGAGCCCTCAAAGTCAAAATAGGTGTCTTGACCTCCGATAGCAGACCTGTCACTAGTGAAGTTCCTCAGGGATCTGTCCTGGGACCCCTGCTGTTTGGCATCTACTTCTCAGAGGTCCAAAGACAGACAAAAAGGTCTGTGGCTGACCAAGTTTGCAGATGACTGTAAGTCATGTGTTGTCATTAACTCCCCAAATGATGTTAACATACTGCAAGAGGGTCTCATAGCAACTAATGACTGGTCCCAAAGTCATGGCCTCAAGGTAAATGCAAAACAAATGTGTCATACCGTTTGGCAAAAACACTGCCCCTACTGATTACCACATCAACGGCAACTCCCTAAGCACACAACCTGTGGTGAGAAACCTGGGCACTCAGGTTGATGACCTCACATTCGACCATCATGTAGCGGCACTGGACAGAAAAGCCTTTTGCTTGGTTCATCTCATAAGTAAAGGGATTGCATCTAGAAAAAAAGGAGGTTATTACCTCTCTGTACTCCTCCCTCATTAGACCAATAATTGAGTATAACGCCCCCTTTGGTATGTACCTCTCCAAACCTCTGCACATCTGCACCAACTGGAAAGGCCACTGAAATACCTCACAAAGGGAATCCATGGCCTCCAACACCTGTCCTATGCGGACAGGCTCAAATCACTGTCACTCTATTCGGTAGCGTAGAGATTGTTCAGGGCTGGTCTGTGTCTCGCCTACAAAGCAATCTCTGACCCTGCCCTACTAGAGATGCTCCATATCTGTAAGTCTAACTCCTCACACATTACCCACTCAAAAGGCCTGAATTTTTTTATGCGATATCAACAAAACCTGCTGAAGAGACAAGTTTGTCTCCCAGAGGCTGTCCTTTCTCTGGAATAGACTTCCTATACATGTCAAACAGAGCACCTCGCTGACCCTCTTCAAGCGCAACCTTGATGAGTGGATGGGAAACCACAGATTTGTCCCAGGGGTTCCACCTGTGTCCCAGGTTGACAGGGACAACAGGTGCTAACTGAGGTTTCTTTTTGGGGCTAAACTCTTGGCTAGGCTTATAAGGGCCTCAGGGCTGTTAGCCTAGTAACCTCCTATGGTCACACTTTTAACTCTTGCAGTGCCAAAAATGACAGGGTACACTGTTAATTATTAGGAAGCCTTAATAACCAAGTGTCATAAACTTTAAATTTTGAATTGTATAACTGTTTATGGATTGTGTATGGAGATCTTTTAACTTTTAAAGAAAGTAGCTGGCAAGAGGAACTTCTTGCCATAGCAAATGTAAATGTGGCAACAGGCTGCAGTGTGTCCTATGTCAGGGAGGTAAAAAGTGTTTGAAGCTGTAGGTGCCCTACAAAGAAATACAGATACAGCCCTGTAGGCACTAGTGAAATACACTGCATCTTTTAAGTAACTCTGCATTCTTTTAAGCCTAGATGTGGAAGTCTTTCATATCTAGGCCTACAGCAAAGCTGAGTTAATTTATTTACAACTGAGCTTATGTCTCTATATTGATTCAGGAAGAATCTGTGTGGATAAGAAGTTTAAAGTTTAGATTTTTTATCCACATAGGTGCTTCCTGAATAAATAAAATGTATGTTTTCACACTTTGAGGCCCTTAACCAACTGTGCCTGCAAAGAATTCTGAGTAAAAGTATTTGATTTTTTTTCCATTTTATTGTGAAACTTACCTAAGAACTGTTGCATACACTTAGTAAATCCAGCATTCTAGAGGATTTTTGTCATAGTCTAGCAGGTTTCGTTTGGCCTTCCACCTAAAGATTCATTTGACAAAGGTGCTAGGGGGGCAAATGCCTGTTATTGCCCACTTTTTTTTTTTTTAAACAGTAAACATCTTGGCATTCATACATTTATACAAATGAAAACAGACTATATTGACATAATTAGTTGCAAACATTGTACATCACTTATCTACCCAGTCATTGTTAGTCAAACATTACATAGCCCATCCAAATCTTGTCTTATTTTAAACCCTCATACCTCCCCTGTATTTATTGTTCCCACAATTCTCCTTTTTCTATGTAATTTGTTCCTACCCTTTTCTAGTGTTGCTGTTTCCATTTGTTTTATCTATGTTACTATATTCACTACTTCTAGTACAGTTGGTTTAGACTTTGATTTCCATTGTCTAGTAATTGCTTTTTTTTGGCAGCCACCATTAGACTCGGCAAGGCCTTACTATGTCTAGGCAATTCCAATTCTGTATCATAGCTTAGAAAAATCATTTCCCTAGATTCACCAATTTGCTCACCCAATATCGCTGATAGAGTAGTCTGCAGGGAATTTTTAAAGTCTGCCAACTCATTACACACTCATGAAATATGTTCCCAATTACCTCTTTCTTGCCCATCACACATCCAACATTTGATGTCTACCTGAGAAAATATTTTGTAGTGTCTACTTGGGGTATAAAAATACATATGTAAACATTTCCAAGCAGTAATCCTAAATCTTCTAGATTTTCCGTGTGGTACCTTGCTCTGCAGTACCTGCATTTTGAAGTACTAGAGCTTCTAGCTTTTGTTGCATATTTCGGAAGCACATATATCCCCCATAGTTTCTTTGTGAATCGTTTATCCAGTCTGTCATCCCAATCCTTTCTAACCTCCTCTGCTTGATTCCTATAGTTTTGACAGCAGCTACTAAAAACCCTACCAGTTCTGGTCTTTCTTTTAGGACTCCCCTCTGTTTCTTTCTCTTTGCTTATACTCTGATATCAATCATTGATAGGGAAGGCAATCTCTTACCTGCAGTCCAGATAAATTCTTGGCGTCTTCCTATTCTTTTACCTTTCCCTCTCTAGTTATCTGCTCCCAATACTTTGGTTCCTTTGACAGATTTCTCCAATAAATTCCAGCCCCCTCTTACTTATTCCCTGTATCCCTAGTTGCAGTCACTCCTATCTGCATAATCTCCTTTCTCCATTCCAGTGTTGGTTTAGTTCTTAGAATACTTTCTGCTACTTTATGAATGTAATATTCTGTATGATTGTTATTCTTCTTAAAGATTTGCATCCAAAATCCCAGTTTCTCTCTCTTTCTTGAACTTCTTCCCTGTTTCATCATCATTCCTTTCCACCTTGAATTATAGGTTTCTGCTTGTGCTCTGTATAGGAGCCTTAATTGTGTAGCTCTGAAACACCCCTTCAAATCACTCTCAATCCACCTTGTTCTATTGGAAGCATAGTCTTATCTCAGTTGATTCTTGCCATCTTCCACTCCCAGATAATATCCTTTAGATCTTTATTAATTGCTATCCACAACTTCTCCTCTAGTTGCTATGACCTGTGTATAAGACTAAAGGGACTAAAAACATTTTAACTGCTTGTATCTTACTATCCATAGCCATATAACAGAGCTTCCAATTTCTCAGTTTTTGTATTATCTATTCCCACGTATCCTTTGCTGCCATACGGGAATAATTTTTAATCCATACTCCTAAGCACTTCATTTTGTCATGACCCAATAAATATGGATATTGCTGAAGTAATTTGTGTGTGGGTACTTAATTTACAGCTGTTGTCTCTGTTAGCGCCATTAATTTTGAATCACAAAAATATCTGAAACTGCCTCAAAATGTTCCACAACACTGAAATTTCCTTTTTCTGGTTTTGTCAGGTAAAAAATATTACTTGCAAATAGAGCAGCTTTTCTTGACTACCATACAATTATTTCATTGAATTTCTGAGTCCCTTATTTTCTTTAGCAGTGGTTCTAAATGTAATAAAAATAACAAAGGGGAGAGAGGACACCTCTGCCTGGTTTCTCTGCTCAAGCAGAAATTATCAGAGAAGAACCCACCCATTTTAATTTTCGTCTCAGATCCATCATACATCCTCCTAATTAGCCTTATAATTTTATGAAGGAATGCAAATGCTTTCATTGCCGTACTCAGAGTCCCAGCTTACTCTGTCAGATGCTTTCCCTGCATCAAGACACACGAACAACAGTGGTGTTTTCTTGATGTTCATTGTGCATACAGCTGCAGTAATCACAGATGGGTTTTCTGCCGTCAGGCGGGTCCTCGGTCGGCCGAATTTCAAAGTCTAGGTCCGGCGTCGGTTGCTGTTGCTTTCTTTCCTGACGTCAGTGAGGCAGGGGTATATAAGACACAGCCGACGCCATTTTCTTCAGTCTTCTTTGCCGCGCGGTGTCCGAAGCAGAAGCAGTTCGCAAGTGCCTGTCGGCCAGCTCCTGAATTTACGAAAAATTGGAAACTGAAGTCTTCATTAAAGCTAAGTACCCCGTTGGGGAAACTTTTCTTGCCTCAGACCGATGTCAGAAGAAGTTAACAATTGTATTTCTTGTGGGAAGCAAATACCGCATAAGGATTTCCATTCCCTCTGCATACCTTGTTTAGGCCCAGACCACGACGTCTCGGGCTGTCGCTTTTGCGCTACTTTCAGTAAACACACTATTAAGCATCGGGCGGAGTTCGCCCAACACTTTTTTGGTAAAGCCTTTGATTATAAAATGTCGTCAGACTCCGACTACCGTTTTGTCCAAAAAACACAAGGACCGACACGCGAGGTCCGCGCTCCCCACCGACACCACGCCAAAACCGGCTACACGTGGTCCGGTTCTCAGCGAGACGCCTATGCAGTCCCTGACTACCGACGACACTTCTTTGGCGGTGTCTTCTGTAACCGAGACCGCAGGTACCTCGGCCCATACCCAGACTACAACCACCGAAGCCACTGTGAGCGTTGAGCCTCCTAATGTGGACAGGTCCACTTCCACCCATGGTGTCTTTAGACCCTCATCTTCCTTTTCCATTAAGGCCTTTACTAAGTCCAAATCAGCCAGGCAACCAAGAGGCCTGTTGCACAGGGCCCATCCCCAGGCCCCATGCCTAAAAAGCAGATGCTTAAAATGGCTGAGGATTTAATTACTCTTATCAGGGGTTCCCAACCCCCTCCAGACAAGAGACCCAGAGTGGAGGAAGATTCTCCCTCTTCTGATCAGGGCTCCATTTTTTCAGAACATTCTGCTGTAGAGGAACACTCTTACTCCCCTTTTGAAGATTCTGATGCAGAGCAGTCCATTCCATCTGCATCTCCTCCTGAGGATTTTTCTTTTGGGGAAACCTTGCACACCTTGAGGGAACACTTCCATTGGGAAGGCCAAGACTTTTCTGATTCCAAGAAAAGACTTAGGGAATTTCTTTTGTTACCTCAACACAGACCTCTGGCGATACCTCCTGTCTTGGACGTACTTGATGATGTTTATTCGGAGGCTTGCCTTAATCTGGATTCCCTGCCTCCTGCCCCAGTCAAGCCTGATGGGTACTACAGAGTTCCTAACTCTCACCAATTTCTTTACAAAAGCCATAATGCTGACCCTGAAACCATTTCTCAAGGCCCCAAGGGAATGAAGGCCTCTACTGCTAAGAATCCACTACCTTCCGAAAGAGAGTCAAGATCCTTAGAAAGGTGGGGGGAAAAAAAAAGGTATATACCTCGGCCACCCTAGCCATGAGGGCCTTAAATTGTCAGTTTCATATGCTTAAATGTCAGCAGTTTCTGTTATCACAATTAAGAAATAAAATGTCTCAACCTGAACAACCAGATTTGAAGGAGTTGCAGGATATGATGCATAGTGCAGAACAAGTGGGTAAACACACCTTACAATGTGGCTATGATGCCCTAGAGGCCTCAAGTAGAGCTGCTGTTACAGGATCAGTCATTCGTAGACATGCATGGCTTAGGAACAAATCTTGCCTGATCATGTGAAAGCTAAACTACTAGATGCTCCTTTACAAAAGGATGTGCTATTTGGTACTAATGCTGAGGAGATACTACGGAAAATGGAAGAAAAAGCCAAATCTATGCAAACTGTCAAAGCTTTTCTACAGGTTCAACCACCACGTTTTAGCAGAAATTGGCCTTCTAAAAAGAGGTAGATACAGGCGCACAAGGGGCAGAGGGCAATCACAAGGATCATATAGAGGCAGGCAATGGCAAACTCCAGCACCAAGAGGTGGCGAAGACAGTGCACAACAATACAGGAAACAAACCCAATGACTTCCTCCTTTCCATGCCAAGCAAGTCTCAGCTGGCAGCACCCTTGGGAGGAAAGCTGGCATTATTTACAAGAAATTGGCATATTGTCACAACAGACAAATGGGTCCTGAACATTATAAACAGAGGCTACAGATTTCATTTTCACACTCTCCCAAAAATGAGAGGCATGCCAAACCGGCCACACAATCAAAGGGCAGAGGCACAACTACAAATTTCAAAGCTCATAGACATGAAAGCTATTCAAGAGGTACCTACTCACGAACAAGGTCAAGGTTTTTATTCCAGGCTATTTCTGGTACCAAGGAAAGGAACCGACTGGAGACCCATTTTGGACTTATCCATCCTAAACACATTCTTACTCGTACCAAAATTCAAGATGCTCACATTACAGCAGCTTCTTCCCATGCTGGGCAAGGAGTTTTGGCTGGTAACATTGGACCTCAAGGAGGCATACCTGCATGTCCCAATCAGACAAAGCTGCAGAAGATACCTCAGATTTCTTGCAGGTTCAATCCACTATCAATTCTCTGCATTTCCCTTTGGCTTATCTACTGCGCCCAGAGTATTCACGAAATGCCTGGCATCAGTAATTGCCTACTGCAGACTTCAAGGGATACAAATTTACCCTTATTTGGACGACTGCCTGATCCAAGCGGACAGCAAGCACATACTTCTGGAACATCTGGCTTATGCAACACGGTTACTGAATTCTCTGGGATACACAATCAACAAAAAGAAATACAGGCTAACACCATCTCAGAAAATAATTTTCCTGGGTGCCAACTTGGACACAAACACCCAGATGGCCTATCTTACGCCAGAAAAACAGGGGCAACTAACTCAGTACTTCAAAACACTAGCAAATTGTACCAGGCTTACTGCAAGGAAAATCCTGCAGGCTCTGGGCTTCATGGCATCTTGCATTCTTTTAATCCCATGTGCAAAGTTGCATATGAGGAAACTTCAGTGGTACCTAAAAAACCTATGGTCTCAACACAGCCACAGTTTGGAAACAATAATACCAATAATTCCATGTTTGCAAAAGGAATTTCTATGGTGGGCCCAAGCATGTCAAACAAACACAGGTCTCCCATTCTGCAAGCCTCAAGCAAATCAAGTCATCACAACAGACGCCTCAGATTACGCCTGGGGGGCGCACATGACAGACAGGTGCATTCAGGGCAAATGGTCCCAAAAGGAAAAGCACCTTCACATCACTCAAAAAGAAATGCTAGGAGTGATAAATGCAATTACAGCTTTCTAGGACCTCCTGCATCCAGGACAATTATTGATGAGAACAGACAACACCACAGTAATGTGGTACATAAACAAACAAGGAAGAACACATTCATACCCCCTGTGCAGACTAGCCATGACACTTTGGAACTTGGCTCTGGAATGGCAAATCGAACTTCAAGCACAGTACTTGCCAGGCTTGGAAAACACGCTGGCAGACAATCTAAGCAGAAATATGACAGATCCACACGAATGGAAGTTGCATCCTCAAGTGTTTACAAAGATAATCCAAGCGTGGGGGAGGCCAGACATAGATCTCTTTGCCTCCCACAGGAACCATCAATTGGAAAAGTTTTGTTCAAGGACCTTTCATCCAAAGGCCTGGAGAGTGGACGCCCTTTCATTCAGTTGGACAGCATGGACAGTTTACGCTTTCCCACCTCTGCCTCTTCTGCCCAAGGTGCTGTTGAAAGCAAGAGCAGACAGACCAAAGATGATACTGATTGCTCCAGACTGACCAAGACAACACTGGTACCCACTCCTGAGGAGCCTAACACATACTCCTCCCTGGCCCCTACCTCTAATGCCTCTTCTGCTGACTCAGCACAGCTACAAAACTCTTCACAGTCAGCTGAAAACACTCAATCTCGCTGCATGGAAAATTCCTTAACACCACAACAGACCCTACTCCCCAAAGAGGTGCAGGATGTCATTTTGGAGGCCAGAAGGCCATCTACTAGAAATGCTTACTCCGCAAAATGGAAACGGTTTTGCTCTTGGAATGAGAAAAAAGGCCAGGACCCTAGAAAACTGAATTTGCCTCCGGTATTACAGTATCTAGCTGAGCTGCTGAACAGTGGACTTTCATTTTCCTCCATAAAAATCCATGCCTCAGCCATTTCTGCAGAACTCAACACGGATCCACCCGCATTCTCTCACCCACTCTTAAGAAAGTTCCTCAGAGGGGCTAAGAATATAAGACCACCAAGGAAACAACCAGTGCCAGCCTGGGATCTTAATTACATTCTAGAAAAATTAACATTGCCTCCCTTTGAACCAGCTGCCTCAACAGATTTGCAATATTTGTCCTGGAAAACAGCTTTCCTTCTGGCCATTACCTCCGCTCGTAGGGTTTCGGAACTACAAGCCCTCATGGCTGTGCAGCCCTTTCTCATCTTCCATCAGGACAGGGTTTCCCTTCGAACCAACCCGTCATTTATGCCTAAAGTGGTATCCAGGGTAGCTTTAAATCAAGCCATACACTTACCTACCTTTTACCCCAATCCTCAAAACAAAGGGGAAAGGCTGCTACACTCCTTAGACATCCATAGACAGCTACGTTATTATTTGGACAGAACAAAGCCTTTCAGGAAATCAGAACAACTTTTTGTGTCCTGTGCTGTAGGAGCTGAAGGGAAGCCATTTACCAAACAGACAATTTCAAAATGGATAGGCCACTGCATACGGTTTTGTTACTCCTATCATGGAAAATCTGTCCCTACAGGCATCAGATCCCACTCCACCAGGGCCACAGCTACCTCTACAGCCTTCCTCAGAGGAGTTCCTACCAAAGATATTTTGGAGGCAGCCACTTGGAGTTCTGTGCATACCTTCACAAAACACTACCACCTGCCTTTATATTCCAAAACTAGAGCAGGCTTTGCCACTGCTGTGTTGCAGGGCATTCTGGCTCATCCCAGTTCCACTTAGTGCCTACCACCCTGTGTGTAGCTTTGGGATTCTACCCATCTGTGATTACTGCAGCTGTATGCACAATGAACATAGTATAGTTTTGTACTTACCATAAATGTAGATGTTCGAGTGCTAATACAGCTGCAGTACAGTTTTCCCTTCCTCCTTCCCCTCTTGGTAAAGGCCTAGGGCCTAACCCCTCTTCATACAACCTGATTGGGTTATCCTTCTATGGTATATTTGCTTGCAACTACTGATTTTTGATTATATTGCATTGCATGTATATAAATATAATTTATGTATTGCCTTCCTACTGGGGGCACCTGACATCTGGGGCAAGAAAGACTGAAGAAAATGGCGTCGGCTGTGTCTTATATACCCCTGCCTCACTGACGTCAGGAAAGAAAGCGACAGCAACCGATGCCGGACCTAGACTTTGGAATTCGGCCGACCGAGGACCCGCCTGACGGCAGAAAACCCATCTGTGATTACTGCAGCTATATTAGCACTCGAACATCTACATTTATGGTAGGTACAAAACTGTACTTTCTGCTTCACTCTGGATCATCAGTGTTCTGTTAATGTCAAATGTTTGCTTCCCCTCCAGAAAGCCACATTGATCCATATCTATCAATTTTGGCATCACATTTGCCATTATTTTAGCCATTGTAGACATAATGCTTTAAAGTCGTGGTTTAATATTGAAATAGGCCTGTATGAAGCTGGATCTGATAGGTCTTTACTTTCTTTTTTAGGTATTACAGCCACCACCAATTTCTTCTATTATGTTGGTGCTTCTCCTCCTCTTAAAATACTGTTAAACAAAACCTTCCAGATCTTTATAATTTTTTCTCTCCTAGCTTCCAAATTTCCATAGGAATACCATCATTTCCTGGGGACTCTCCTGTGGATTGGTCATACATCACCATTTTTATCTCATCTCTTCCTGTCCTAACTTTTAGTAATTGAGCCTCATCTACATCTAACCTTGTCATATTTAATTCTTCCATAAATATTTCCATTTGTACCGTTTCTTGATTTCCATATTTCTTTGCTTTATACAAACTTTCATAGAATTTCTGAAATGTTTCTAGTACCTCTACAGGATCTCTTGTTATCTGCCTTTGTTACAGGTTCCCTTTCTGAAATGTTTCTAGTACCTCTACAGGATCTCTTGTTATCTGCCTTGTTGTAGGCTCCCTAAGCTTCCCAACAGCCCTTTCTACTTTCTGTTGCCAGAGTCATTATGCTAAAGGTTTTTGTGCACTAGAGTTATCAGTTGCTTAACAGCAGTCTTTCTAAACTTGTGCATATTATGAAGGTAATCCTTTATTTTCGGTTTAGCATTCTGCAGTTGCTCCTCAACTTGTTCTGTAAGAGTTCCCCTTTTCTGGAATACTTTAATATTTGTTAGTACCTCTAAATAATTCTCGTTGCTTCTTAACCATATCTGTATTTTATTTCCACCCTATTTTTAAACTACACTTAGTTTTATCCCACTCCTTAGCTATATTTTCAGAAGAAATTTCTATCTTCTGCAGTAGCTCCTGAATAATTTCCACTACCCATTCCTTAAATTCTTCTCTTTTCAGCAGATGGGTGGAAAGTGCCAGTGTCCCATTTTTATTTCACTACCCTGTGTTTTTAATTTAGTTGTTATTGGCACATGGTCTGAAATGGTTACTGTGTGCATATCGAGACTTTCAATTAAATGCACATGTTTCTGTGAAATGTAAATTCTGTCCAGCCTAGCCCAGTTTTTGCATCTTGGGTAATATGTAAATTCATCCCAAACTCCTAGTACTGAATTCACATTATCCATGCCAAATATTTTCATAGATTTCTTTAAAAATCTGCCGCCCTTTGTTATATTTTCCTTCTGGGCCCCCCCCCCCCAGACAAATTTTCACTGCTGCAAATCAAATTCCAGTCCCTACCTATAAGTAATATTCTGTACTGAAAGCTGATTATTTCTCCTAGAATTTTCTTAATCTCTGTTGTAGCAGTTTTAAATGGAATAGCAATACATGTCAGTGTAATCCTCTTCCTTTGCCAGTAGCCCCTCGGTACTACAAATCTACCATTATTATCTTTTTATCCTCTTCTATCACTATTGGAGATCCTCTTGCAGTTAATGTAAGTACTCCTCTTTTCCTTTGTCCCAGCATTCTGCTAAATAACCATCCTCAAAACCTTTTATCATCAAATTCACATGTTCATTTCTCTCCAAGTGTGCCTCCTGTAGCATATGTATTTGTACCCTACATTTTTTTAATATAGTACTCTTTCTTTTTTCTATTTATTTGTGAGGCTGTTGACATTTAAAGATATTGCAGAAAGCATTATTGTGTTAAGTTACTATTCCCACCTTTTATGTGTAACAGATTTTTTAAGTGTCTAGGTCCAGCTTTTGTGTTACATGCATACACTGTTTGGCAGGTTGATCTTTTATACAGTTTTTTTTGTCATATCCATATGGGCCTATGTCATATCTTACAAACCTTTGTTTTATTGAAAGTTCTCAAAAAAAATAACACCCCCCAAAACATATTAGCGTAATACTAACACAGAAAACTATGTACATCTTCAACTATTGAAGTTTTATCCTCCTAATAGGAACAAGTGTCCCAAACTGACAGCCACAACACCGACTTGGGTTAATCTCAAAGAAAGGATATCCATGCTAAGGTGCATGGTACAACCTGTACTTCTACTAAGTGCTTTCTGTTTTTGTGTCATTTTTATAGCTCTCCCAGCTGGGAAAACACTTGAATGATTTAAAAAAGTTATCTCCTAGCCATTTCTCTTAATCAGATTGTCTCCATGGAGACAAGAGGACCAGATTCAAAGTTGCTAGTAAAGGCATACATTTATTTTCTAGAAAAAAGCTTCAGAATATTGAATGTTCTTTTTCGTTTACTTGCTTTCTTTTAAAACTTTACTAGATCAAGCTAAGGGCCTTAATCCAGTCATTCCCCTATACAAGAATGAGGAAAGAGTACATCAGTGTTTCTTCTTTTGTCATGCTCTTTTGGCCAGACTACAAGAAGAAAGGAAAGAAGGGGGAGAAAAAAAAAACAGGAGTACCTGTTTACATTAGTATCCCCATTACCCTTAAAAATAACTGAGAAAACGTTACTTTATAGCATGCAAAGCAAATCATGCACTATAAAAATATTACTATTAAGAAAAATGTTGTTGTACTTGCAGTTAATGTTCTCCCTCCTCTTCCCCTCTCCTAAGCACTTTGCCGAACATTAATGACATGAAGTAGGGCATATGCTTTGTTCCCTACAACTTTAACAAATTCAAAGCAGTCCATAATTTTCATGTTTCTTTTTCTGTCATTTTTGACAAATATAATTAATGCTTTGTAATCCCACATTTGTTAGTTTCCAAGTTGCTCATTTTATTCCTGTTTATCTTCATCTCCCAAATCATGTGTCTGCTTCATTTCCAACATAATATTGATTCTTGTAAACTCTTGTGCTTTTTTTCCCTTCTCTCAAGAATTTTCCGTTGACACATTGGAAAAGGGTTTCAATAGCTCTCTATGGATTTTATTACCAGAAGAACAATCTCCTTCTGTTTCACAGCTCACTTTTTGTTAGACAGACTTTTGTATTTCCTCTTAAGAATGTTGTTGTTCCCGGTTAGGGGTTTCCACAGCGGAACTCCGGTCTGCTAATGATTGGCAGTAGATTTTCACTGTGCCGAGTTGCCAGCTCGACGCCCAACCTTCAACAAAGGCACGCCCATTCATGCATGTCTTTCGGAACTAATGTGCTGCATCAAAAAATAATTTTGTTTCTCCAGGAAAGAATATTTTGAAGATAACTAAGTGCAGCAGTTTGAATCTCATGCCTGATTCTCGACATTCCCTGAATAGTAGAATACATTTACTCCTTTTCTGCCTGGTGCACACTTAGTGATCATTCTCCACAAACACACTGCTGTCTCACGTTTTTAGTACGTTGTCGTCCTGCCACAGGTTTGTCAGAATCATCTCCTCCTGCTGGTAGAATTGCATCTTTACTATTAAAGGTCTATGTTGTTTTCAACTAGCTAGTTCAGAGCATACTCATGATGTGCCCTTTCAATTAACTCCTGCTATGAAATACCAGTCCAGTTGCTTATTTGTGCTTTCATAAAAGTAATAAATCTGTTTTCTTCCAACTTCTCTGATACAGCAGAATCAACCCAAATGTGATGACTACAACAGTGAAACACGAAGAACATGGTACAGTTGTGTGCACTTACCATAAATGTAGATATTCCAGTGTATTCACTGTTGCAGTCCTGGTTACCCTCCCTCCAGCCCCCTGACTTCTCTTGACTTTTACCTTTCCTTCTTGTTTGGCATATATATTGTATCATGTGTGTTTGCTTTTTGCTGGGGGTATTCCATACCATATAATTGCTTCCTACTGTGGGGGCACCTGACATCTGGGGCAAGAAAAACTGATGTAATGACGTCGGCTGCATGTTTTATATCCCTGACGTCATGGAAGAAGCAACGGCATCCGACGCAGAAATCTGAAGACGCTGGTATTCAGGCCAGCTGAGGGCTACCTGCAGGCAGATAACCCAAATGTGATGACTGCAACAGTGAATACACTCTAACATCTACATTTATGGTAAGTGTACACAACTGTACTTTTATAGCTGCTGTGCTGCTACTGGTGGAGAGGAGAACGATTGACAAATTCTTCTTTGCCGGTATGTATGAATTTGTGATGCTGTTTAGCATGTGTTTATAGTGTTTGTGTTAGAATTTCTGTGCATAATCAGTTAGTGGAGGGGGGTTGCTTCAGAGTGAAAGTTGTTGTGACACAGACCAATTTCTGCTTGCACTGATCACTTTTTTTTTTTTGCTCGCACTGATTAGGATTCATTCAGCCACTTGCATAGTATTTTTTTCCTCCACTTACATAGATCATAGGAGGTTACTAGGCTAATGGCCCTGGGGCCCTTACAAGCCTAGCCAAGAGTGTATCCCCAAAAAAGAAACCTCAGTCAGTACCTGTTGCCCGAATATTTAGATTCAGTAACAAAAATGCTTGTGTTCTCATAATCACTTATGCCATCAAAATACTTCCTATAAACTTTGGTTTCCATATCTTCGCTGACTAATAATCAAATTCTTGAAATGTTAGTGTATTCAACAGTTCTCTGCAGAAATATAAACAAGAGATTTTTGTCTTTCACATTCTGCGGGAAAATTCTCGTACCAGTTTGGCTTACCACAGATTAAGAAAACAGAATAAATTATACACGAAGCCATTCCTTGCCACAAGCAGTCAAAAAGCCACACATATGCCAAATAAGCAGTTAATCCAAAGGCTTTTCCCAACTCATTTAAGAAACACTCCACCCTGACAACTACAAGGATCAACTCCTCTCTTTCTGAAAAAAAGTCAGAAAAGCCTGACATTTTTTTTTTTTTTATTTATCATGCTTTCACTGTTACGCTGCTTATAGTTAAGAACTGGAGTTCCCAAACAGGTGAGTTGCGTATGGATTTAACAGGAAAACTGACTTTATGGATGGTTCGATGTTCTCCATGGCTCATTAAAAAAAAAAAAAAACACTTAATGGTTTGGTCAGGTCAAAGGACATAGCCTCATGTCAACCCATGGGGCTTCAACTATGAGAAAAAAATTTGGTTAAGTACAGCAATGTTTAAAACATGTTTTTAAAAAGTTGTCAAACCCCAAGACTGAAGTGACCTACATAAATAGTAGCAGAAATATGGAGGTATTCTCTACCATACACGATGTACAAATTAAATAAATGACAAATTCTAATCTTCATTGCACTGAGATCAAAATGTCAAGATCAAGGCAAACATCAAATAATGTCGCCATGCTGCAGTTGAAGAAAAGGCATCTGACATGCACGTCTATGGTGGTTTAGCCACAATAACATGAATAGTGATCATCGAGGGACGACGACATATGCTGTGGTAGAGGAGAGCTAATTTTATTTTAGATTCGGTACGAAAGATTATGCAATATACCAGATTTCGTCTTGTAAATTTCCACTGCAGAAGGTATTACTAAATTAATAGTCTCTAAATTACCAAGTCTAAACTAAGAGCATCTTTAAGAAATATCACACTGAAAATGAGCTGCCATCTGCGAAAATCACATACAGTACATAAGCAAGCAAACACAATTTTCTTCCTAATGTGAAAAGATCCATTACTGAACCATCTACCACAATTTAGCCACGCCCACTTAAACTGCAGAGCAACTACTAACAGCACTTGCGCGAATTTCGCACAGAATGAAACTACTGCCCCCCCCCCCCGCCATCCAAGTGATCGCATCCGCATTTTCTAATCTACACTGAAATAAAACCAATCAGCCAAACGCACATTTTTTATTTTTCAAAATCGGTATACAACACTTAAAACCCACTCTTGTGTAAATAAAACGGAGCTTGCTTTCAACACTTACTGCATATATAAATGAAACACTATATAAATGAAACGGAGCTTGCTTTCAACACTTACTGACATAAAACATAGCAGAGCTTACCATGGGTGTTGTGTTGACTCTGGCAGCTGGCTTAGTGTGCACTAGCAGCAATGATGTGAACAGTTTTTCCCCGCACTTTTGTGTTTAAGTTATGTTAGTGTGCAGTGCACACGTGAGTCCTCCGTTGGGTCCTTTTTCTTTTTTCATTTTTGCTGTTTGCAGAGTTTTCTTTTTTGGTGGGGGTGCTTGTACTTGATGTTCAGTTTTGTAATTATGAAAGGGTTGTGTGATTTCATATCTATTGTAGTACTCTTAAGTTTTTCTGCCTTTATTGACCTTCATTTTTAAGCTTACAATAAGAAAGGTACTTGAACTGTGGTGTTTGGTTCACTTGTCAGGTTATCAATTTTTATGTCCTGCAGTAAGTATGGGGGAATTGCATAATTCATTTATTTTTTTTTGGCATGCGTTTTTGTTTCTTCCCCCAGTTGAAATGGTCATGTGGGAAAATTGAATACAATTTCAGACTTCTATTCTGTAGTCTAGCAGATATGGAGAAAGAGGACTGTCCACTAATGATTTACGACTGCTGTCCTCATCAGTGCTTGCTCAAGACGGTTTTCTAGTTAGAGTGGTTTGGTTAAATTGGTAAAGTTAGTTGCTGGTAAAACATAGAATGCAGTCTGAGTATATGTCACTAGGACTTGCAAATGAAATATACCACCATATCTTTTTTGTCAGGCTTATACTGATCATTTAATATGAGTCATTGGGGGTGTGCAGTAAGAGGTTAAACTGTGTATGGTAGCGCTCAGAGTCTTGTAAGCAAGACTGCAACGCTTTGGCTGTTGGTACCCTACTGGGCCTTTGTAAGGTTAATTCTGGAATATGTTCAGATTTTCATAGTTAATTCATGATGATTAGGATTCAGAGGAAGTTGGTCAGCTTGATGTATGCCTTTAATTTGTTCCTTTTCACCCACGCTTTCTGCTTCTAATGAAGGAAAGCTGGATAGTGAAGGTCATGTTTTAAAAGTTCATGGTCCTAGGGCTATTTTGTGATTTAACAACATGGTGTTGTGTTTAATTTGTCAAGAAACTGCAGCTGTGCCCAAGAAGTACATCATAAACCATTACTGCATTTACAAAGCATGCAGCTAAATTTGTCAACATCACTGGACAACTGAGGAAGGACACTGTAAAAGCCCTCAAACAAAGTTTTAACAGCCAACAATCAGTTGTTTTTCAAAGTTGCAAGCTCGAGTAGTGAAATACCAACAAAAGTCAGCTGTTTGGTTACAGAACTAATAGCTAAAAGAGGGAGCCATTCTCAGATGGAGAGTTTGTAAAAGACTGCCTTAGAATATTTGCAGATGTGCCCTGTCCAGAGAAGAAGTTAACAGTGGAAAGTCTGAGCCTTTAACATCGAACAATTGCAAGACTAGTGGAGGATCTTTCTGCAAACATCAAAGGTAATCTTTGTACACGACTACAACACTGCCAGTTCTTCAGCTTGGCAGCCGGTGAAAGTACTGATTTTGAGGGATGTTGTTCAACTGGCTATATTTGTTCAAGGAGGCAATAAGTCTTTTGATGTGCTCGAAGAACTGCTGGAAGTTTGTGCAATGAAAGGCACTACAATTGGAAAGGAGATTTTTGATCAAGTAAAGCAGGTGTTGAAGGAAATAAGGCTCAGTGAAGCAAAACTCTGTGGTGTCATATCTGATGGGGCTCCATCCATGACAGGGAAGAAAGTGGATTTGTAAGTTTAATGATGAAGTCGGTGCCACAGGAATTTGAGGCACATCACTGCGTAATATATAAAGAGAACCTGTGTGCCAAAACACTTGAAGGTCGGACAAAAGGTCATTTCAACTGTTAACTTTATAAGATACAAGGGTGTGAATCACAAGCAGTTTAAAGCCTTTCTTAAAGAAGCAGGTGTACAGCATGATGTGATTTACGTCAAGTTCGGTAGTTGAGCAAGGCAGCAACACTAACCAGATTTGTTTATTATGTGAGTTAATAAAATCCTTCATGTCTGACAAAAGAAGAGATGCCACTTTTTTGAAAGATGTCCTGTGGTTAAATGACTTGGCTTTTCTTGTAAACATCAGCAAATTGTTAGCTGACTTAAATATAAATATGAAACAACAGGGGAAGAATCAGTTGGTTAACAGACTGTATGAGCATGTAATCACATTCATTCGAAAGATGTAACTGCATTTGTTCAAGCAGAACAAGTTTCATTTTTCAGCCCTAAGCATAAGACCTGCTGATGCAGTCAACTATACAAAATTCTATTCTCTACTGGCCAACTCGTTTAAGACTGTAAAATTAGGTTTGAGGACTTCTGTTAACATGAGGATCTTTGCAGGGACCCATTTTCAATTGACTTCTGCACTGCTGTGGATGCCATGCATTTAAAACTCATTGTGTTTCATAACAGTGACTTAGAGAGCCTTCACAGAGAACAGTCTTAACTTCTACAGCAGGTATGTTTCTGCAGAAATACATTAAATGTTATAGAAAATGTTATGAAATTTACTGCAGTTTTTGGCAGCACGTACTCTTGTGAGCTGCACTTCTCCAGAATGAAGAGTGTTAAAAGCAAATTGACATCTGTTATTACAGATGCATATCTGACGGATAGACTTAACATTGCCCCTTCAACAATTGGTGTGTAGACTAAATGTGCAAAAACTAGCAGTACTGATGTCATCACAAAATACTGTTCGTTGCTGGTCAAGCTTATTGAAGAACGCAAACATAGGTTTGATGACTTCAGCAAACATAATATCCTAAAGATCTTTGGAGACCAGTTTTCAGTTGATCCCTGCACTAACACCATGCCTTTAGAACTCACTGAGCTGCCGAACAGTGACTTAGAGAGCCTTCACGCAAAACAGTCTTGTGAATTTCTACAAATCTCCAGTAACTGTATCTGTAGAAATATATGCAAGTATAGAAACACCATGAGAGTTGCTGCAGTTTTAACAGATGCGGATCCGGCAGATGACCTTCACATTGCCCCTTCAGCATTTGGAGACCCATTTCTGTTTGATCCCTGCACTGTCCACGATATCATGCAGTTATAACTAACTGAGCTTTAGAACAGTGTCTTATAGAGCCTTCACAGACAAGTCTACTGAATTTCTACAAATCTGTTTCTGCAGAATTGTATCCATATGTCTTAGAAAATG